>NC_086258.1:3663080-3963080 GCF_021018805.1 Prinia subflava | reverse complement strand
GTTTCTTTCTCACAAATGTCTTTGTAAGAATGTACAAAAATAAAGATTGGCTCTCTTTGCCTTCTGAGTATAGAGAGTGTGTTATTATGTTTCTGCTGTCCCTAATCCCATGGTGACACACCTGCTCTGTGCTGGTGAGGCCACTGAGAGGTGAACCTTAGGAATGAGGGACCCTGGAACCTAAACTCCAACATGAGCTCCCCTTGATGTCTTCTTTTGGGGCTACCTAAAAACAGAATCTAGACAAAATTAAGAGAATAAAAAGCAGGTGTATTTATGGAAGGGCCTTCAGGTACATCTCAGGCAGACAAAGCCCCCCAGGGGCTGCACCCAGAATGGACAAAGGCTCACGGGTTTCACACTTTTATCAGTTTGGGCCATTTGCAGATTGGGGTTCATCTTCCAATTACAGCTTCAGCTAATGAAGTCATTTACCCCCAGTTTGCTGCCCCCAGCTCACTTTTGTTCCCATCTCTCAGGCCTGAGGCAGTGAGGTGTCCTTGATTCCCAGGCCTGGAGAGGAATTGCTGTGTCTGCCCCAAATGGGGAAGCAGCAGCTCACACTGTGTGTGGAGTTTGGAGTTACACACTAAAGAACTGCAGGGTTACAAATACAAGAAAAATATAAAAGCTAAAATCCTAAGGCATCACCCTCAGAGCTAAAAGTCACTCTAGGAGTGGGTGAATAAGCAAATGGTGAGGTTTTATATATAGTTGCACACACATGTACACCTTGAGCTCCTCAAGACTGCTCTCAGAAATGGCTCTGAAATGTCTCAGAAATAGGAGCAGAGTAATTGCAATGTATATTCTAATAACTGCAGCTATAATAACAGCCCCTTCTCCCCACTTTTCTCTTTAGGGGTGATCTGCCCAAATGAGAAACAAAATTACTGTGTCTGTTCAGCAAATTCTTACTGACAAAATCTTTAAGAGTTGACAAGAGTAATACACTGAAAATTAGTTTACAAGTGTTTCAAGTTTCCAAAAATCAATCAAAATCAAATTAAGTTCTGAAGACACTGTCTGTAGCATTTAAGGAAAATAGAGATCAGCTGCAGCAACGTGAGATGAGGGGCACAACTTCTGAGCAGGAGACTTGGATCTGCTCTGCCCCCTCTTCTGGCTCAGGGTACAGAGCCACAGCAGTCATGAGGGTTTGCTGATGCTCTGGGTAATCTGGTGAGTGTGGGTACCAACAAGAAGAAACCCAGCCTAAATAATCCACAACAGAGTCCTGAGTGTGGCACTTCCCCATCCCAAATCTGTGTCTTACCCAGAGAGCCATAAATTGGGGGTTACAGGTACAAAGATGGGTTTCTCTCCTGCTTCCTTATAATTTCTGACATTCTTGCATTTCTTACATACATTCTCAATGACAGATAGAGAAAAAAAAAAAAAAAAAGCTCATAAATATTGCCATCAAGCAGGAAAATCAGTTTATAAAGCAGATCTGTTGCAGAAGCTGGCAGAACCAAGCCTGGGCTAACCTAAAGCAGGGGCAAGGGCAGAGTTCAAGTCCATTTAGCACTGAAACTTCTTCATGTTTCCTTCTTGGCTGTGTCATCTCAAACAACTGAAGCCTGTGCTGGCCCTGGTGTCAGTGAAGATGCCTGGGACTCAATGTCTTCTTGAGAATATGTGAAAAAAAATGGTGTGAGAGTCTGTGGTGTTCCTGAGCGAGCAGAGCCTTTCTGGGGAGGCAGGAGCGGGGCTTGCTCGGAGGTGTTGTCTTTTTTGCCCTTCATCCATATGGTACCCTGACCCCATCCTGGCCCTGCAGATCCAAGAGCTGGTGACCTACAAATCCTCAGCCATCTGCTTTGCAAATTCAGCCTCCACCCAGCTTTTCTGCCTTGCTGTTTCAGCACTCACTCAGAGTGAATGGGCTTGCTTTAGGTTTCCAATTATGTCTTACTTAATTATATTCCTCCTTGGGGTCCTAGAGGCCCTGGAAATTTTCCCCCACTCTGTCTATTCCCATAACTATGAGTCAACAGTTCAATTATAGTCTCTTTATACAGGCATGAGAATTTGTTTCTTGGGCAAAGTTCCTTGATAAGATGATATGCTACATAAATGTCTCTAGCAAAACACATTTCACAGTGAATTTATCTCTGCACAACTTCCCCGCCTTATAGCACCTTATCATTCCAAGGCGTCTCAAGGCACTTTCCAAAAGGTGTGCAATAATAATACTTCACAGTTAGACACAGCCTTTCATGGGAATATCTCAGGGCTGTGTGCAGGGGAGCACTCAGCTCCATCAGACAGCTGGGAGCACCGAGGCCACGGGGTGGGAGAGAGCTGCCCAAAGGAATAAGGGACATGCAGGGTTTGTCCTGGAGCCCAGGACATCAGGAGGCCTCTCCTTTGCCCCAAAAGTTCTCACAACCAGTGTTGGGAAGCAGCCAGGCTGTGGGGAGGAAATGCATCCTTGTCCCATGGCCATGGGATGGGGACTCAGCTCCCTGTGTGCCCCATTTATCCACACCCAACACATGTGTGCCATGCAAGGAATAAAAACCTCCCAAGCTACAGCTGGCAGAAGCTGTGTGATGTGCTCTGTGTTTGTTCCTGAGGTGAAGATAGCTGTGCTCTGCCAAGGGTCCTGGCCTAGAGCAGGGCTGAGTAAAGACCCTGTTTTCTCTGGGGACAGAGCTCCGAACACTGCTGGGATTTCCCAGGAGAGGAATCCAGATCCAATTCCTGGCACTGGGCATTCCCTTCCCCACCACACATCCCCCACCGTGTGTTGAGCTGTCTCCCACCATCCTGGTGTCCTTGGCTCCAGCACTGCCTGTCACCTTCCTCCTCACTCCATCACACTCAGCAACCTCTCCTGTCCCTCCTCCCTCCCAGCCCAGCTTGTATCATCAAAAAATCACTTTGGCACCTTCACTGTCAGCAAGCGGCTGTTTATCTGCTATATCATTGAAAAGATCTCCAAAGCCAGGCTTGGAAAACAGCCCTTTTTTTATTTGATGCAGGATCATCTGAAAGGAGGATGAGAAGCAGTGAGAATATGTTTTCCTTGTACAGATCAATACAAGTTTAACCTTCCCCCACAGCAGGGCCTCCCTGCCCACCTCCTTAGCTCACGGATTTCTCCCTCCTTCCCTCTTTGCTCCCCTTCCTGCATCCCAGTGTTTCCAGCACTCCTGGCACAGGGACCTCTTGGTCCTATGTGCTCCAGGGCAGCATTTCTGCCTTGCCAGAGCAGGTCCTTTTTGTCCAGGGAAGGGTTTCCTTGTCAGCCAGCTCACAGACTCAGTCTGATTTCGGATCCTTTGGGTCTCCTCCTTGCTCCACTTCCTTACAGCTCCCGTGCTGTACCCTACACAGAACTCCTCTTCCAGCTGTTGGGAGTCACTAAATGAATTTCCCATCTCTTCCCTTTCTTCTCCCCCTCTGGGGAAGAAACAATCGTGTCCTTCTCTCGTGCCCCCTTCACCTCTGCCAGTGGCAGATTTACTCCCACTTGGCTTCCTGGCAGCTGCTGCAGCTGCAGCCCTGGGCAAAGAGATCTGGCATCTTCCTGTCCCATTCTCACTGTGCAGCATTCCCAGGGGGATCAGAAACAGGGAGAGGAGTGGTTTGGGTCCTGTGGTGCAGCTCTGGAGGCCCAGGGACAATTTAAGGGCCACCTTGATAACAGATCAATATTGTGGTTTTATACACAGGGAAATTGAGGAACATTTTGGTGGGAGGACACACCCACGGTGGCACCAGGTCACTTCCTCCTGCCTCACAGCTCACAGATGTCTTTGCCAACCAGGGAGAAAATCTGAGGCAGGGTGAACATGAGGATGGCCCAAGCTGCTCTCACCTGATAGGTACAATCATCACTCACGGGGCTTAGCCAGCCACAGGAAACAGTGCCAGATTAATTTCTAAAGAAAAAGAAAAAGCCTGAGTCCCTTCTCAGCTCAAAATCCAGCAGCAAACACCATCCTGCTATTCATACCCAGAGACAGAGAGGCACTTCTCTCCCCTCAGGAGATGGGAGGGGGCAGACAGGTTGTTACTATAATAGCAGGAAAGACGCCCACCACTGTGCTAAATGATATATTTATATTACCACGGAATGAGAGACTGCTCCTCTTCCAAAGCACTGACAGCCTTCTCCAAGGTCACAGGGATGGCATCCTGGTTTAGACAGCACAGGGAAAGATTCACTCCCTGTTCACCTGCTCCTTCAGAAGGAATGTGCTTAGCTAGGCTCTGAACCCACTGGTTGCCTTGTCCAGACTCAGAGGATGACATTTATTCAGACAGACAGACAGGGAGAATGACTAACACACAATCCTGGTCCTTCATCCCCCACCCAGGGCCCTCTTCCTGCAAGAAAGGAGCTGGGAAAGCATCTCTGCAAAGTTAGCAAAGGAGCAAGAGGGATCCTGAGAGCCAACAGGCAGTTTAAAGTCTCACACACAAAAAAAAAAAAAGAAATTAAAAATACACTAGAGCTGATTTGTGCTGTCCAGATCCAGCCAAACCCAGGTGCTATCAGAGATTAGATGCCTTTGCAGATAAGGGCAGATAATAGGGCATGACTAGATAAGGACAATAAGAAGAGAATGAAGGGAGTAGGGGAAAAGGCAGAGATGTAAGGCCAGAGAGCAGAAGGGACAGCAGCAGACCAGCCTGACAGATCCATGGCTGGGGCTGTGCAGAGCCAGGGCTTGGGAGCCAGGAGCTGAGCGGGGACACTGGGGACATGTCCTGGTGCCCAGAGCACTGCTGTGCCTCCCACCTGTGCTGCTCCAGGGTGGGACACACACGGCACTCCCAGCAGAGCCAGGGTTGCTGCTGTCCTGATGGGAATGGGAACAAGGGTCACTGGTGACAACATACACTAAACAAATGGCAAAAGCATCCAGGGAGGCCTGGCCTGGGGGATATTCCTGTCCTGACCACCAAGAAACAGCCATCAGTCAGTGTGGGTGAGCACTGCCTGCAGCAGTTCCATCAAGGATGACTCTGGCTTTGGCAGTCAAGAAATGATCTAAGGAGGGTTCTGCCCTCCTCCATCCTGGCTCTTCCCTTGTTCTTCAGGGCCCTGGATCATCCTGTGCAGAGCAAACACAGCTGCTCTGCCCTGTGGAACAGCCCCAAGCCTCAGAAGCTGTGCTCAGTGCCCCAGGGCAGCTGGAATGCCTCAGGGAATTCACTGTACAGCAGGGACAGTGGTAAAGCTGCAGAGTCCCAATCCCTTGGAGGGACCTCACTCCTTTGTGTGGGATGGTCTGTGGAAAGCCATAATGGAATATTTGGGATATCATGCCCTGCTCCCTGGGCTCTCTGTGGTGTTGTATCCCCCCTCCATCCCATCCTGCACCAAGGGGGGCTTTGCAGCAATGGGCTGAGCTTTGCTTTCCTCTGCAGAGCACCTCGATGCTCCTACTTGGTTAAAATGCCATCATTCCATCCAGAGGCTTGGAAAAGGCTCAGCCTGTCATTGCTTTGCAAACCCTGCCTCCCCAGGTCAGGACAGGACAGGGACACTTGGCTGCTCCCAAGGGATTACCTTATTTCACTTTCTTACCACTCTACACCCTCTGGGATTTTATGTTCCAAAATCTACTGCTGTATCTGTGTTTTGTACTGGAGGTTGTGTTTTCCTGCTGTATCTTGGTATCACTTTTTGAGAAGTATTTCTGAGGAGTTTGCTTTCCTATACATATGTAGATATCAGCTACACAGATATAAAAACCTGGATGTTTTCAGCCTCCAAGAACACTCATCCCAACCACCCACCTGCCCGAGGACAAGGATCCCCACGTGAACTCCTCCCAGTAAGAATGGGTGAGTGGGAAAGGCAGGAAGAGCAAAGCTGCAGCATCACCCTCCCTGCTCCTTCCCTCCTCCAGAGCTCTGCTGAGCTCCAGTGCCGTGGGGTAATCCAGGAATTGTGTTCACTGTGTGTCACAGGTCTGTCAGGAATGGGCTCTCAGAGCCCCCCTGAACGGGCTCTGGCCGCTCATTTGCTGCAGTTAATTGTTTTTGGGGAGGAAAGGGGCATGTTCAGGTTGTTTTTCTCTCTCTTTCCAATCCCTGCCATCTCCATGGGATGCAGGAACTCAGCTGCACCCCACAGCAGGGTAATAAACCCTGAGCCTTCAGCCCAGCAAAGGGAATGGCCCCAAGGGGAGACAACTTCTTAAATCCCCTGACTGCTGGCTCCTCTTCCTTGGCAGCTATCACTTAATTCACCTCAATTTTTGTTCTGCAACAGATTTCCTTTAAATCCCCATTGAAGGATTCAGCAGTGAGCTTAAACTGTCGGTGATGGGATTGAAAAACTTCAGTGAGATGCAGGATTTTGTGGGAGCTGAGGGGGCCCAGCAGGTTGTGCTGCTTCCCCTGCATGATGCAGGATCTGTGAGCCCTGACATTGCATTCCCCCTGCACACAGCCACCACTGCTGGGGAGGGGGGTTTGTCCCTAATAGAGAAATATCCACCTCCTCCAATGATTTATCTAGTGTTTGAGCAGCCTGACAATTCCCAAATCTACTATTCCTTCTCACAAGTGTGGAGTCCTCCTCACTTACCAGCCTTCTTGTTGACAACTTAATATTAGGGGCTCTGAGGAAGACACTGAAAACCTGGAAAGATCCTGAAAACCTGAATTCTCCAGCAAAATGTACACTGTGCTGGCAGCCTCAGTGGAGAAAACTGCTTTCAGAGGAGGCTTAAAACACAGTCCTGGTCATTCCTGGCAAATAAATCTTCCTTTGTGGTTTCTGAGAAGCTGATCCTGATGTCTATGCCCCAGTAAAGTTTTTAAGTTTCTTTAAAGCCTATTTGGTGGCAAGGAGAGCCCAGTAATTTGAATTTAAAGGGTGCTTTGCACAAATTGTTCTCTGCCTGATGCTCAGCCCCCACCATAGCCTAGAAGTGACAGCCCTCAGATGAACTCAGTCGTGATATAAAATGGAGAATTATCCCTGCGCCTGTCCCAGAGGGCTCAGAGATTTCCAGGGGCAAGGAGAGGGGAGGGTAGGGGTCACTAGCAGAATAAATGAGAAAATCTGTAGGGCAATGAGTTGAGCAGAGCTACAGTGACAAATGTGAGGTGTTCCTGGGCTGCTGCCACAGCCCCAGCCCTGCAGTGGGAGGGTGAGGGCAGCAGGTATTGGTGTGAGTGTGACCCCAAAGCTCACCCACGGGGCACACCCACCTTGTCCCTCCTTCCAGCACTCACACCTCAGTGCTCTGAGCTGTCTGTGCTCAGGTACAGCTTCTCCTCTTTTCTATCACCCTGGAGAAACCCACACCTCACAGCAATCCAGGTCCTTGCTCCATAGCTGGAGTTGTGAGAAAAAGGGAGAGGGAGAGATAAAAGTTCTCAGGGACAGTCATGAACCACCCCAACCCCACCGAGGTGTCCACACCATTCCAGCTCCACCTGGGCCCACACACAGCTGCAGCCAGGGGCCCGTTCTCAAATTCCTTCCGTCTTCCCATGTTCAGACACTCCTCTCTAGCTGGGAAAGACAGAGACCATGGGCTCGTGCAGCACTTGACAGGAGACCCAGGTTATTGATTCACAGCTCTACCTCCCTGAACTTTTCTGGAGGAAAACAGGGCTGCTTTGCATAAGGCAGGCATATGCTGCAGCTTTGGCACGAGGAGAGCCGCTTGGCATTTCCTTGCCAGACTTTTCCCACCCTCCTCTGATGCCATCTGCCTCCCTGAAACACTGAAACTCCCATCTGTCAATTTTGCTGTAAACACACAATTATCCAGGCTGCTGGGGGGGAAAAGTGGCACAGCCAAATCTCGGCCACTCACAGGGAGGGACAAGTTGGGAGGAGTGTTCTTCTCTCACTGTCCCACCAGGCAGCTTGGTGCTGGGGGCCTTTGCCTTTTGTTTTTCTCCTTCCTTCTCCCTGTGGCACACGAGCTGTGGGTGCCACCAATCCCTCTGCCCATGCCCTGGGCCTCTCAGGACTCAGGGGGCAAACTCAGAGCTGAGGCTGGGGCTGGTGGGAAGCTCCATCAATTCCCAGCACTCAGGTCACAGCACCCAGGGCATGTTGCTGCCATTTGCCTCTCTTTCCTCTGTGTCACAGCAGAGAGGACAAACCTGCCCGTGGCCACCTGTGCCCAGATCCCTGCACACACCCCAGAGACAGCACCCACCCGAGAGCAAGGTCAGCACCAGGGAGCAGCCTTCCCTTGCCAGTTCATGTCAGCAGCGTCTCTGAGACAGCAGCATCTCCTGCCTCCCACCTCTGAGTTTCGTTGCAGCATCGCACAGATCTGGCAAGCTCAGATGCCAGAACTGCAAGAGGTTTTCTTCTGCGTTCTCCCTGGAAATCTCCCTGTCTCTGGCTGGGGGCAGCTTTCTCTGGCCACAGCAGACAGCAAACTGCTGACAGCAGCCTGTGGTGTGAGCTGAGCCCTGTCAGCCCAGCTATCAGCAGTCAAAAGATCTCCTCATCAGTGCTCTGAGACGCTCTCAACCCTTGCAGGGGCAGCAAAGGCAGAATTTCCCGAGCCGAGTCAATCTGCAGGACGAGCAAACAGAGGGTGACAAGTGAGGGGAGGAGAGGAGGCTGCAGACAGCCATGGGCTGGGGAATGTTTTGGGGGCGGGGAGGCCATCACACTTTGTTTTATTAAATCTTGTCCCCTGTGTGGTGTCTCCAGCCCAGACACCAGCTCCACCACCTGCTCCATTTAGCTGGGCAGAGGGAGGGGGCCGTGGGGTGGCGGAGGAGCTGGCAGATGGCAGCGTGTTCCCAGAGATAACAGGGGCTAGTTCAGAGGTTACTAATTGGGTTTGTGCTTGCCTTTCATATTCTGTGCAGATCCAAATGAGAACATGTGCTTTGACACACACAGGGCATCCTCCCTCCCCAGGCCCGGGCACGTCCTCACCCCGACACCCTGGATCCTGAGGTGTTCTCCATCCATTCACCAGCCAGGGACAAAGGGAGAGCAGGGAAACTACAGGGAGGTCAGAGGAGAAGCAATTAATGATCTCCTCATCCAGGGCAGAGCCCAGGGCAGCAGCCAGCCCTTCTGTGCACACCAGGTGCCTGGGAACACCACGCCACGGGTAAGAGGGGTGGCAGCAAGGCCACCTCGAAGGTGAAAGGGTGTGCAGGAGGACAGGCTGGTGGGCTCAGAGCCAGAGGAGCCCCACACACAGTGCCCCACACACAGTGCCCCACATCTCCCTTTGGTGCCTGCCCCACTGCACTCATCTTCCTCCTGTGGCTGGAAAAACCTTCCCAGGGCAGCATTTAGGGATGGTGGCAGAGGTGCAGAGTGGAATCCAACCAGGGCAGCCTGGGCAAGGCACACAGAGCCACAGAGTGCTGCAGTGGGTTGGGTTGGAAGGGCCCTTCAAGATCATCCAGTCCAACGCCCTTCCAAGGGCCGTCCCCCTAGACCAGGTTGTTTAAATGTCACTCAGATGGACCCTGTCCTTTCCAGTGTCCATCCCCAGCCTTCACCCTTGAGGAAAACAAACTCATCCTCTTTAAAATGTGCCCCAAGACCTGCTTGAACCTTTGGCTACAGAGGAAGGCTCACACCCAAGGAGGACAATGTCACCCCAGGAGAGCTTTGGGGAGCCCTTTTTTGGCAGCCCCTCACTCCATGGGGTGTCTCATCCACATTTTGTGCTGCCAGGCATCTCCCAGGCAGAGTCAGGGAGAGATATTCAGGAATAGAAAGCAGGAAGTGCGCACAAAATCTTGGAAGGGGGAGGAGGATGGAAGTTAACAAAAACACAACGCTCTTTGAAAAGGAAAAGTAAGGGGAAAAACCCAAACCAACTCTTTTTCAAAGCATTTTGCAAATATTGCTTTTCCTCCCCTCCCTCATTTTCTGACAAGCTGCAATCAGCATTCAATATTGTCACTCAGTGCCCAATTTCAGAGGGGATAGGTATCCACGGAGCTCTTTAAATGAAATAAATAAATACATCTGGCCACGTATGGCAGGGGCTTAGCTGGGAGCTCAGCTCTTCTGAAAATCTGGTCAATCACGGTGACATTGATTCAGGACAATTACTCCTGATTTACACGGGTGTAAATGAATAGAATGGCATTAAACTGCTGACTGGGGAGTCCATACTCAGGCAGAGCTCATCAGAAAGCTGAGTTCCCATTCTGTGAAAGATTGAGATCAGCTTCCCCATCCAAATCAGGACAAAAATGGTCTATTTTTCTTAAAATGGAACAGAAAGAGGGGGAACAAACCTCACCTGGGTTCAATAAAAACTTTGGGTTTGAATGGCTGGCATTTGTCATTTTGACTCTTTAAAAAGTTATTCATATCTAACAAAAGTAGGAAAGGCAACTTTTCCTGGTATCATAATGCAATCCTTGGCTTTCAGTTTTCTTTTTGCCCAACTTAAAATTAATTTGGGCTAGGGAGGACAGAAATCTAGGGGTTTTTACCAAACAATCAAACCTGTCCTCCACCTCTTTTCCCCTCCTGCAATTCCCACTGTCACACTGTGTCACGGAGGTTTCCAAGCTCATTCCCACACCAGGCAGGTGCAATCCCTGCCCCGCATCACCACCCTGGCATCAGCAGGCAGCTTTGAAAATGCACTCTAGGCTGTGTGAGGAGGAGAAGAACTGCCAGGAACCTTTAAAAGTCATTTTTTTAGGGATAAGGGGTCTTCTCAATGGAGGAGCTGCAGGCAGAGGGGCAGAGAGGACAACCATGGGGAGGAGGGAAGGATCCCTGTCCCAGTGGCACCCTGGCATGTTTTTAACCAGGATTAGTTTGTAGGGAAGGAGAGGAGGGGAAGAGGCTAAAGCTCTTGGAGCCCCTCCCCTCCCAAGTTTTCAAAGTACTTTGTGCCTGGATGTGTGCTCCGGACATAAATCACTGTAGCTGAGGATAAATGGGAGCCCGTAAGTGCCACGAGCACTAATGACAACATTCATCAAACCCTGAGCCTCTCCATATTGCACCAGTCTCCGGGATGCCTACGGACATATGGACCCAGCTCGCTCCAGCAGCCCCTGCTCCCCCTGCACGCCCTGGCAGCAGGCACAGAGCTCAGCCTCCCCACAGCCAGGAGAGAACATCAGGCAGGCATGTGCTGTCTCCTCAAAAATAAAAAAAAAATAAAATAAACAGGGGTAGCTCCCCTTGGAGCCCCATCTCACAGCACTTTGCCACCCCAGAGGTCCTGAGCCAGCAGCTCTCCACATTCCCAAAATGCAGGTCTTGACACTGCACCAAAAAACCCAACACTCCATCAAAAGCAACACAAGGAATATTCCCTGAAGCAATCAGGTTGTGGAGAGTCCATGGATAGTCACTCACTGGCAATCCTGCAAAGTGCTGGGCATCAGCTTAATTGACAAGGAAAGCTGGGCAAAGCCCTGAGGAGGGGTTTGAGCAAACCAGAGCTGCTCCACAGCAGCACTGGGCTGATACTGGGATGCCTGATGGGAATTGAATCCCAAATTTATCCTCTCAGTGCTTTAGTGCCTCTCATGAGACACAGAAATGCAGCAAAATAGTTCTCATAAGTCTGTAGCAGCACTGGGGCTCTGAGGGGACATGGGGAGTCCTGTAGATCCAGTCAGGATGACCACAGAAGTAGTGAGCTGAGAAAAGAAAGGGCAAAAAGGGGTGTCTGCAAAGGCAAGGGGAGAAGGAGATCCTTGCATGGGGAGAGGGAAATTCTTGGAGGTGAAATCCATTGGTCCTTGTGTAACAAGTCTGAAGGAAAAGTGAAGTTCCTGGACCCGACACTTCACGGCACAGCCTCAATCATCAAATAGGTCAGGCTGTAATTAATTCTATTTACTGAGAGATGTATTAAACTGAAATTTCTCTGCAGGCGTGTGTCAGTTCGAGAGTAAATGTTCTCAAAAGGGAAATTGCTGCTCAAAAGTCAGGAGCAGAAACCTTTTAGGATAAGGGAAGCCAGGTGATATCCATTGCATGATTCACAGCAGGAACTTCAACTGGGTCCTTTCATACCCCCGACTGAGCTGATTTCTTGCTAGACCAAACTCCTTCCCTCTGAAAAATCTGAAGGAATGAGTTCTTATTTCAGCCTTGGATTTAAAAAAAAAAAAAAGGCAGTGTAGCCTTCTCATTTCCTGGCTTTGAGCTTTAAGGACAAGGTGAGCAAGTGATTTCCTCCATTCCCTAATTTAGTTAGGTATGTTGCACAAGCTGGGTTCGATTTGAGCACAGAAGGAAAGGCTCCATCCACAAATGACATGATTTCCACTAGAAAAGAGGGAGAAAAGTACAACTCGAGTAGCACCCTAAGGAAAGAGTTTTTGTTAAGTCTGTAACGGCACTGGGGTTCTGAGGGGACATGGGGAGTCCTGTAGATCCAATCAGGACAAACACAGAAGTAGTGAGCTGAGAAAAAAAAGGGCAAAAAGGGGGCGTCTGCAAAAGCAAAAGGGAATTTGTTTGCTTGATCACTTGTTTTCTTAAAACAGAAAGTTGATTTTGTGTCTGAGCTAAAGCAATTATCTCTGGAGATGTTTATTATTGTCCTCTCCAAGTGCTTTTCCATGGGCTTGGAGGGGGAATATCAGCACAGACTGGGGGGGAATGTGGCTTTACCCCAGTGAAAATTGCCATTAGTTTCGGACAGTGCTCTGAATCCCTCAGAATATTCATGAACAGAAACATTCACTCAAATAGAAATAAAAATTTATTGAAATATGAAACTGCAAATAGAAATGGCTGTTTGGGGCCCTTTGCAGCAATTATGGAGGAGACATTCATTTTCTAGCTTTTATATGCAACTCAAATGATGCTTTAATGTAATTTTATAATTTATTTACTCAGGGAAATCCCAGCTTAGTTGTAGCATCTGTTTTCCTTTTCCTCCTCCCTCCAAACCCCAGTGCAGACCATTATGATCCCATACCCAGTTATAAGCTGGAGGAAAGGCAGATGATGCTCCTGAGGCCATGGTGGGAGCTCAGATCACCAATGAACTTGCAAGACCCCCATTGCCAAGGTCATTTTAATGTCATCTCTTCATATATTTTGTCCTTAGAGCTGTCAGACTTC
Organism: Prinia subflava; assembly: GCF_021018805.1. NCBI lineage: Eukaryota > Metazoa > Chordata > Aves > Passeriformes > Cisticolidae > Prinia > Prinia subflava. Next base: position 3,950,050 of record NC_086258.1, on the reverse strand, counting down.
AGGAGGGATTGGGAAGGGGATGGTGAGGGGGACCAGAGGCACAGGCTGTGTTTAAGGAGGGCAGGATGGAGTGGGGCACTCCACCAGGGGCTGGTGGGGTCAGGGTCTTTGGAAATGCAGAAAAGAGGAAAAAAAAAAAAGATGTCCTGGTGGGATAAAATTAGGAATTAAAAGCCAGTTTTTTTTCCAGGTGTTGGGCAGAGCTCTCATCTGTCCAGGGGGATTGCAGCTCACACAGGCAGGGAGAAGCAAGAGGGAACAAAGGCTCCAGGACATTTCCAAAGGCTGGTCCAGGAGGATGCACATCACTGGCAGACCCTGAAAAATGGCCCAGAAATCCCAGTGCAGCAGCAACTGCAGCTCCCAGTGGATATTTCATGGTGAGGGGCTGTAACTCCCAGTACTGCCCAGGGAGCAGCCACCAAACCCGTGAGAGCAGGGCAGTGGGGACTGCTGGTGGAAGCAGCTCCCTGCTGCTCCTCCAAGAGGCCTGGGGTGAGGAAAAGAGAGGTTTTGTAACACATTTCCTCTTTCATCAGAACTGCTGCTCGTGGGGGAGTTAGAGAAACCAGAGATGCACCATAAGGGTTCTCCAAGTTTGAGCCCTGCTGCACCACACAGATAGTTTTAATATATATATATCTATAGGTGCCTAGCATTTTATTAGACTGAGCCAAGCCAAGCTGAGTTCTCAAGACAGTTAATTTCATAATTCCCTCATTTCATGGGTGAATTTCATGCGTAGAAATGCAAAGAATTAGTGGTATGAGTGTGCTTTGCGGGTATAAGACCAAATGAAATCTGGATGGAAGACATTTTCTTCCATGAAAAATGTCAAGTTATTTTTAGAATTCTGAGGAGAAAAGAAACTTCACCCTGGAAGGTCAAAAATTTTATTAAAAAGTCAGGAAAATAAATTCTTGGAGAATGAAAGTTTCCATGTTTCTACTTTACGAGAAGTTTAATAACTTTTCAGCTACTTTCTGCTATTGCCCTTCTGAGTCACCTGTTCAGGGGAGTCTGTGTGTTCCCAGAAGGACAACTCCTCCAAAGGGTTTGGGTTTGCTATTTGCTCAGTGAGTTAGTCCCAGAAATATATCCAAGGTGGCTCTGAAGTTTAAGAAAAGTACACATTGCAAAGATTGAGGTACAGATAGCTGCAAACTCCTTCCCTCAGTCCAAGAATTCTGCTCCTTGTCACTCCCCTCCACCTCCAGCCCTTCCAAGCTGAGGAAATTGTGGTGTGAAGTGGCTGCCAAGATGCAAAACACAAACCAAAACAAACTGAAAAATCCAGCTACCTACGCTCAGTGCAAATCCCAAACAAGCAGCCTTTCAAACCCAAGAACATTTCCAGGGCCATTAATCACACACAGCTCACTGCTGCAGCAGGTGACCACAGGTTAATATAAAGGAGCTGGGAATCAAACCCAAACGTGAAGTGTGATGGCAAGAAAACTCTCTTCCTCCTCCTTGGATGGCAGGAGCTGAGCAGTTGTGTTGGTTCAGTTTTTTGGGGGCAGTATAGGGACTTTTATTTGCAGCTCAGCAGGAGCTGTGCCCTTCTGACACCCAAAGCATCCAACCTCTGTCTCCTGCTGCCAAGCTGGACAGGGCTGTGCTCCCTGAGCACACTCCTGGCTCTGATCCCAAACCTCTTGGCATCCAAAGGAGGTGTCTGCCCAGCCCTGAGGCTTCCTCTCTTTTCTTGTAGGTGTTTCAGCCTGGTTTATGTTCCCCTGCCTTACCCTGGTCACACCTCTCCATCCTGGAGCTCTCCTTCCTGTGCTCACAATGCTCAGGCCCCACAGGCTGCATCCAGCTGGGTGGGATGTCCTCTTCTCTTCTCTCACATGGGCCTGGAGTGACAGGACAAGGGGGAACAGCTTCAAAAGGACAGAGGGCAGGGTTGGATGGGATACTGGGAAGGAATTCTGCCCTGTGAGGGTGGGCAGGCCTGGCACAGGGTGCCCAGAGCAGCTGTGGCTGCCCCTGGATCCCTGGAAGTGTCCAAAGCCAGGCTGGATGGGGCTGGGAGCAGCCTGGGACAGTGGGAGATGTCCCTGCCCATGGCAGGGGGTGGAACAGAATAATCTTCACAGTCCCTTCCAACCCAAACCATTCTGTGACTCCGTGGCTTTCCCTGCCTCTCCACCCAGCCACAAACCTGCCCTCCTCCAGCTGCCACACGTTTGCACTTTTGCTCCATTTCAAGCAGCAATTCATCTTATTTCCCATTCATACAGAACGGGTTCATCTGGGGAAGGTCAGAGATTTCCCTTGGGGAGCATGGCCTGAGTGGAGCCATCCCTGTCCCCCAGCAGTGCTGTCTGGCCGGGCAGCGTGGGGAAGAACCAGGGGAGATGTGACCAACAGGGACAGGGGAGGTGACACCCTGTGTGTGTCAGATCACATTTGTTTCACTGAGAACTGAGAGGGAGAGCAAGTGAGAGGAAGGGAAAAAATACATCAGTGGGGAAAAAAAATCCAGACAATAAAAAAATAAGTGCAAGTGACTGAGAGAGCACAGGAGGCACTTGTGAGCAGCACGGCCTCTAATCTCATTACTGCCCTCAGCTCGGGAGGCTGATGCACCCCCGAGGACAGGTTGGCATTTTGATGCTCCTCGTTAGGGAAAGCACGAGCTGGGAGAAGCTGCATTAACAAGCAAATCAATTTATGGTTGGCTGGCACCAGGAGGAATCCGGCTGTTTGTCGGCAGAACTTTCCTGGTGATGGATGGATGGGGGAGCTCTGAAGATCCCTCTCCTCCCTCCCCCAGGGCTTGGTGGCAAGAGAGAGGGAAAGTCGTGGGGTTTCTGTGGATATCCCAGAGAGTGGGGCTGAACAAACCCATCTGAAGGTGAAAAATGAGGGTGTTTGTCACAGTGCACCTCTGCTGACCCAGCACCCGGCCAGCCCGAGCCCTGTGCCACATGCCCAGCAGGGAAGCATCATTGTCACTGAAAGGAGACAGCTCTACAGCAAAAGTCAACATCACTTCAGCAAAAGATTTACAGGAAAAGTAAAAAAAAAAAACCACAAAAAACAAGAACAACAACCTGATTTCAGCCTAGCAGGGGAATAAAAATAAAGATCTCCCAGTATCTGCACAAGGATGATGCTTGGAGGAGCATCCCAGGAGGCAGGTGGGATGGATTCCTGGCAAACCTTGGGGGGATTGCTTGGACCCTTCTTGCCATCATTTTTCAGGCTCAGAAGGGCTGAGAGGGGTTTGGGGACTTTGGGACCTCTCAGGGCAGAGGCCTGGCTGGGGTAAGAGCATCATTCCAGGGGAATCAGTGGTCAGGAGGGAGACCAGAAGTGGTTTGTAAACCCTTATTTTTTTCTGCTGAGGTAAGCTGCTGTCTCCAGAAAAATAAAACTTCAGAGGATCTTACATCTTTACACTGCAAATAGGAAAAAAAAGAAAAGCCAACAAAAAGCTGTGAAACTTGGACTTTCTCTACACCCCCTCCAGCAAAGGAAACCTCTGGCTCTGAGAGCTTCCTCCAAGGCACCTTTTGCAGAACAAGGATGTCAATCACAGGGTTTTGTCTTGCTCTTTCAGGATGCAGATCAAAACCCACCGAAGACAAAATCCTTTTCACAGACATCCATGGCGGGTTTTTTTCATCGCACTGTTATTTTCCATTTAGGAATCTGATTGAATTAAACCTTCCAACCCCTCCACAAGGGAGAAAGAGAGGAACAGCGAGTACTGAAGTGTCTCCTGGAGGCTTCAGGGAGAGACTGGCAGCAATTTAGCACTAACCATTAGTACAGAGGGGACTGTGGGCTCTGATTCTCTTCCCACCTGCACTGATGTTAATCGGGTGTAACTCCACAGACTGCAGCCCCATGGGCCAAGGGCACAGTCAGGCCACTCTATCCTTTCTACCTCCTAAATACCCTGTTTTCCAACCAAGCTGAAGTGGGAATTTATAGGAATAATAATGATGATTAATCATGATTTGCACTTTTCCAGCATTTTTCTTCTTGGGAACTCGGAGCTCTTCTGAAAGTGAAATTAATTATGTTTTATAACCCCTCTCTGGAGTAGGTCAAGGACAGTTAGGGGCCGTTTGCACCTCCCAGGGAAGCAAAGGGAATGTGTGAGCAGCTCCAGCCCAAGCTGAGACCAAGGACCTGGCTCTGAGCAGAGACCACGAGGAGCTCAGGGGAGCAGCAAAGCACCACGAGCAGAGGCTGGGATGACCCTGAGATTCCCAATTCTCCTCCAGCAGAACGAGCCTTGGCTATAGCTACAAGTGAATTGTTTCTCTTGTGAGAGATGAATGAAGTAATGATATTAATAATAATATTATTTATTATTTGCTTCCACGGTGGAATATAATGAGGCCTATTTAATTTTCTTGTAACACTTAAGGGAGAGTTGTCCGTGATACTGATCCGTGTGCTGGTGATCAAGAGGGATAACTGGGTTGGGAAAGATTCAGATTCATTTCCCCTCTTCTTCTAATTAAGACCAAGGATTCAAAGCAGGTTCTCTGGTGTACCAGGTGAACATCTCCCTCCAGAGCTTCTCAGATGTTCTGCTCCCGCTCTCTTTCTTCTTTAATAGAAATTTGACCAAAAATATGAGAAATCTTTTCCAACAAGGAGTCATTAAATCAGGCAGAAAGCCCCTGAGAGCTGGGCCCCAGAGCCTGCATTTCACAACAGAAACACTGAGCCTCTCTCAGCCATTCCTGCTAATCAGGCCCCGTGTTCCTTACCCAGGTGGAGCTGAAAATACACTTACAAGCCAGTAGCTTACTTCATGAGTGCTCACTTAATTCACAGGAAGCCTAAAACCAGCAGAAACCTCAAATTTCACAGGTCCTGTTGGCTGTGAAGGAGTTTAGGAAAAGCACAGCACTATGGATCCAAGGCACGCACACCAAAAAGTTATCAGCAGGCTCCTCCGTGCCACAGAGGCTCAGCAAACACCAACCTCCCTTCTCAGCCCAGATTTCATCTCCTCCCTCCCCACCCTGCCTCCTCATTTCCAGCTCACCACAAAACCTGGCAGTTTTAGGCAGTTTGAGCTCAGTTTTCTCACTCGCTGGGGAAATGGGTGAGGTGCAGGATTCCAGGTTTGTCAGTGTCACAGCTGAGTTCAGCTGGGTCATTGTTTCTGAGCAGGAGGGGTGTGGCAGAGAGCAGAGCAATGAGGGGACAGGAGCGAGTTTCAGTCCCTGGGATGTCCCTGTGCAGGCGTGGGGTTGCTGCAGGTGGTGGCACTGAGGTCCCCAGGGGACAGTGTCCCTGGGAATCAGCAGAGCTGTGAAAAGGAGAGCACTGAGTGGACAGGGAGCTCTGCTCACACAGCCCGGGGTGTTTGTGGGGACACCCTGTGCTCAGGCACCAGAAACTTCCTCAATAAAATTAGGCTTAGGTGTGAGGGGACAAGGCCTTCATTTGGCTGATTTTTAAGGTCCTTCACATCTCTCCCCAGCAGCATCAGGGACTCAAAGCTCCTTCAAAGCCCTGCTCCTTGGGAAGGGCTGAAGGCAATGAACCCATGGAATAACTGCAGGATACCCCACAGATGTTACACCTGTTAAATCATACTCCAGCAGCTGAAAAAAATTAAAAATTAATCTATAAATACACACATATTTATAGGCAAATATTTATGTATGAGTCTACCTTCATTTAAAAGCAATATTATAAATTACAATTCACCTGGACCTGAAAATTACATACGCCTACTGCTCTTGCCATGGCAAATGAAAATCTAAACAGAGCTGGGTCAAAAGTTGCTCCACTGAAGGTTTTTTCAGGCAGTGGATGCTATTCCATGAATGCAAAGTGGCTTGTAAGAATAAGACAATTTCACTTATATTTTATTGTTTTGATGCAGTTCTACTTTGCCATTTATTTTGGCTTTTTTTTTGGACTCTTGCCAACTTATCACAAGTCAAGATGAGCTATCAGCTACCAAAAGCCCAATGAGCTCAACACTGTTGCTAATTGCTCTGAATACAAGTATTTATCTCCAGGTTATTCTGATCGTACAGAGAAAAAAAAAGTTTTATTCTACTTAGAAATTAAATAAACCCTGGGAATTTCACAGGACATAAAATCTGTGTTCACTTCTAATCTACTTGCTAACTCCTCTCATGCTGATGCAAACTTTCCTTCCACATTCCAAAACATCAGCCCCAAGTGCCATCCACTTCTATTCCTGGGAATATTCTACTCCACACAGAGCCAGCACTGTGAGGAAAACACTGAGACTCCTGCCAAAATGCACCCAAGCCTGTATTTCATCCAAAATTTCATTTCTATATTTAGTTTTAGTGCAATTCCTACTGCAGTGGTTCTGGCAGTGTCCCCACAGCTTTTCTGAAGTTGAAAATTGAAGAGTGTTTAAAAGCAGCAGAAAAATGAAAGAAAAAAGATGAAGGCACAACATGGTTTGGATGTTCCAGGGCCTCTGCCTGCAAATCCTGCAGAGTCAGGATGGAAACACAGACAGTTAAAGTGGGGCTGTGTGTCTGTGTGAGCTGGGTGGCATCGTCAGAGAATTCAACACTCCTTTTAGGGGGTTTCCATATTTTAGAAGTGGGACGCTCACTCAAGGAAGGAGTGATGATTCTCCTGAGTACAGACAGATTTCCAAGGCATGTAGGGATAGGCCAAGGGGGAATGGATTTAAATTGACAGAGGTCCAGGTTAGATTGGCTCTTAAGGAGGAATTCTTTCTGCTGAGGGTGGGCAGGCCCTGGCACAGGGTGCCCAGAGCAGCTGTGGCTGCCCCTGGATCCCTGGAAGTGCCCAGGACCAGGCTGGATCACCCTGCTCTAGTGGAAGGTGTCCCTGCCCATGACAGGGGTGTTGGGTTTAGATAATTTTCAATGTCCCTTCCCACCCAAACCGTCCTGGGATTCTATGATTTAGCTGAAATAACCCCGAACAGCTTTATCTGGGATCAACAACCCACGCACACAAATGACCACGAGGACCACTGGGGGGAAGAGGCCAACAAACCCCAGCGCTGCCCGGGGACAAACTCAGGGAAGGACAGGAAACTCCGGGCACTGGCAGACACCGAGCCCGTTCCCTCCTGCCCGCCCCGCCAGCGCCTCTGCACATTCCCAAGCCGCATTCCCGCATCCCTGAGCCGCATCCCCGCATCCCTGAGCCACATCCCCACATCCCTGAGTTGCATCCCCAAATCTCTGAGGCACATCCCCGAGCCACATCCCCATGTCCCTGAGCTGCATCCCTGCATCCCCACACCTCTGAGCCGCATTCCCGCATCCCTGAGCTGCATCCCCGCATCCCTGAGCTGCATCCCCACATCCCCGAGCCCCATTCCCGCATCCCTGAGCCTCATCCCCGCATCTCAGAGCCACATCCCCATGTCCCTGAGCTGCATCCCTGCATCCCCGAGCCGCATCCCCGCATCCCCGCATCCCCGCGCCGCCCGTCTCCCGTGGAGCTGCGACGCCACCTGCCGCGCACGGGGTTCGCCGGAGCGCTGCTCCCAAGGCCACCAAAGTCCGGCCAGGAAACGCCCAAGCCCCTCCTCGAGCCCGATTTCAGGCAGTGCCGGGAGGGGATTGGGAAGCTGTAAGGGTGGGGTGCAGCCAGCCTGCTCCTGGAACAACAAGAAAGCATGATTTTATATATATGTACATGATTTCTATATCTATCTATCTCTCTATCTATCTCTCTATCTATCTGTCTATCTGTCTGTCTGTCTATCTATCTGTCTGTCTGTCTGTCTATCTATCTATCTATCTATCTGTCTATCTACCCATCTATGTATATGTATGTACATGTATATGTGTGTGTGTTTGTGTATGTATATATGTATAAATATGTGCATACCTATATATATATTATTTTTTAATGGATCTGGAGGATTTCCTTTAAATCCTCAAGGAAATCCACTGCAAGAAGAGCAGATGGAGATAGGAGGGAGGGCTGATCCTAAATCAATGTGCCCCAAAAGGCAATGGGCATTGAGCCCTCACTGAGGTGTGGGATAACTCCCTTTGTGCAGCACTCTCCCCCTCTCTCTCTGCCAACCCCATGTCCCCACACAGTGACAGTGCCCACTGCTCTTTGTGGGGTCACCCCAGCACTGCCTGTGGAGCTGGGAGCCCTGCAAGGAGAACCAGAGGAATGGTGTCCATGCAGATGTTTTACTTCACATGGTAAAATGATGATTTTTTTTAATGGAGGTGTCTTTCCCTGTGATTCCTGTGTATTTTCTAGGCCAGCATGGCTCACACACTTCTCTAAACTTTACTGCTTGGTCCAGCCCACAGCATCCCAGTGCTGTCCTCTGCTTGTGCCCACACTGAAAACGAGACTCTGGAGCCTGGCAAGGGAAAACCAGGGGAGCAGGATACGTGTCTTGCCCACTTTATCCATTTTATTGTTATGTAGGATATCACAGGTTCCCACTAGAGAAATGCCAGGCAGCCTGAGCCCCCTTTGCCCCACGCGGATTGGGCAGGAGGGCTGCAGGGTGTCAAAGGGAACTGATTTTTAATCAAAGTCCCAGGGATAGCCAGGCTGGAGGCAGCAGCCAGGCAGGGCACAGGGTGTGCAGGGTCACAGCTGCAGTGGCCACAGATAAACATACAGAGAGGGCACGTTTGGAACAAGCTCCCTGAGCTTTCACAGCCACCAAGGGTCCCTCTGAGGGCACTGATTGAAGTGGTTTGAGGTGAGCACGTTGGAGGAGTGCTGCTGTTCAGGGAGAATTTGCTCTCCAGGGCTGGCAGAGAGCAGCAGAACAGAGAATTTGCATCGGGGCAGGGCTTGTGCTGGGCCACAACAGAGTCCTGATCACAGGTACCAAGGAATTACATGGGGATGGTCAGGGAATGAGGAATTTTCAGCACCATCAGTGGGGGACACTTTGCAGGGTCAGGTCTTCAGGTCCACACAAATTCTGGGCATCCTGGCAGTGCTGGAGAAGGAAAAGCCTGGAATATGTGAACAGTTTCACTGCATGGTGCCTGGAAGTTACTTAGTTCTCCTGTTTGATGGAGCATTGACAGCTCTGAGAGCCTGAGACCTCTGAACACAGAGGGCCTCTGCTCTTGGGGTGCTGCTGCTGTCAAGGGAGTTAGAAGAGCTGACTTTGTTTGCATGAAAAAAGTGATTTCAATCCCAAAGTTTGCTGGCAATTTCCTTGGGGAACAAGGAGGGAAAAAATCCCACTGCCTCCAGAACAACTTTCTGGAGGTATTTCTTTTGGTACATCAAGCCATTCTATGCTTCATGATTAGTTTTGAAGGGGAAAACAACCTCAACCCAACCCACACAGCGACCTGCCCAGCTTCCTGCACAACCTCTGCAAAACAGGATCATAAACACTTCTTTATCCAGTAGGCACGTTAGTGAGGCTTCATTAACTCCAAAGCTCAATTAAAGTCTCTAAAAGGCTTTGAGCTGCTTGACCGAAAGGCTCTATGAAAATTAATTTAGTGCTTTTGTATCTGCTCAGCACCAGGACTGCAACAAGATGATCCGTCCCCCCAAAATGGGAACAGAGAGGTGATGACCAAGGAGGGGATGCAGCAGGTGGCTGTTCTGAGGGCACATGGTGGCCAGAGGGCACGGGCTGGGCACAGGGAGGAGGGAAGAGCTCTGATTTTTAAACACTGGGTAGCTGTCTTACAGCTGGAGGCTGAACACAGCACGCTCATCTCTTCCCATCTGCAGCGTCCGCCCGGCCTGGGAGCCTGATGAGACAGTTTGGAGTAGGGAGGGGGGGTTAATTGCACATTTTATTGCTGCTAAGAGTCCCCCTGAGCCGCAGAGCTGCCTGCTGCACGGGCAGAGAGTCACGTCCAGGCTGAGCACACAGGGACTCTCAGATAAATGCCACCCCCGTGCCTCGGTGGCAGATTTACCAGGCTCTTTGCATCTCCGCTGTAAATCCAGGCACTTAGAGATAAACTCAGTCCATGGCAAGGAATTGTTTCAACAAAGCAGGGCCTGTCAGGAGCAGGGTTATGTTGACAGAGTGGCAGTCCCTGCCATGCCAGCTCTTGGCATGCCCCAGCTGGAGCCTTTATTTACAGAGCCCTCTGCGAGGAGCACAGCTCATCCGAGCGTGCATCACTCCCTCCCAGAGGCATGGGATTCCTAGGAGATATGGGAGAGCTGCAGCATCCTCTTGGACTTTCCCGGACAGCCAGGAGGAGCAGAGTGCCTGGAGCCTCGGAAATCCTCAGAGTGTGGTCGTTTCCTCAGTGTCCCCCTCTACAGCTCAGCCTCAGGGCCCATGCAGAAGGTGGAGGGTGTGGTATATCTGTGTGCAAGCAGAATTTACCAAAGAGGAGGAAAAGTGGAGACAAATGAGGGAAAGCACTGAGAAAAGTCGAAAGGAAAGAGATGGGCCCTGGTGAGATGCTCTGCTCTGAATGCAAGTAAAGCTCCATCTCTTCTCTCCTGCTCCCTGACAGTTCTGTCTGGAGCTTTGCATTCAGCACAAGCTCCTCAGCAACAAATACCGAGAGTTTTATGCAACAGAATAATTGTTTCGTGTTGAATAATTCTCTCCATTTGTACCCTTCAAGCCTCAGACACCGAGCAGAGCTGACACTCGGCTCAGTCAGAAAAGGAGAAAAGATTTCAGGTATGGGGAGAGCTGGGGGGAGCAGCAGGACCCTCTCTCTGCCCACTTGGCCCCAGGTGCCCAGGCTGCCTGGCTTTGCTCAGGGGCACACGGGTTGCTCGTGGTCAGCCTGGTGTCTAGCAGGACCCTCATGTCCTTCTCTGTGTGCTGCTGCCTGGGGTGATTCCTCCCCATGGAAAGGTTTATTCCCCTCCTATTCAGCTTTCTGGGATTGCTGCTGGTCCCTCAGAATGGTGCCACAGCCACCCAGCCCATCCTCATGGTTCCACATCTCCTGCATCCTCAGAGGTGCTCCCTGTGCCATCCTCCTGCCCTGGGGAGCAACGCTGACCCCAGGACTGACTTCTGTGCTCCCCACCAGTCACTGGTGTCCTCTCCACCCCCTGTGTGAGCTCACAGGTCTCACCCCATCCCCTCACAGCCATCCCATGGCTCCTCCTGACCAGTTTGCTGCAGACCCTCCAGAGGCACATTTTTATTCTCCCCATTATGATGGTAGGGGAGACTGGGACCAAAACTTTCCAGTGATGTCACTCACAACAAATAAGCAGCCGAGTTCCCACTGGAGTTGGAGTGGCTGTCTCAGAGAAGCAAGAGTGGACAAAGCTTGACACTAAATATCCCTCCTGGCAGAAATTTCTGCACTTTCCCAGAGGCCAGCAGCATATTAGTTTCACAGGCAAGAAGTTTCTGCTGTAGCTCACAGCTTAAAAGAGCAGGCAGAGACAGCAGCTCTGGAGACTTCAGCACTGTCTTAATAGCAGACGCCGCAGTAAGGGAAATGTTATATTAAATCTCTATACTTATACGTGTAACAAAAGTGGTATCAGCAAAATCCTCCAGCATCAAAGCAAATCACTTACCTATTTTTAGCTGTGTGATTTAGTCACACACTCTGAGGAAATAAGGTCAGGTTCTTTGCGATGTCTCCCTTTCTCCCTGTCTCCTGCTATTTTTTCCCGTCCTTATTAAAATTCTCCAGCCTGCAGCAGAGCTTTGTGAGACGGAGCCTTGGCGGAGCCGTCGCCATCTGCGGGGTCGAGCTGTGGCCCTGTCCCAGCAGGAATCTGTGCTGCTGTCACCGTGGCCCTGTCCCAGCAGGAATCTGTGCTGCTGTCACCGTGGCTGCCCTGGAGGTAACAGAGGCGAGGCAGAGCTGGGATTTGCATCCCAGCATCTCCAGTGCTGCCAGGGGCTCTCCAAGCAGCTCCCCAGCACTGGGAGGGGGTCACTGGGAAAGGTCACCCCTGGTGCCACCAGGAGCTGGCCTGGGAGTGTCCAGCTGTGACACTGCTGCCTCTCCCTGCAGCTTTCACTCCCAAACTGCTCAGTGCCTCAGTTTCCCCAATCCCAGTGACTGTGGGCCCAATATTTCTGAAGCCTGAGAACTGCTGGCTTTTCCAAGGGAAATTTTTCAGCAGTTTTTCCTTTCCCAAACAACTTTGTGTAAATAACTTTTCTTCCCATAACATTTCTGGGTAAACAATATTCCCTTCCCATAATAACCTCTCTCCCAGGTGTTGTTTGTGTTACTTGGGCAATGGAGAGAGGTGTCCATCCTATAGACCAATAATGTGCTTTTTTAGCACAGCATGTTATAAAAGGGCTGAAAATAATTGTAAATAAAGCCTTCTGATTTTCTTCTGCCTTCTGACTGGAGTCAAGCATCTTTATTTCATGTCCAATAGCAACACAGGGACTTGCTTTGGTCTTTTCTCCAAAAACGAGCACTTCCCAGCTGTAAGGAGACAAAGTTAAGTTTGGGCTCCATTTAAATGTCATTAGAAGAGCAATTCCAGCAAATCAAATTACAGGGAAACTATTCTATTTCTTTGACTATTTTGTTTCACCAGGCCTTTTTTTTCTATAAATTGTTCTGGCAGATTTTTTTTTTAATTAAAAAAAGAAGTTACAATTTTTGTATTTAAAAGAGTGTTGGCAAAACTCCCATAAAGGAAACACTATTTCCTACCCATCTGTATGGCAGTTCAACATTATTAGGAGTAATAAACACGTAATGGAAGTTAATTTCAGAAATTAAAATTTATTTACTCATTTATTTTCAGTGAAATTTCATTAATTTTGTTTTGATTTCCACTGCTACCAACAGGTCTAGTTAGGGAAGCAATAGTTCATTCATGTCATGATGCAGCTGAACTTTGAACTACTCCATCCAGCACATAAAAACCTTCATTTTTTCAGTTTGATAATTCATTATTATTTCTAAGTGCTGCACTAACCGCTGTCTAACACACTTTGATATTTTACCTGTTGAGCACTGACCATGATTTATGGCCGTACTGTCCTGTGAGAACAGCTCCTGACTCCTAAAAATTCCATTCTGCTTTGCAAATTGCTGTAATACACATAAAACATTGAAATTGGCTCACACTTGATTTCTGGATCATGTAAAATCAAATTTATTAATAAGAAGATATAAAAATCTTCATAAAATCAGTTTTTTGGTCAACCTGAAGTCAACTGAAAATTTCTTCATTTTAATAATCTACAATTAAGAAAAAAATCTTTTAAACTCTCTATTTGTTTTAAATTCTGAGACTGTAAACTAGAGGACCCCACAAAAGAAATTATTTCAGTTTCTCTAATCAAAATGGTGCCACAGTTGCAAAGACAATAGAGCCAATTAAATAAATAATAATAAATAAAATATTTTCATTGGATGAACTAATATTACCAACAATCTCTTAGGAAAAGAAGAGCCTCAATATTATTTCCAATTTTAGATGTGGCCTATAGTCCCTAGCCCTTAAAATGAGTTATTTTACAGCTCAGTATTGATATTTGCTCAAAACTTGCTGCTGTTTTCTGTGTTCATTATTTACCACTGGGAGAATGTATTTGGGCGGTGTAAATGATGTTGTTTTGGGTACTGCTGCAGAATTAAGGTTATTGTTGAAACTTTAATCAATACCTTTGATGCTTTTTGCCTCTGTGTTTTTTTGACCTGCTGCTGCTATGTTTGTTTCAAATCTTGCCATTGAATAACAACAAAAGAAATCCGACTATTTCCATGAATAACTGCAAGGTACTAATTATGTTCTGTAAATTAATGGTCTATTTACTGCCTTAACCTATCTTAACAAAGATTTTGTTTGGGGATATATTACTAATGAAAAAGCCTTGACATCTTAATACTCTCCTGGGCAAATCGTTAGAATAGATCCCAAATGCAATTAAAGAAGGACTTTTTTAAAACCACTGTATTAGGAGATAAATAGGCACGGTCTCCTCTCTGAGTGCTTGTTTGTAAATCTACAGAATTCTCATTAATTCTGTGCTTCTTGCCTCAAAACTGGGCTGCTGCAGGTGGAACAGGGGAAATGGCTGGGACAGGAGTAGGAGGTTGGTTTATTTTTATTTGTTGTATATGTAGTGAAAAATTGAAATGAGGGAAATCCCCAGAAGTGGCAGCAGAGGAGGAAACACTGGAAGTAGAAATCCTGACCTGGGGTGGGAATCTCCTCCATTTTAGGATTCTTTTCCTCAACCATCAACAAGGCTTTCTCCATCCACAGCATCCACAGGTTTGGAATAGCCTTCCATTCCAATTTCTAAAACATCTTTTCCAAGATCGTTGCCAGCTCTGAAGAGCTTTTGATAGTCGTGTGATTAGGGGAGAAAAGGGGGATTTCCTGCAGTTTCTGACCACTCACACCGAGCCATTTCTCCGTGGTTCTTGAACATTATAACCTTTGGAGTCTCCAAGAGAAGTTTTAGAAAGCCAAACCTGAAACTGCAACTGTTTGAGAGAAACCATGGGTTATGATTTAATCGATCTCAAATATTTTCCAGCAGAGACACGGCTTTGGAAGCACATGACCCTTGAATTTGAAATGAAGGGAAATTGTTGTTTTTTTCCTTTTGAGGAGTCCAAATACTTTCCTGACAGTTTTCCAACCTGCAACCCTCAAAAATTTAATTTTTCTTTTTCTTTTTTTCACTGCGTTTATGGAGACAGGATCTATTTTGAAGGAGAAGGGGGTGAAAGGGAGGGGAATGGATGAGCATGGTCCATGACCCTGCTGAGATGGACAGACATGGGAGAAAAGAGAGGGCCCACAAGCTCCTGCACATCCCCACAGTCTGCAACACCCAGAAAAGCTTTCTGAGTACATGGGGCAAAGCCTTGGGACCAAAACCATTTCTTCTCTTGTTTTTTTGTGCCTTTTTCCCTGTTGTTGTCAGGAGACCTTTCCAGAGCAAGACCAAATAAAGAGCCTTCAAACTCTTCCAAGGTTGGGGAGGGAGGGAGGGAGCGAGGAGGTGGTTGCTGCTTCTCTGCCACACACTGGCATTCAAGCAGCTGAATTAATCCATAGTTTCATGCCTGCTGCTCCCCCTGATTGGGCTTTTATAATTAGAACAATCTTGTTCCCCAGCGTTTATGAAAGGACTCCAGCGCTGGCTCCCGAGTTTTCATTACAGCTGAATTTAAGGGCATTTATGTAGCTTATTGCTAACACTCCCCCGTCCTTATTTGCTAACAAGGGCTTTGTTCCACTCTGGGGATTTCGGAGGGGCAGAGGATTAGGGCAGCCCCTCCTCTCCCCGGCCCAGATCTGTCTCCCCGGCGCTCCCCGGATTGCGGCACGGTGCCATCCCGCATCCCCCCTTCCACAAAGTGGATTGATTTACCCCTCTCAGCCTGCTCGCTTTCTCCCTCCACCCTCCTCCCGAAGAGCAAACAGCATCAGATGTGCCAGAGCTCCTCATGTCACCGCTCAGGGTCTGTGCTTTGGGGAACAAAAGCCTGGAAGTCCCGGCCGGAAAGCCAGAGTGACAAGCGGGAGGGTAAAACCCTGCCTGAGGAGGAAAGAGGGGAAAATGATCTACAAGGGAAGGCTTTGTGCCTTGGGAAGAAGCAGAGCAGCACCCAGCACACCCCACTCTCACACCCAGGGCTGGGAAATGCGCAACCACTTTTTTCTGCGAGTGTGTTTCGAAGGTGAATGTCCAGCCCCATTTTCCAGCTGCTTTGGCCACTCAGGATTCCAGAGTCGTGGTTGTGCTGTGTCCATGGTCCTTAAATCGCAGAGCCCAGATCCTGCCTGCCACACGCTGCCTCACCACAGTTTTGTGCATATATCTGCAGTTTCAGCCCTCTGTGGGTTGGGGCAGGAGTGAAAGTTGTATTTTCTTTAAAAGGACAGTTTCAGCCTTGAAGAAGGCATTAGAAATCTCCATGTTTAGCCACTCGCTTTCTTCTCACTTAGGTTTTGTTTCTTGTAGATTTATTCCCCCCCTGGTGATTTTCCTGGAATTTAAATATGTGCCAGCAGTTTACAAGCCTTTCCCGACGCTGCCCTAGGCAGTACCGTGTGTTTTCACCTTCCCTGCCTTCAAGATTTAGCTCGAGGGTCCAGCCCCCGTGGTAAAATACCTGGCCCTTAAAATTCCAGCCTGCTGCCATCGATCGCAACAAATCGTCTTGGGTTTACTGCTCAAACTGAACAAAACCGAGTCTTTAACACCCCAAATGCCAAAGCCATAAATACGAGGGCTCACAGGGGAGGGGATGGAGAGGGAAAGGGGAATGGAGGGAAGAGCTGTGGCCACGTGCAGGGCCCCAAATGAGGGGCACCAGGCACCGATTCCCCCCAGCCTGACACGCGGTGCTCACCCCACACCAGAGTTGCAGAGAGCTATTTCCAGCAGGTAGGTCATAAATCTCTTGTTTATTGCCTTTTATTATGTTGTTTCAACAGCTCTTAAAGCTGGAACAGCGCCCGATTGATAGCTGCTTTAAATCTCTTTCATTTTCTGCACATACTTCTTTATATTTCGGGGAGGGGGGCATCCATCTCTCTCACACCTCTCCACCGTCTCTTTCCCTCCAGGACTCAAACTCCAGCTCTTTCTCTTTCCCAGCCATGTTTTATAGATCCCCCTCCACGCTGGAAGTGCTGCTGGCGCCTGGGAAAGGGCAGCCAGGGAGCACCCCTGGAAGGGAACACAGCGTTCGTGTTTTGCTAGGAAATGCATTGAGTTTGGATTCAGACCAAGAGGGACAAAGTGGAGACAGAAAAGGAGAAGAGACGGCCTCGACGGAGAGGAATTGATTGCCGTGGGATGAGGAGGAGAGAGCCACAATTAAAATACTGTATTTTATAGCAGACTGTTATAGCCTGGATCAATTTTCAGGTGTGCATTTGCAATTGCATTCCCTCCTCCTGAACCGCTGTCCTACAGGGGACAGGACAGCCCGTGCAGCCTCAGAGGGGGTGTCTGGTGAGGCCAGGAGATCTTTGTGGAGATGCCAGAGGAGAATTAGGGATGAAATCCCATTATCTCTGTGGTGCTTTGGGGATATCCCACCTGGAGCACCGCTGGGATCCTCAGCACAGGAGGGACATCAGCCTGTGGGAGAGAGTCCAGAGGGGGCCACAGAAATGATCAAAGGGATGGAGCAGCTCTGCTGGGAGGAAAGGCTGGGAGAGCTGGGGTTGTTCACCCTGGAGAAGGCTCCAGGGAGATGTTCTGGCACCTTCCAGTATCTAAATGGGGCTTATAAGAAAGTTTGGGACAAAATTTTTAGCAGGCCCTATTTTGATGGGACAAGAAGTAATAGTTTGAACTGAAGGAGGGTCCATTTGGAATAGATATAGGGAATTATTTTACAATGAGGATGGGGAGGCCCTGGCACAGGGTGCCCAGAGCAGCTGTGGCTGCCCCTGGATCCCTGGCAGTGCCCAAGGCCAGGTTGGACAGGGCTGGGAGCAGCCTGGGACAGTGGAAGGTGTCCCTGCCCGTGGCAGGGGGCAGCACTGGATGATTTTTAAGATCCCTTCCAACCCAAACCATTCTGGGATTTTCTGATTTCAAGAAACCTCTGTGCAGACACCCCTCCTACATAGCCCAAGCTTAAGGGTCACCAGGGATCTGTGAGTGACAGAGGTCACAGCAGCAACACCAGCAGTGCCAGAGCTTCCTCCACCAGCCAGCTGGAGACAGGGATGAGATTGATGGCAGCACTGAGGAACCTCAGGCATCACTCTCCCAAAGCCTCTATTTTTCCAAGAGCTGATCAAAATCTTATTACGTTGGTCAGGGTAGCTATCTACTGGAAAAATAGAGTTTTCCCATGAAAACATTTCATAAGGATATGTCCACAGCACTGAAATTTATAGTGGGGGGGAAAAACCAAGTGAATTATTTCAACAGTGTTTGCTCCAGTTCTCATTTTGATTACCTTCATTTTGACAGGTATTTTAATATATTCATATTTTCATGCTTTGACCTTATCAGGACGAAACGTTTCATTCCATCTAAATGAAGGGATTACAAATGGGCTTGATGAAACTCTTGGCTGTTCTGAATCTGAAAAATGTGACAACTTCTGTTCCATGCAAAAGTTCCAAATTTCCACATCTCATCCACATTCAAAGCAAATTCCCTGAAGAGTGAAAAGGTCTTGCATGAACACCAATTAAAAATCTGGGACCACTCACCACCCAGTAGCCCTTTTAGGCAGGTTTCCAGCTTCCATTAGGACGTCTAAACTCAGAACTAATTTTCATGCTGGATTCAGAGACTGGTCATATCTGAGAACTGGCTGTAATGGTGTTTTTTAAGCACCTGAAAAATCCAGTCCCAGGTTCTCTGGGCACATCTGATTCCACAGCCCTCAGCAAATCTTTCAAGCCTGCTTTTCTGCCTAGAGGTGAGAGCTTTGAGCAGCCCATCAGCTGAAAGCAGCCCCTTTGCAGGGATTTAAGAGAAACATTGAATACCAAAAGAACCCTGGGCTTAAGAACAGCAACAGCAAAAAACAAACTCAAAAAACAAACGAGTCACAGCAATGAGCATCCCTCACAGCCAGTGTCTCAGGGCTGTGGCTTGTGCTGTGCAAGAAGCCAGCCCAGCCAGCAGGGTCCCTCCCACACCATCTGGGAGGGCAGAAAAACACATCTTCAGGCATCAGTGATTATGTATTCCCACCCAGTGCAAAGGGATTTGTACCAATAATTCCCAGAGGCCATGTGGGAAATAACTAAACCGTGTGCATATGCCAAAATAACTAAATCATGTGCCGTGGGAAGGGGTGAGGGGGAGCAGGGTCTCCAGCCCCTCCTTCCCATCCAAAATGGGAATTAACTGCTTTATTTCCTCTTTAAATTAACAGGAGGGCACAAACCCCAACATTTCCCAGTGTGCAGCTCCTCATTTTGCAAGAAATACTGGCAGGTCCCACATCCTGACTGGCCCCACCTTCTCTGATTTATGTGACAATTTTCTCCTGGGAACTGTGACAAAACCTGGGCATGGCTGATGGATGGGATGTCACCAGTGAGCAAATCCTCACCTGGGAGCTCTTGAAGCCTGGGGCACGCCTATGGTCCAACATCTTCATTCCAACACTCCATTATTGCAGTTTTAAAGCGTTCTCGTATAAAGGCCAAGTGGAGATGTAAATGTTTGGCCAGCGTGAGCTGTATCAGTTAAAAGGGTGAATAGCTTTTTTTAATTATTTCATTTTTTTATGACTCAGATGTGCTCATAAAACTCTTGGCCAGTTTTCCACAGCTTTGCTGAACTGAGAGCAAATTAAACTGACAAAGCAATTTTTTTTCCAAGGGGTGGAAGAGCTGCTTTCGAGGATGGCAATCCAGGCAAACTCTTACACTTCACCCAGAGGTAGAGTTGGGATTTTTAAATCTGCTTTTCTTGTTTTCAGAGACATCAGCTAAGATTCTCTCTTTCACACCATGTGAAGGAAAGACATTCCTTCCTGAAAAGCCTCATTCCAAGGAATTTACCAGGTGATGTAAACAAGTAAGCACAGA
Organism: Prinia subflava; assembly: GCF_021018805.1. Taxonomy (NCBI): domain Eukaryota; kingdom Metazoa; phylum Chordata; class Aves; order Passeriformes; family Cisticolidae; genus Prinia; species Prinia subflava. Next base: position 3,930,631 of record NC_086258.1, on the reverse strand, counting down.
AATATATTCAAGAAAAGGTGGGATCTAATCTAAGATAAATCTTCATCCAAACAGGAATAGGAATAGGTTCAGGGTTGAAACCATCCAGCTATGTCTGAAGTGAACATGGGTGAAAATTCAGAATAAAAGGCAGATTCCACCCTGCCTTCCCATCAGACCCCACAACTGTCAAATAATTGCCCTCAGCCTGGGAAATCTCACTGGGATCTGCTTGTGCTGAGCTGAACAAGGATGTTTCCACTCATGCCTGGCTCAGCAGGGCTCTTTTAAGGCACATGGGAGCTGCAGCCTCGTTCACACTTGACAAGAGCTGTGCTGATGGGGGAAGCAGGGCAGCTCCAGGGGCAGCCAGCACCTGCTGTGGGCACCTGCACCCCAAACCAACCCCAAAACACAGCAGCACATCCCAGCCAGAGCACTAACAAACACGTGGTTCAAGGATTTTGGGGTTTTAGGGCTGTTTGGGGTTTTTTTTCAGTACCATCAGCAGCAGAACAAAACCACTCTGGCAATCCTTGTACAAGAAAAAAACCACTCAAGGCAGGTTAAAAGGTGTCTCAGTCAGGGATGAGCTTCCTGGCACATTTGCAGATCTACCTGTCCTAGGCACTGCCTGAGCAAGCTGGCTCCACAGTTTGAATCTCTGTGCCTCAGTTTCCTCCCTTGGGGCTGTAAGGCAGCAATATCCCCCCCACAGAAGCCTCCCTGCATTTGGGAGGTGGCACAGAGGCCACTGGTACTGGAAACCTTGCAAAACTCAGCCTTTTCCATCCAGGACACCGCTGTTTTGCTTTAGACAACTATTTATTAATCACCACTGTCACAGCAATCAAATATTGTCCACAGCAGCTTCTGTGGTTCTCCACAAACAAGAACAAGCCCTGACAAAACTTCTGTCTGAATCCAAGTGCCAGACTGCCTACACTGGTGACTCAGTTTCTTACTATTTCTGCCTTTAATAGCAGCAGCTCTGATAAGATTGCTCAGAGTAGCCCATGTTCAGCAGTTTAATGGGTACCAGCCCAGACAGACTAATGGATCTGGAGACCAGGAAAGAGCAGGAAGGTGAGCTGAGTGGAGAATATTGAGGCTTTTAAGGCAGAAAAGTAGCAGCTAGACATGGGGTAGCTGACTCACAGAGCCTCGGTGGAGACAGATATCCTCACTGGGCGTCCCCAGCCATCCATCACCCCAGACAGCCCCATGGAAACTGGGCATTTCTTGAAACAATTTGCAAAATGCAAAGCAGAGCTGGGAAGGGATTCTGGGGCGCAGGGCCAGACACACAGCCAGGTGAATTATTGTCAAGTCTGAGCTCACAGGCTTTTCCCTCCCCTGGAGAAGTGCATTTCCATTCCTGTTGCCTGGTATCACCACCAAGGCAATGTCAGCGCCTCAGAGGAACCAAATGTTTCACCCAGCACCATCCATTTCTCTAGCTCTGAGACATCCAGACAAGAAAATTCTGCTCCTCTTCCTCATAGCCCTCAGACCCTAAGAAACAGGTTCTGCCAGGGAGGGGGAGGTGTTGAATTCACCCCTGTGCAGGTGTTTTACCTGCATGTTGTCACTGGTGGGTGACATTTCAGAGTCTGAGCCACAGAGGATGAACTTCATTCTAATTCAAGATGCATTTCCAGACAGTAGGATCTGTGGGAAAACAAACAAACAAACAAACAAACAACTCCAAAGCATTTAAGGCATCTGCCTTATCAGAGACTGAATAAATAGGGAAGGATTCTATGAAAATTGCTCTCATGCTCCTTCAGTGAAACCTTCAGGATTTTTGTTTTCCCTTTTATCAAAAGAAAATCCTGACTACATACGAGGGGAAGAAGACAGAAATCAGGGCCACTCCATGTCCTTCTGCAAAAATATTTGTAGGATGATATTTATTGTTCCCAAACTGCCTGTGCAGAGGAGGACCCTTCACCCTCTCCTCACAGGTGATAAGTGTTGTGAGCAATGAAGAAAGGTTTGCACCAGCAGGAAGGTGAACTGAGAACACCCAGAAATCATTTGAGTTGCCAGCTGAGAATGAAATACCTCCTGGCCTCATCACTGGAGAGATGCAAGGGGAGGCCAGGAGGGGCAAGGGACTGGAGAGAGAACAGGAGTGATCCCATAATTAAACAAAAGGCTTTCTCTAAAGCCCCCCCGTGATGGATGTCCTCCTGCAGGCTGGGAAACAGCTGGTGTCGCTCAGTTTTGTTGTACTGGCCATAAATAAGAGCTCTCCTGGGATGTGTGGTGAGGGTAAAAATGGCATTTGGCAGAAAAATTGCGACAGGGACAAGGATGCAATGGAGACCTCGAGTAAGGGATGCAGAAGCCCAAGTAGAGACAAAGTGCCGATTTATCCTGCCTGCCCTGGGGGCATCCCTCCCCCCTTCCCCAAATCCAGGAGGAGGAGGAGAAGGAAAATATCACATGCACAGGGTGGTAAGTAAGAAACAAAACCTTGTGGGTAAAGCAGCTTTTTCTTCCCGGGGGGGGGTGGAACAGAGCAGCATCCAATGTCACAAGGAATGTCACTGATGCCTTATTGGGGTACCTAAGACAGAGACCAGACAAGATCAGGAGAATAAAAAGCAGGTGTATTTATGGAAGGGCCTCCAGGTACATTTTAGGCAGATGAAGCCCCCCAGGGGCTGCACCCAAAATGGACTAGGGGTCCTGAGAAACGTCAACAAAAATGAGTTCTGGGGAGCAAACTGGGGGGGGTAAATTACTTCATTAGCTGAAGCTGTAATTGGAAGATGAACCCCCAATCTGCAAATGGCCCAAACTGATAAAAGTGTGAAACCCGTGAGCCTTTGTCCATTGTGGGTGCAGCCCCTGGGGGGCTTTGTCTGCCTGAGATGTACCTGAAGGCCCTTCCATAAATACACCTGCTTTTTATTCTCTTAATTTTGCCTGGACTCTGTTTTTAGGTAGTCCCAAAAGGCATCACAGTCAAGAGTCTCTCAGGCAGCAGCTCCCCAGCAAAGTGCCCTGGTCACACAGTGGGGACAGAGACCCCCAGACATCCCTCACCCCTGATCCCGCACCCTCCTCAGTGAGGCCAGCGTGGGGCCATGCAATAAAGCAGGAATTGGTTTAGATCATGGGCTGGGCTTGAAGTCTTTATCTCAAGGCAGAGGGAAAACCTTCATGGACACACACACACAGCCCCTACAACACACCCAGAGCAGATTGCAGGTGCTGGGGCTCTATCAGAACTGCTGAGGAGGTGGCTTCCCAGGAAACCTGTCTGGTGGGGCTGAAATCCTTGGATCATACCTGCAAACCTGAACTCAGGCTTGCTGCTGGCAGGCATCTGCATTTCTGAGCAGTGGTTCTCTGCACAGAGAAGTGCTCCTTCTCCAGACCTGAACCTCTCAGCTAAGGCCCTACAACAACGCTGTGCACCTTCCCACTGTGTTAGTCACTTAAACTCAATTGCATCTCATCCCTGGCAAATCTAAAAGGCAGCAGGCAAACCCTCCAAAGAATTCAATTTGTGTGGGCCCTGGACTGGCAGGGGTTTACAGCCAAGCTGGATCCAGCACAATGCACTTTATCCTTTTTATAGAGCAGCCTGGATGCTGTGGGGGAACAGGCACGTCGAGGGGGGCCCAGCAGAGGCTAAAGAACAGGAAGGCATTTTATGGATTCAATAAGATTTATGAAGAAAGACGTTCCTCTGGAGCAGGAAGCAAAGGGAATTTCCAAAAGCAGCAGAAAGCCTCTGCTCCTCTCCAGGTGCCTTTATTGGTGAGAGGAGTCGATCGTGTCCTTGAGGGTTTTTATCATCAAAAAGGAAGGAACACAAGGTAGAGTTCAATGGCACGGGGGGTGCCCAGGGGTCCAGGCACCTTCAATCCCCAGCTCTCCACAGCACACACTGTCTGCTTCCGTGGGGCACAACTGTTTGCTGGCTTCAGGGATGGTGAGGGGAAGACTTTAGGTCTAGAAGGATGTGGTGGGAAAGCGTGACCCTGGCTGAACTGAGGAGAACGTGCAATGCAAACACTGCTCCCATTAATGGTCCCATCAGAAGAGCAGTGCTTTGGGGTTGTGGGAAGTTGTTAACTCTCAGTGAGCCACCAGAGAGCCTGCTTCTCATCTCAGCTGTGAACATGAGTTAGCAGAAGAGGAAAATGTCAGAGTGTCCTCCCTTGCAGGGCATCCTGACACAGCTGAGGATTTTTCATCCAGCTCCTGAACCTCTGTTTTAACTGCAGGGAAATCTTCACTGGGCTGCAGACAAAGCCCGAGCAAAGTCTGCGATGTCAGGGCACTTCTTGCACGTCACTCAGTTTCCTGTAGAGTCAAGATGCTGATATTTACCTATGAAATCCATAAAGCACTCAGAGAGTCTCAGCTGTAAAGAGATGTGGGGGAATGGATCTCTGCTAAAAGCTCTGAGTGAGAGCTCTCCCCCTCCAACACGCAGAGAAACCTCCTTAAACCCCCATCACCATGGGGCAGCAGAGTACCCACACCACCACAGCTGCTGCAAAGTACACCTTGGAAATCATGGGGAACCCCCAACAGCAAAGTGTCTTCTGAGATCCCATGAATAGTTTTGACACCCACCATGAAGGCTGGCACAGCCCCTTTGGGGTGTCTCAGGGGCAGAAGACAGGACCCTGCTGTCCTTTCCTTATGGCCACCCCCCTTCCCAGCTCCACTGCTCCAGCTGCAATTAATTGGAACATCTCCCACTGACTCCTGATTAGCTGCTTTTGATTAGGGTTTAATGACTTCACTGAGCCCCTAATTCACAGGGATGAGCTTGGAAATGCCTGAGAACAGCTCAAACACATTTTCTCCCCCCTTGGAGCCACCACTTAAGCTCTGAGCTTACATGAGCCCAGCTCCTCTGACTTTGCAGGACCTGCCATCCCCAGCCCTGCTCCTCCTCCCTGTGCCTCAGGCAAACCACAGCCAGGGATGCCAAACTCTGCCTCCTGATGGTGGAGGATAGAACTGGAGTGAAAAATGGCTATTTCCAAGCCACCTTGGCACTCATGTAATCTATACAAGTCCGGGCTTTTGTGTGGCTTGACCACAGAGTTAAAGCACACCTGGAAAAGTCAGGCTGGAGTCAGGACCATGGGCCATGGGTCACTATCCTAATGTGTAATGGGATGTTCAGGAATGGCCAGGACAGGCCTGTATTGCACTCTGGACCTTCAAGAGGACAAGCACTGGTGTGATCTGGTGGAGAACATCAGTGTGCTGCCCTTTGGACCTGGACATCTCCAGCTGCTGTGTCCTGGTCTAGGATTTAGGGCCAATAAAAGTCTCAGTATCTGCACAGTGCTGAGTCCTGGGGAGGATTGCCTTGCTCCCTCTCCCTGACTGTATCTTCCCTCTTTCTCTTTCTCCTCCATCCCCAAACTCTCATTCCCTGCCTGGGGACAGAGAGTAGGCAGAGGGAAGGAGTTTTCCATGGCAGGAAATAGAGGTAAACCCAAATTCCAAACCCCAGTGGCCACTGGGAGCACTGGTACCCACTGTGCCCCCAGGGCCCAGGATCTGCATTTCAGTTTGACCTTGGGAGCTAAACTGAAGGTCATGCCATGCTGCCTGCCTTGTCCCCAGCCAAGGAGGTTGTAAACACTGGTTTCAGAGGCTGCCTTGCCTTTTGAAGATCTGAAAGTGCATTTATCTTCCTGAGACATGCATTAATCTACTAACTACCAGTGAAGATAAGGGGATGAAAAGAGGCTTGGTGGGGAGGAAAAAATAATAAAATAAACCAAAATAAAGTAAAGTAATCAAATCAAATAAATAAAATGGAAGGAAGTAAAAGACTCATTTTCATCAGCACGAAAGAGGTCCATGGACTCTTTCACAGTGCCTTAGGCACTGATGTCCCATCACACAGCTGCCTTATCACAGCTCTGCTCTGCAACAGACTCACCCTGGCGGTGTGAGGTGACAGCTTACAAAGTGTCTGAGTCCCCTCGCTGTGCCCCAAGCTCCTCAGTTGATCTCTTTAATCACCACATCTCAGTGACAAGGCAGTGAAGCAACTCAACTCCCAGCAAGACAAACCCAGAGCAGGTTGTTTATTTTCTCTACAGGCAGCTTCGACTGTGCCTGGGCAGAGCCAGGCAGGGCCAGAGCTGGAACCTTGGAGGAACGAGCCCTTGGTTCTCTGCAGCTGGACCTCAGCTCCTGCTGGGGGTGGCAGAGGTATTTAAAAGGAAAATAAGCCTGGGTTGGAATCCCAGCTACACAGAGCAGAGCGTTTCCCTGCTCCAAGCCTCAGTTTCCTCAGCTGGAGGAGAAAATCAGCATTGGACTTCCATGTGAAGGAGGCTGGAGGTCAAGGGCACTGTTTGGAATCATTCTCCTCCGCTGAACCTCCCCTGAGTCCCCTGCTCTTGGTGGCAGAAGCCTCGTGGGTTCAGGCACTGAGGGGTTGCTTGCAAAGAGGGAAAAAAGGCCAACAACCCTAACTCAGTTTGGAGTCAGGCACACTACAGCTGACAGGAGGGGACCCAGGGCTCCCAAAACCTGTGGGAGCCTGCACCTCAAACCATGGAAAGGGAGGGAAAGGTGGGCTCCTCCCCCGTGAAGTGCAGGGGTGATTTCAGCAGCCACAGGACTGAGAGGTTTCAGGGCTGCCTTTTCCCCCAGCTGCACCCTGGGGGACTCAGGGGATGTCACCACCTTCACAACCCAGGTCACGTCTCCAGCCTGGCCCAGAGCCCTGGGCTGTTTGTGTGCAGGGCAGATGAAGAGGAAGGTGGAATTAGGGAGAGAGCTGAGGGCGGGGGGAGTGCTGCAGAACTAATAAAGAGCTTTGAAGGGGCTGGGGAATTGAGTCAGGTTCACATGAAAGGGCAAGGAAATGAATGCTGAGATGAAGGCGCCTCCAAGTTCAAATGCAGCAAGCTGATAAATAAATAAAGTTAAAAGAATGACTTTTAATTACATTTGAAAGAGAAAAATACGGAGAGCTGGGGGGAATGATAGGAAAAGACTCCTCCAGACTCAGACACTCTGGAGCTCTGGCCTTGCTTTGGGGACACTCCTGCCTGCCCGATGAGCCCAGGGCAGCCACCAGCAGTGCCAGGGCTGGGGGACAGCAAGATCAGCTGAGCCTGGGTTTAATGCCTCAATTAAGGTTCATTCTGATCAGCTTTAAAAAGCAATTTAGCCCCACTAAGCTGCAGCAGGTCAGGAGCAGGGATAGATGGCAAATCTCATTTGAAAGCCAAACACACGCATTCCCATCATTAACGCTCCCATCCTGTTAATGACAATAATATTGTTGGCTTAAAATGTTGCTTTCACTGAACAACTGGAGAAGAATGAAATGCTTTCCTCCAGTTTTTGGTCTGGTGCCAGGAGCTGCCTGTAAAATCCAGATAAGAGTTCTCAGCACAAACTTCTGATAAGGGAATTAGCAGGTAAACTTTAAACTTTGGTGAAGGCGAAGGCGAGGAGGAGAGGAGAAGCATTTGTGGTCTCTTCAGTGGTGTCAGCTTGCCAGGCTGAATCTCACCAGACCCTGCTGCCACATTCCCTGAATCCTCATCCCTATTATCTATCTGTACTGGGAAATTACCTGTTTCCATAGCTGAGGCCAAGGCCTCATCCCCTTAGGAATCTGCCTGTTTCCTCTCCTTTCTATTTTCTCACCCCCCAGAGACCATCCTCCATCCTATTCCTAGCACTCCCCTTCTCTTAAGTTGAAGTTAATTCCCTGTCAAATCTTTTGGGGTTCTTTCATCCCCTCTTAAAGAAAAAAATCACCTAGATTATCCACAAATTCAACCAGAGCTAAAAATGAGTGTATTGACTCTGGATAAGTCTCCCTCTTGCAGATGCTGGGTACAAGTTCATCTGTCATGGTCAGGATGAAACACCTTGATTAAATGTCCTCTGGAGAAAGAGTCTCTCTCCCTATTTGTCCCCTTTGCCAAGGCTCAAGTTCACGAAAACTGAAGCTGATGCACCAGAAATCCTGGGACATCTGAAACTTGGAAGAAGAGGATAATACAGAAATTAGTCTGCTCCTACAATCAGTTCAATCTCTACATCCACTTGGCTCAGGAGTGACAAAATCCTTGGTCCCCTTGGATGGACAGGTTAACTCCAGGGGGATTTTGAATACTCGTTCCACTCCTGGAGAACCTATATCCATGGGGGATTAAATGAACAGCTCGTGATTGTGGAACAAATTCTGGTCAGGAGGGCAAAGATTAGGGCATCAGGCATCTCTGAACCTTGGAGTGGCTCCTAGCCCAGCTGTGGGTTTTGGGTTTTTTTTAATAAAGTAGTGATACAATCAGCTGGGAGATTAAAAAAAAATCTATGATCCTCCTAACACTGAATTTCTGATTTTGCTTTTCCATCCCCATTCCCCTCTGCTGTTGGGAAGGGGGATAAGGCACAGGAGCAGGATGGCTGCTCACAGAAGCACCAAGATTTAGCAACCTGCTCCTCCCTGCTTTCCCATACTGGCACTTCTCCACAGGAGCCAAGCAAACGTTTTGGTAGCAAGGCCAAAACCCAGCCAGCCCAAAGAGAAATCACTGAGTTTTTCAGAAGCTAAAAAGAATTTCTTACTTTGCTCAGATTTTCTGGATTTGGACTTTTATAACCTGAGAAGGAACACCAAAATAACACATCAAGGGCCATTCATGACAAATTTCCTGCTTGCACCTGAACATGCAAACTGGGAATTCCAGAGCTTGATCAACAGCATCAACACACCCATGCCTTGGTTTTAGGATTAGTTAAGACCTCAAGGACCTCAGAGTTTAGGAAAGGCTGAAATCCTTGTCACCCCTGGCTCCTTCAGATTTCCATTCTACAGTTTAAACTCTACTTGTCCCAAAACTTGTGCACTGCCATCATCAGGCATCAGCATCCCCAGAAATTCACTATTTCTGGAACAGCAAGAGCCAGGCAGGAATATCTTGTTAGGATATCTCTTACAGTTTGGAAAAGGCAGATTCATCTCAGTTGAAATGCTTGGAAGGAAGAGACCCAGTTTGATGAATTTCTTCTGCTGGGGAAAAAAATGAGACTAAGACAACTTGTTTTAACTTTTTATTCAAAGTCATTTTGTTTTGAAACTTAAGCTGATTACAATAAAAATATATTTTAAAAATGAAAAACAGGTCATGCATGAAACACTTTGATATCATCAAAATGAAGTATTGCAGACTGGGGGTTTTTTATTATTTTTTGTCACAGCTCACAAAAGTCTCAGTGATTTTGACTTTTTTCATGCCAGGACAAGGAATTTTAAGCCTCTATGTTTCTTTCTGGGATAAGCAATCATTTATAGTAATGTAGTTTTTCTGAGAGAAAAACAGAACCAGCCTTTCAGTTTCTAGCTCTGCTTTGAACTGAGACTGAGAGTTAACTAGAGTGATCCAAAGTTGTTAAAAACCAAGAGAAAAGCTTTCATATTTCAGACTTCTATCTTCCTCTGCTCCCAGCGGCCAAAGAAAATGCCATTAGCCCTGGAGGTACTTTCGGTAAATAAAGGGGAATAGAAAAAAGGAGAAGGAAAAAAAGATAGACAAGAGAATAGTCTTTATCTTTTATTTTTCTGTCGTAAATATATTATAAACCATTTTCTCCAAGGCGTGAAATTGTCTCACTTTAGCCCTGCAGAGCCAGGGGAGTCTGAGCTTTCAAAGTCGCCTTTTGAAAGGGACGGGCGGGTTTTAAAGCCCGGCTCGAATTCCGTGTATTGAGAGGGGCAGTTCAGCAGGGTGGGAATGCTCCCGCAGAAACACTGGGAGGAAAAGAGAGAGAGGCTGGGGGAAAAGAGGGGCTGCGGCCGCTCTCCGTGCATCAGTGCCCAGAAGGAGGGGACAGAGCCTCGCTTATCGCTTCTCCCAGGCGCCGGCTCTGCTGCTCAGCCCTGAGCCGAGAGATTCAGCGGGGAGGTGTGGCAGGGAGGGGAGCACAGCTCTGTCCCTGGAGGGGATCGGGGATTTGAGGGGCTCGCTGGTGCCTTTGCTGTGCTAAAGCCGCGGCTGCTGCTGGTGTTGGTGACAGCTCTGCGGGGACAGGGCTGGGAGCTCTGCGCTTTACAAAAGGGTCATTTCCACAAATTTGGCGTGTGTGGAGGCCCCATTTGAGTCTCAGTTTGTTGTGGGTAGGTGAATCAGTGCACACAGAAAAAAGCTGATCCATCCCTCTGTCCTTCATCCAGTCAGGCTTTTCCAGGGTTTTTAACCTTTTATGCTTTTTTAAATGAGTTTTAAATTTTTGTCAGTCTTGCTATCAATCCATTTGATGTGTCATGAAATGCAGCTCCAGGAGGGATGGGAATATGTTTGGGACCTAAAGAAAAAGAAAGAAATTAATGACAAATACAGGAAAAGGCAAAAAGAGGGAAGGGAAGGGAAGGGAAGGGAAGGGAAGGGAAGGGAAGGGAAGGGAAGGGAAGGGAAGGGAAGGGAAGGGAAGGGAAGGGAAGGGAAGGGAAGGGAAGGGAAGGGAAGGGAAGGGAAGGGAAGGGAAGGGAAGGGAAGGGAAGGGAAGGGAAGGGAAGGGAAGGGAAGGGAAGGGAAGGGAAGGGAAGGGAAGGGAAGGGAAGGGAAGGGAAGGGAAGGGAAGGGAAGGGAAGGGAAGGGAAGGGAAGGGAAGGGAAGGGAAGGGAAGGGAAGGGAAGGGAAGGGAAGGGAAGGGAAGGGAAGGGAAGGGAAGGGAAGGGAAGGGAAGGGAAGGGAAGGGAAGGGAAGGGAAGGGAAGGGAAGGGAAGGGGTCTTCTTTCTAGTGACATCAGAGCTCACAGGAGGCTGGAAATGGTTGTGGCAATTCCAGGCAGGAGGAGGTGGATGGATGGGGCTCATTGCAAGGATGTGACACAGGCAGTGCTCACCTCCCCTTGCTCCAGGAACAGGGAGAGGAACAACGGGGCTTCTAGACTGGAAATGGCCTGGAGCTCTTCTTTTTACCAGCCTTGTCCAGCTTTAGGAATTCCCAGTGATGCAGGGCACTAGAAGCATCCCTGGGCTGTCTGCCTGCTGCTGGTGCCAGGGAGCTGTGAGGAATGGGCTCCCTGAGGACTTTGGACTGTCCTGGTGGGCCTGGGGAGGGGCACAAGAAAGGGATGGCAACACCACAACTACTTCTCATCTGCTCTCCAGGGTCACCTTGCCCCCAGCCTGAGCTCCTCAGGCTCAGGGTGACTCCTGCTGCATTGATTGAGTTTTTCACATCCCTGACAAGCAGAAAGTTCCCTGTCAGCAGCAGCTCCCCCACCATCTCCCGGAGCACTTGCATAAACATGCAGCTCTCCATCCTCGTCCTGTGCACTGAAAGGACAGACCCTGGTCAACCCCACCTGTCCACTTCCACAGCCTGACCCTTCCCACCACACCTGGGGCACACCTGGGAGCCACTTGTGCTGAGCACAGCACAAGCCCAGCTTCTTTCCACCAAGCCCTCACCTTGTTTGTGCTGTGCCAGCCCACACAGGCTTTGCTGGGTGGGAAAGGAGAAAGCAAAGGCACTGCAGAGGGAGAGATCCCTCCAGGTGCAGGTTCTGTCATCACAGCTGTGACTGTGGTGGCTCTGGCAGTGCTCCCTGGCACCAAGGGACACAGAACCTTTGGGACTGTCCCCCAGGGCTGGTCATGGTCACTCGCAGCTCGCAGTTCAGTGGAACAGACTCAGGCTTCCAATGTTTTAGGAGTGCCACAAGACAGGATTGAGCTGAAAATTTCTACCCCCCTCTCATGACTTTGGTTGGTTTTGCAATCAGTTCAGCCCAGAGGTCACTTGTGATTAATAACAGGGAGGGAGATGAGGGAGGCCTTTGCTTTTCAGCCCAGTGTGTGCCAGGAGCTCTCTGGTGTGCCTGCCTGGGAGGAAGAAGCTGTGCTTCCCACCGAGGAATGGCAAGGGTTTGTTTGGATAAGACAGCCAAGAAAAGCACTGCCTAAATAAACTCCAAGTGGTCACAGATCCCCAGGAATCCTGCTGGTTTGGGGGTCGTTGTCCTGTTCTTTCAGACAGAGCAGGGTTGCAGCTGCTGGGGATCAGGGCTCTGCCTTCCCTCCCTTCCTCCAGTTCCCTCATCCTGTTGGTGACAGCCAAGGAATTTGTGAAGATGAGCACGGTATCAGTTGAGAAGGGTTCACAGACCCCTGGAGAGAAGAATTGAGGACAAATATAATCTAGATGAAAGACTTTTATAAAATGTGAAGCACAGAAAGAGGATTTTTGCAGACAAAGCATAATGGGTTGTGCTATTCTCATTCCATTCTTGCCATCCACCTTCCACTATCCCAGGTTGCTCCAAGCCCTGTCCAGCCTGGCCTTGGACAATTCCAGGGATGGTTTTCTCCCTCCCAACAGCAGTTTTGTTCCCCAGGCTGGGGCAGAAGCAAAAAGGGGCAACCCCACATTGAAAGCCACAGCCCCACGCTGCCATCAGTGAGCCTGGAGAGCCCTTGGGACTTGGGGGTTTTGTTGTTTCCTGATGCAAAATAAAATGAAGAAGAAAAAGAAATGCCAGCAAATTGGAGGGGCTCCAGCAAAAGGAGATAAAGATGATTAAGGGTTTAGAAGGATTGACCTATGAAGAAAGATTAAAGGAACTAATTATGTACAGCTCAGATAAAGGATGAGTAAAGAGGTGATTTAATAATGCCCTGCAAATACTCAGGAAGGTGTCAACAGCAAGGCAGGGGGAGGAATTATTTAGAGTCCTTCCCCAAGGAACAACACAAGTGATGCAATGGAAGGGGAAGGTGACATGGGACATCAGCACAACACAGACAAAGCCAGAGATCTCTTTCAGGAGCAGCAAGTGAGTTAGGAGCACAAATCCTCTGGAAATGCTCTGCCCTTCCACCCCTAAATGATCAAAGAATGGATTTTCAAAGGTGTTTAGGTGTTTAAAGGTGCAGGCAAGTGCTCTAATAGGATTTTCAAGTGCATCTAAGCAGGTTTCAACGGGAATTAGGCACTTAAATAACTTCAGCAGTTCCACCAGTTGCTTACTCATATCCTTGCACAAGACTGGAAGGTCTGGCTGTAGGACTCAGCAGAAATCCCCCAGCAGGGGAAGATCAGGCCTGAATCCCAAGCTGCTGGAGCAGAGTGAGGGTGGGTGGCTGGAGAGCAGGAGGACGTTCTGTAGGAGACCATCCTGCCTTGTCAGGGCATTGTGCATTGATCTGCACAGCCCATTTGAAAGTCAATGAGATTCAGACTCTCAGGCCCATTAAAATAAAAAATTTAAAATGCCTTTGGCACTTCAGCACCTTGGTCAGTGGGTCAGGTCCTTGTGCAGGTTATCAGTGAACAGAGCCACGGTGACAGAGCTGTCCCAAAGCAGTGTGGTCACCTTGTGCTCCCCTGGAATGTGTCACCAGCACTCCAGGGAAACATGTCCCATTTTTCTGTGCTGCAATTAAGCCATCCATGTTTTCTTGTGGACAGGGGAATATTTTTCCCCTGTAAAAACAATCACCTGGGTGGAGGAGGGCAGGGAAGGCACTAAAGGAGAGGCAGGATGACGATGGAAATTGGGAGTCAAGAGAGTCCCAGGATGAAAATCCCACAAGAGTTTGCAGCTAAAAACACTGTGAAAATATAGGGAGGGAATTTCAGCTGTGGACTTAGAAGAGAATTACTGACTTCAGTGCCTCATGAAGACACTACCAAGACTTCAAGGCCAATCTGCTCTCCAAGGAGCTCAGGCAGCAATTCCTACTTGGAGGGGCTCTCTGGTGTCATGCATGGAGATTCCCCAAGGCTAACAATTGTCTGGTTGCTCTCCTGGACTGCAAAGTCCCAGAGGAAGTCACTGCATTCCCACCAAAACCCCTCCAGATCCCTGGACAATTCTATCAGTGCACTGGAAAAGGTCATGGTGAACTCACATCTCTGCCCAGAAACACAAAATCTGTGAAGCACTGCTGCCTTCTGCTCCCAAATACACACACAAATACTTCAAAAAAGGAAAACAAAACCAAAGAATATGAAAATCAGCCCAAATTGCCAAATCCTGAGCTCAGCCAATCCCCACAGCTCTCATAGCTGCAAGTTTAGATTTAGATTTAGAGGAGAATTTGAACACAGTCTTAACACAAGGAAAGGTGAAAGGAGAGAGGCTGTGACTTGTTCTTGTTATTGCCCTGAAGGGTTTTTCAGGGCAAATATTCGAGCTACACTTTTCATTAAACCACAAACTTGTCAATTTAGCCCAGTGTACATATATAAATATACATAGATATATGTATTCTCAAGTAATTGCTTAAAACCAGGGAGGTGTTTGAAAGACTGGTTTAACCCTTTTGCAGCACTTGAGTCCACTTGAAATTATATGAGAGAGGAAAGTTAAATATGAAGATAAATGCATAAATGGCCAGAGTTGCTATGGAAATGGGAGAGGATGGAAATTGAAAGTCAATAGAGGACTGACTTACTGTTCAATTTTAAAAATAGTCTTTCTATACTGAAAGGGAACATTTTTCAAACCTCTGTTGGCCTGTACTATACAAAATGGGGAGTGGTTTTGTGGCTGGTTACATCAATTTAATGCTCATGCTCCACCTGCAGCCTGGATGGTCCATGGTACCATAAGGGGGACTTTTCCTCAGGTTTATGCCAATCTCCACTCCAGCTCCAGAGCCCTGGTGCTAAATGCCAGTGTGAAAAGCACAGACGTGGGTCAAACTCCCTGGGGTGCAATGACAAAGAATTTGTAGGGATTTCAGATCAGTTCTGTTTATTTTTTAACATAATTCCCCATGCAAAGAAGGTTTACCAGGTTGGCCTTGTTGCCCCATGGGCTCTGCACAGTCGCTTTCCAAACCTGCTGGCCTGCAGTCAGATTTGATGGAAGAAGAGGCATCTCTGAGGAATTAAGTCCTACCAAGCTTTACAAAGGAGGATATTCTCAAATGAGCACTTTCTGCCATTGCCCTTCCATTTTCCATCCTGCTCCCAGGGTGTGGTATGAGCTCAGCCAGAGAATCCACACGGGAGACGACCGTGGCAAACCAGGCTTCATCTGTTCCACTGCTTCCAGAGCCCCTTGTTTTATTAAGATAAATGTAATACACTTCCCTGGTTCCATTCAGAGAGGGAGAGCAAATTATGTTTGAACAGAGTCCAACCCCATCCATGAGCAGCATATCAAGAGGAAAGTGGGGCTTTGCTTCCACCAGCCCACACTGCACTCTCCCTCCCCATCCCCAGACACTTCTGAGGCTTCTTGGTACATTTATCCACCTCCAAAATGCAGGTGAATGAACCCTTTTGGCACTGACAGCCCAGAATTCACAGCTCATCTTATCCCACACCCCAAGGACTTGACTCTTTCAGCCTCTTGGTCTTCTCTGCCTGTTTGCTTCCCACACCTCTTGCTCTGTGGTGCTCAGAAGCTGCAGGCAACCCCTTCCCACAGCCCTGGTTGAGGGCACAGCAGCTCTGGGACACGTTCCTGCCCACAGTTCCCATGCCATGGACCCCTGTGCCCCTCTCTTCAAAGCACACGAGTCTCTCCCAGCAAATTCCTGACAGCTGGAGGTGTCTCGCTGACTCAGGTACAGCAAACCTGGAAAAACAAAACCCACCAGACCCAGAAGATGCTGAAATTCAGGTTCCCAAGGCAAAGAGCTGGCACAAGCTTCAGACTTGGCAAGAAGATTCTGCCTCTTCCTTTCTCTGAGTCACGTTCCCCAAGTCTAGCTCCATGCCCTTCTGCAAGGGGGGTTTGAAAGAATTCCACAGCACCAGCAGGATTCTCACCATCCCCAT
Organism: Prinia subflava; assembly: GCF_021018805.1. Lineage (NCBI taxonomy): Eukaryota > Metazoa > Chordata > Aves > Passeriformes > Cisticolidae > Prinia > Prinia subflava. The sequence continues at coordinate 3,914,884 of NC_086258.1, read as the reverse complement.
TTCCCAGCCTGTTGGAAAGAAAGGCCTTTAAAAATAGTTCTGTGCTGCTGGGTGGGATTTTCTTCTGCAGGTGCTGTGCAACAGAGAGCGAGATGAGATTCTAATCATAGCTCCTTCGCAGAGGGAAGGTTCAGAGTTGAGCCAAGCAGCAGCAGCCTCATTTTCACAGCAATATCACTTTATTCTCTGGGTGTCAGGGGGACACATATTGCTGTCATTTCCATGTTTGTACAACGGATGCAAAGAGCAGCCCCAAAACATGGAGCTGTCACTGCTCCATCACATCCAGGCAGGGAGGGCAGCCTGCTTGGTGCCTGATGCTGCTGCTCAGAGGGGTCATCCCACAGGGAAGAGGGTCCCTGGTGGATGCAGGGGTGAGGGGAGAGGACTTCCCATCCAAGCAGAGGAATTGGAGATCAAAGCTGTATCTCTCCACTGCGTGTCACGGCGTGGCTCTGCTCTCACCACTGGCTCCTCCCCACCACAGCCCCACCTGCCCCATTAAAAATTCCCCAAGTCATAAAACAAGTGCTTTCCCCAAAAATGAGTCAAGCCCACCACATTTCTCTCCCAGCAAGTTGTCACCACCCTGCTCAAGGTGTGGGACCTGCTTGGCTCCTTTTCTCTCACCAGAGTTCCCTGCTGGACCTGAGCACTCTCTGCCAGGCCCCTTCAGTCCCCAGGAGCAGGAGGTCCCTGCCAGAGCCTCTGCACCTGGATCTCTGCAGAGGAGCAGGCTGGGGGCCCCCACACACCAGGGGATCCCTGACAAGGTCTCCCAGCCCCGTCCAGCAAACAGGAACCTCCATCTGCTGAAGTTCAGGTGGCTGCAGTGCTCGTGGGGAATTGCAGTACCACCACACCCCACAGAGCTATCTCTCTTTTATTTGCCTTCTCCTTTTATTTGCCTCTCTGTCTGGCACCATCTCTAGTGAGCTGTGCCCTCTGCCAGCCTCACCACCAGGGCTGCAGCTGCTCTGTGCTGGTGCTGCCTCACCCATCGATCCTTTGCTGTTTGAATCCAGGCACTTACAACCTCCTGGAGGCACCACCACCTCACTGGCAGCTGAAGAGTGTTTTCTAAATGGAGGCCCAAGACAAAACATCACTCCAAGGACCCTCCCTGACATGAACAAATCCTGGGACAGCTAGAGAAAGGATGCACTTTGGCCCCACATTCATCTTCTCTGGATGTTTTGCCTGCTGTTCCTTCCTCTCCAAGTGGAGCTCCTTGCTAAGCCCCAGGTTTTATAAGGCCATTTGCTGCAATAATAAAGTCTGTGTTGCTTTGAGGACATGGAATCAGCCTGGGTGCACTCAACCCAACAACTTGGCATGATTTAGGAGCTTTGGGGGATGCCTGGACCCATGCCAGGCCAGCCCTGAGCTGGACAGGTGGGTGCCCAAGCTGGAGCATCAATCCAGCCTCAACCTGTCCTGCCAAGCCCCCCCAGGCTTGTCCTGCTCCCTGAAGGACCTGCAGGAGGGTCTGAAGGAGCCGTGGTGAGAGGTGACACCCATCAGCTGCACTGGAGCAGCCACCTCACCCTCAGAGGGGGTTATTTTCCAAAACAGAGATTCTTGCCACAGAATGACACCTTCATGTCACCCCAGCCAGGAAACCATCGGTGACAGTCACCCCAGTGTGACCACACTGCCATGACACCTCTTCACTGCACCCTGCCACGTCCACAGATGTTTTATCAGCCCTGGCAGGGCTGGCACACCCTGTCTCAGAGCTGTGCTGTCCTTACCAGCAGCAAAGCCATTAAGCCCCCTTTGCAGCCCCACATGCATTCACTTCGTGCCTTTAATCCTGACAGCCCGAGTAAATTCCTGCTGAAAAGAAAACCCTTGTTCCCCCTCCCCGAGCTGCTGCCTCTTGCTAAATGTCATTAAAAGCAGAAGCCACGGTAACATCAGTCCTTGCTGAAGGTTGAAACCACCTTGACTGTAATCTTGGTTTGGCACTGGATGGGGAAAAAAAAAAAGCAAAAAAAAAAAAACCCAGATACTTCTTCCACTTCTCTGTCAGCTCCACTTTGCATCAAAATCTCCTTTGTATGTCACCCAGCTATTAAAGTTGTGGATTGTGGCTGGGCTCTGTGTGTGTGGACGTGTGTGTGTCTGTGTCTCAGAAACTGGGTCACCCGGAGAGCGCTCCGTGAGAACACTGCCCTGACAAATCCAGCCTGGCAAGACTCAAAGATACCCCTTATAATGTTTTTTTCTGCCTCCCATCATGCTTTGAAATGAGCAAATAATGCTACTTTCTCCTGTATTTTTGTATCTTTTATTCAGGAGCTTCCTGAGGTAAATAACCTCAGGCAGGCAAATCCAAGGGGATGCTCCTATCTCTCTTGCTGTCTGCTCACACTGAAATCATGATATACTTGGCTTTCATGATGCTCTTTATAAAACAATCATTTTTTTTCCAGGAGAAAGGGCTATCAAGGAGGGCAAGGAACTTCACACATTTGGCTCAGGCTTCAGTCCCAGCATTTTGTCATCCTTCTGTCCCTGTCACTGCCCCAGAGGTGACAGAGGGGCACCTGCAGAGCCCACAGCACCTCCCCATCACACAGGGGACCCCTGTGGCTGTCAGCCCGGCCAGGGCAGGGGGTGGCTTCTCAGCCAGGGCCCTTTTAGCAGGCAGACACCCTGTAACTCCCATCAGGGCTCTGAATAGCTCAGCTCAGGCAGTTTCTAGTTTCTGTCTGAGGCTGAGGGGCGATTCCTGTCACCCACCTGCCCTCACTGAGGCACTGAGAAGTGGGGAACCAGCAGAGCAAAGAGTGGGGCTGGCCCAGCTCAGCACCAGGCAAAATCCAGGCTGCTGGAGGGGGCAAGAGGTGGGGAACTGAAAGTTGCTGACTCCATGCAGGACAGAAAGATGTGGGCCACCATTTCAGGAGAAGCTGAGAGGGGGAAGCCTGTGGGTTTTCTTATTTACAGCTTATTTTAATACTTAAAGCATGAGAGAAGGGACAGCAGGAGGAAATACCTGGGCAGGGAAGGCTTTTTCTGCTAAGCAGAATTGCAAAGAGGGTCTTGGGGGTCAAATACTGCTCCTTTTTTTTGTGCTACTCTCAGTGCACTTATTACCCTTAAAGTAAGCAAAACTTAAGTGACCACAAATAGAACCAGAGACAGGAAAGGGGATGGAAGGATCTGGCTTCAGACAGACATCTACTGGCCCAGGGAGAGATGTAGAGGAGGATTTCAAAGTGCCAGGATGAGGGAAGTGGAGTGGAGGAACAGAAAGTGCATTTTCACGGGCTCTAATCTAGATTCTGTCTGTCTCTTTAGTGCTCCACTCTGGTAAATCACAGTGTGCAGGCTGTGAACCCCATTTTACCAACGGGGGAGGCAAAGCAGGGCAGAGATAACAGGCAGCACTGATCATCTAAGGGGGCTTGGCAGCATCCAGAGCGAGCTAGAGGTGGCAGAGAGCCCTTCCCAGCAGACAGCGCTGCTTGGAAAAGAAAACAGAGGGATTGCAGCAGGGGAGGGGGCTCAGGCTCCCAGCAGATCCATCATGAGACAGGGAAAGGAGAGAGAGCTCCAGGCATTGCCTTGTGAACCTCACACGGGGGAGCTGAACCACCCAGAGCATCCCACATCGGGCAGGTTTGGGGTGGTTCAGGGTCGCTGAGGAGGGGAAGGGCTGATCCAGGGCCCGTGGAGGATGGGTGGGTGTGCTCAGCTGGAGCAGCAGGCTGTAGGGAGGGGGGACACGGGATATGCTCCCCTAAAGTGTCCTCTGGTTAATGTATTCAGCGGTGAGTTTAGGGGATCTCAGGAGAATGAATTGTCAGAGCGTCGGAAGCAAGAGATGGCAGGGGAATTACTGCTAATCCTTTCTTGTGGGACACAGCACTCCAAAGGATTTAAAGGCTATTCAAAAATGTAGAAAAAGAAGTGACAAGGACACCCCTCCCTCTTTCTTAGGTTCTTGGTTGGTCACTTGCTGCTGGCTGGGAAAGACAGAAAAGAGAAACTTCCAGGAGAGGGAAGGGATGAGAGGGAGAGAAGAAAAGATGAAGAATAAAGATTAGATCTGGAGAAAAGCCGATCTTACTCTCTCAGGGAGTGTAGGCTGCAATTAAATCTCTTTTGCCTAACAATACCCCATTGTTATTTGTAGTAGTACTCAAGATGTGGCGATAAGGGAGGAAGGAGCCGCAGGCAGGGGAGGCTGCAGTTGTTATCCTTGGAAATCCTCTGGCTGGAGGGCCCTGGGCCCCGTCCTACGGAGTGACCCTTTACCTCAGCTGAGGATCTCCCCATCACCGACAATAAATGCATTTTGAACAGCTCTGGTGGAAGGATTTTGGAAGTGTGGGGTTTGAACATCCTCTCCCTGCTGTTTGATTTGTAGACGTGGTCACGGGTTTGGTCATGGAAAATCTGTGTGACCAAAGGTCACTCCCTCTGGGTTTTGGGTAGGCTGGCAGGCACAAAGACAGCTCTGGGCTTGGCTTCCTTTGCCCTCCAGAGATGCTGAAGTTCTTCCATCCCAGCCACCTGTCCTTGCTGGACCCCCAGGGCTGCCAGACTCCATCCTGTCCCCTTCAAAACATGGCTGGTACCCGTGCAATGCTCATTCCCACCCCTCTGATTATCATGATGCAAAAAAGTAGCACTTACAGACTCCCCAGAACCTTCTGCAGTGTAGGTGCTTTGGTTACTGCTGGAAGCCCTGGGACCAAGGCACCTCCAGCATCTGGGATCCACCCAGCTAAACTGTGGCCTCTTTCCCACCCTGAGATCCTGCACTAAAACCTTCCCTATTCATTTTTTCCCCTTTTTCTTGCTCTTCAGGTGTTTTAACAGCTCTGTCCTCAATTATGCAATGTTCCTGTGTGTGTTCAGAGCAGCCCAGCGAGGTCCAGGCTGGTGCATTATCGACTGTGCCCTCTGGGTGACCTTGAGGCTGGGGAAGGTGAGAGCTCCTGGCAGATGGGCTCCTCTCTGCAAACCGTGCCTTGCTGTCATTTGTCCCAATTCCCAGCCTGAGCTGGTGATGGCAAAGAACAACTTATTAAGGAATTGCTTCTTTCCTCCCTTGTTCAGCTGCTCTCAGGCAGCTCCTATCGATCCACTGCACCTACTCAAGGTGTTTTGCAAGAGGCACTTAGTGAAATTCATTCCAGGGGTTTGTCAGTGGGGTTTGCTGCCTGAACTGCACATGGGGCACAGGCAGGTGAAGGTTTTATTCTGAGAGGGTCATGGTAAGAGCTGTCATAGAAGAGCAATTTCCCTTTTGCCAAACATATTTTTCAACATGTTACAAAAAAAACCAACCAACCAAACAAACAAACAAAAAAACTCACAAAACTAAATTCAGGGTTTTTATTTTGTGTGTATGGGAAACATTTTTACATTTTGGTGTTCTTTTGGGAGACTAGTCAGATTGTGTAAATAGAAACAAATTTCAAAATGAAAATGTATTCTGAAAAACAACAGCATAAACACACTTTTTTTTTTTTTAAATGACATTGTGGAGCAATTTAACTTTTATTAGAAATCTCTTTTTCAGCCCCTCCAAAGCATTTTTTTTAAATCACTGTTTCCATGAAAAATACCTGTTCCAAAATTACATGCAACAGTAAACCAGAAACTCTGCTGTGACAATTCCCATTCCATAGATTCACCATGCTACCTCATTAAATTGCATAAACCACATACAAACTAGCATTTCCCAAAGGACAAATGCTCTCCCTGAGAAGTTCCAACCTGTTCCTGTCAAGTGCCAGTCGGTCCAGGGAAACCAGCTGCTTTTCCTCGTTCTGCTGGGTTTTTAAGTGACACTGGAAATCTGTGCTCCTCAGGGGGGCCAGGGGAGCATTCTCACTCCTGCAGCCACATCCAGGTGGGAGGGAATGCACATGGCCCTGCTTTTCATCTTTTGCAGCTGCTGCTGTGTGGGGAGCACTGTTGGAACCCTGGAGGCTGAGAATTTCAGGCTTTCTGTGCTAAAAGGCACTGACCCTCAAGCAAGCACCACATTTGACCTGAGGCCGTGGAAGAGGCTTCCAAAATTGAGTGATAGCTCTGGGGTTGTGTAGCCCTGATTTCATGTCTGAGATGTTTTGGTTTGTGAAATTTCTTTCCCAGGCAATTTGCTGATGTTTTGCTAACTGTATCTATGTTATTAATGCCTTTTAGAGGAAGGACTTCTTGATGGCCCTCTGGCTTGAGCAATGTGGTTGAAGAGGTATTAACTTTGCCCATCCAATCATATTGGTATCTGTAAATAGTATATAAAGAAATCACATTTTGAATAAATCCCCCTTTTTGTAGCCTTCTGAGAACTCACAGAGTCAGTGTGGTTCATTTCATGTCCTACAGCAACAGGGTTGTGAGTGTGTAGTTTGAGTGGAGTGTGTGATATCACAGGGTGGAGAGCTGGGAATTTGGGGTTTTGGTGTACAGTGATACATGTGGGACAATGTGGAGGATTTGGGGTGTAGGCTGGGTTCTTCTTTCACCTTCTTGGTGGTTTGGGGTGTTTTTTTCTAGTTGTGTGAAGGGGTCCCGTGGACTGTGGGTGGTTGGTTGTTGGGCTGAAGGTATGAACAGTGTGGGTGTCACCTCATTGTTGGATACTTGGAGCTTGGGAGACCATGGAAAGAGTTAGAGACAGAGCCATTTTCCACCTTGTTAGAGCTCACAACTCGTGAGACTGTGCTAGAGATAAGAATTAATAAACACTGAGTCCCAACACGAAACCCTCTCCTGAGTATTAATCCTGGCTCTAACACGAAGAAAAGAAGATAAGAAACCCACAAATGCAATCACACTAATGAGGGCACTCTCACTGCAAAGCACAGCTTGGTGACAGTGCCAGCACACCAGGGTGTCCTCCCCTGGGACAGCACCCTCCATGAGGCAAGGAAGTCCAGAGCTGCATCTGTCCTGGCATTTTGGGTCAAATGAGGCTCAGAGTGAAATCAGGGCACGTCCCTATTGCCAGTGGAATAGCTTGGATGCAACAGCCCTTTGGAGCTTTGTCTCCATCTGGTTTTATGACCTGGGCAAAAGAGATGCTTTAATAACTGGAATGTTTTCAGATATTTAAATGAGAGATTAATGCAGACCTGCATGGGTGTTTGCTTGGCTGCTCATTTTTTCACCCAGTGAGTAAATCCTATCAAAGCCACTCGCTGCAGAGTGGGCAGTTTCAAACAGTGCACGCCAGCAGCTTTGGAAACATGAGAACATTGAGTTTTCCTTTGGACACTTGTTTCCAAAAATGAAGGCAAATGAGGACGTGTGTTTCTGTGGGAACCACGATATTCCCCCTTTTATAGTATTGGGGAAAGATGTTTTGAATCTTTTAAAAAATAATCTATGGTTTCTCTGCTGGGTAAATGGTGAAAATACAATTGTTCACACAGCCTTGTCCATCTTGGACTCATAAACCTCAGCACTGCCTGGGCAGATCACGGAATTACAGAGTGGGTGAGGCTGGAAGGGACCACAGAGGGTCAGCTGAAGTTATGATGGGTTTTGTGGCTCTTTCTTGGACAATAAGAAAGCCAGGGGCAACTCACATGCTCACGTCTGCTGTGGAGACTCTGAATAGAAAGAGAGAAACAAGTGACATGTTTCTTTTAAAATTGTACTGGTAAGAGCCTCGACTCAGCATCACTCCAGCTCTCCTACAGTTGCTTTGATATTCAAAAAACCACTGACTTTTTAAACAATACTGTCCTAAATCCCTTTTAGAAATGCCCAGAACCACTCGCAGGCTTTCTGAAACTCATTGTTATAATTACAATCAAGAATCATAGGACTCTGTGCTTTGTGCCAGAAATACACATCCACTGAATTGTTTGCAGAGGAGCCACAGAGAGAAAGAGTGAAGGAGAAATGTGGCTTCAGTGCTGCTCAATTCAGGAGCAGGAACTCCCACTCTATTTCATTTTTCCTCTTTTGTTTCCCAATTTAACTCAGAGCTGGTGAAATTCATGAAATAATGTTTGTTTTGTCCTCAGTGCTCCCCTTTGGCCTCAGTCCAGGGAACCTCTGTGCCCTGGTTCTGTCCCCCACCATCCCCAGCAGCCTCTGTCCCTGGAGGAGGAGGAAGGTGGGGGTGGAAAGGTGAGGAGGAAGGTCTGCAGGACCCATCAGTCCCAACAGAGGTGAGGAGAACTTCATTTTGGGAATTGCTGGAATAGTATTTAGCAGATACAGAACAAACTCTCTAGGCAAAGGAATGCAGCATCAAGCTTAGTTTTACTAAACCTTCATCTCCTGGGTCACAAAAAAGGCTTAGGCAGGGCTGCAGGGGGTTTTGGTAGTGTTGTCTGACACAGCACACAGGGAGGGAGCTGTGATTCAACTTTTGCCAGCACAAGGCTGGAACTGGCTCTCCCTCTCTATCCAATAATGTCTGATGTTGATCCCTGATCCTGCTTCCATGGAAATGTCCCTGTGTGGTGCTTAGAAAAGTGAGTGGATAAATATCAGATCTGATTCACCACTCACTTGCTTCTGTTTTACCTCTGCAGAACACCTCTGATTATAGAAGGATGTGCAAGATTAAAACCAGAGGAAGTCAGTGATGAGTGCCAACCAAAGCCTTTGGTACAAAGAGGGCAACCCTCCTGCCCCATCCAACATCCCCCACGTCGATGGAGAGCTCTGTGATATGATTCCATGGCATTTGGAGTTTCCTTCCCTTCCTTCAGGACAGTGCTGGGGTACACTTAGTTCAGCTAACCCAGACTTTTCCCCTCTGTCTCTTCTCCCTGCAAAATGTCAGGCAGGTTCTCAGGGAAACAAAAGCAGATTTCCCCCACCCAGCCCTGCTGCAGGTGGCAGCTGTCCCTGGGGAAGGCTGAGCAGACAGGCAGATCTGAACTCCATTTCAGACCCTGGGGGCTCTTGCAGCACCTTCCAACAGTGAATTAAGGCTGGTCCAGAGAGTGAAAAATCTTAATCTAGAACTGGCTGGCTGTAAACATTGAAACACTTTGTTCAGGCTCAATTTTGCCTGCTTAGGGCAGTCCCAGAGCATATTCACAAACACTGGATGAGGAGAAGCAGTGGGAGCAAAGAAATATTTCAGTTTAAAGGTGTTCCACATTTCTTGTCCCCCCAAAAAAACTCCAAAATGCCCTCTCAAATATTAAATAACCTGGATATAAATAAGATTTTCAGGTGATGGTTTCAATATTTGGTCTTGATGTAAAGAAAACTGAAAGAAACCTGTTGGGCAAATTTCCCAAGCACAGAAACCTCCCTCCCTGATGACAAAACTGCTCAGGTTCCCTGAGGAGCTGCCAGTCGGGCTGTAGGATGCCCCATTGCTCTCTGGAGGGTTTGTCCCCTGAGCTGTGCTGCCCACGGAGGCAGGCACAAGACGTTTGGAATCCAAACCTCATTTCTGTTTCACAAAGTTTTTAGAGCTGAAAATCCTGTGTCTTTACTCTGCCTCTGAGATTCTGGGGTCCACTCAAAGCAACAGATTGTGATATTCCTCTGGGTAAATGGTGTCAGGACCCAAATCCAGTTTCAGAAGCAGCCAGATGAGAGTAAGAGCCTTGGTCTGTTCCTACACCCACCAAACCTGAGGGATTGCTGGGCCACCTGTGGGTGACAGCCATGAGCAAACTCAGAGCTCAGGCAGCTCTTCTGGCCCTTGTCACTCCTTAACTTGCAAACTTCCTTGAGAAGAGGTGGCCAGCAAGGCAGGAATTTCTGGAGTGCTTTGGCAGTGCCTCCATCCGCTCCCTCTGACTCTGAACAGCAACAGAAGAACCAGAGAGAACAGAGCTTCTGAGCACCGTCCAGCAGCCCAGGCCAGACAGGGGAGGAAGAACTCTTCTTTCTCTTCACATGAGCTTTACCTCCTCATGATTCCATTTTTTGCCTTCCAGCAGCACTCCTGTCAGCTGTCTCCAGAAGATGTGCTTGCTTATTTCCTTGTCTTTCCACTCCAGGTAGGTGTTCCTCCTCAGGTACCGAGACAGCCCCAGCCTCTGCCTCAGCAGGGCCTTGTTCACATCTTCCAGCACGATCATGATGATCCCAGTCTTTCCCTCCACCAGCTGCCAGGACTGGGCAATGTCAAACTCAAAGCTGCACCACTTGCTCTCCAGGAAGTCGGTGGAGATGACGGCGATGACGTTCCTGCTACTGAGGAAACCCTCCTGGATGATATTGGTGACAATGGGCACCCCTGGCAGGAAGTCCCTGTAGTACAGGCACAGGTGGAAGGGAGGTGTTCCTCCTTCCAAGGGCTCCACCAGCTCCTTTGTCACCCATTCCTGGTCTTTGCTGGAGTGGATGACAAAGGCATCGTAGGTGTCACCTCTTTCTGCGGAGTGTTTGCACCCGCTGAGCAGCACCACGGAGTAGTAGAGCTGGAAGTAGTACTTGTAAACCAGGAGGAGGAGCACCACGATGCAGAGCAACACAACCACCGAGGAGGCAACTTTGCCCGCACTGACGTGGCAGGAGGACAGGTCAAAGCTTGGCAGGCTCACGTTGGCCACGTATGAGGGAGTGTGGCACAGCATCAGCTCCTCGTTCTGCAGCAGCTCCTGCTTTCCCTTGACCCATTCCAGAAAGTCCAGGTGCACACAGGAGCAGTCAAAGAGGTTCTGAGAGATATCCAACAGGACCAGGCTGTCAGGCAGGATTTCCCGGGCTGAGCCCAACAGAACCGTCAGCTGGTTTCTGCTGAAATCCAGGACTCTGAGGGCTTGGAGTGGCTGGTAGACCCCAGGACTGAAGGTCAGGAGCTTATTGTTGCTGATGTTGAGCTCTTTTAGCTCAGAGAGGGCATCAAAAGTACTTTGATCCACATGTTCTAATTTGCAGCTTGAAATATCCAAGGTGTGGAGGTGACTTAGGTTTTTGAAGTGGTTTGCCAGCTTGTTGTCCTCAAAGGAGTTTCCTGCCATCTTGAGCACTTGCAAAGAGTTCAAGCCACAAAATGTACACTGGGATTTAACTTCGGTTTTGGTATGGGAAATATCGAGGTAAATCAGTCTCTGAAGGGACAGGAAGACAGGGTAGGAGCCAGGACCAAATAAAGTTGTGTGCTGAAGGTCCAAATATAACAAATTCTTCACATTAGTGAAATCTCCAGTCAATCTGATATTAGAATTGAAGCTCAAGTTCAAGTGTTTCAAATTTGGACAATTTTGAAACCGAGGGGAACAGCATCTGCTGAAGGTGAGGCTATTCTCACTCAGATCCATGACCTCCAGGTTCCTGAGACCCTCAAAATTCTGCTTGAAGTTTTTGAGTCTTTTGTTCTTGGTAATCCGAAGCACTCTCAGCTCCTTGAAAAGCGACAGCTTCAGGGCAGGCACCTCCTCAAAACTGCATTTTTTGCATTCCAGCTGTTTCACTTTAGACCACACAGGAACCCGTGATATCTCCTCCAGCCCCACACCCACCAAGCGAATGGTGGAGACGTTGCCTACGCAGTCAAAGAGAGTGTCCGTGTCACCCTCAAAATCCCTGAAGCAGATCAGGACAAACTCTTCCATCTGTACCTGGCACAGCCCATTCAAGAGCCCCCTCTCAAAGTCCTGCAGCCTCTCACTGTCGCTGAATTCCCCAAGTGTGAGCCTGCTGACCTGCAGACCAGCCAGGCCTTGCAGGGAGGTTTGCATGGTGAGGCTCTCAAAGGCAGACCTGAGAGCCAGCTCGCCCAGGTGGATCCCTGCAAAGGCCCCCGGCTCTATGGATTTTATATTGTTCATGGAAAGCACCAGAGTGAGGCTGAGCCTGTCCCCTTCCCTCAGGGCATCCAGGTCTCCTCTGGAGATAGATGTGATCTTGTTAGAGAAGAAGCTCAGGTGCCTGAGGGAAGTCATGTTGGTGAAATACTCAGGAAGCTTCAATGAGGTAATGCTGTTGTGGCCTAAATTCAGCTCCTGTAGGGTGTGCAAGTGGCCAATGGGCAGCTCAGACAGAGAGGTCCTGTTGGTTTCCACCAGAACCAGTTTTTTCAGAGATGTTAAGCCATGGAAAGCTGCTTTCCCCAGGTGCTGGAGGGAATTGGCAGTTAAAATCAAGGTGGAAAGTCTATGGAGATCTATAAAGGAGTTATCTTCTATTGCATGGAGCTGGCACCTGTTGGGTACAAAAAGAAAATATAAGTGCATGAAACACTGTCCCTTCCTTGTCCCCTGAGTGCTGCTGGGACATCCTCGGGCTCAGCCTCACGCTGGGGGCTGGTTTGGCTTTGCTGTGCTGGGCAGAGCCAGCATCCCTGGATGTGCAGAGGGAATGCTCCTCCACCAGAAGACCTCCTCTCACTTCCTCCTCTCCTCTGTAATCTTAAATTCAAAGCAAGAGACATGGACACCTGGTGAAGATCAAAGATTCGTGCAGGCAGCAGGAAAGAAGGATCCCAGCTTTCAGTTTAGCCAAAGTGGTATTGTGGTGGCCATCACTGATGGAAGGACCAAGCAGAGCCAGCATTCCCTCACACCCTGCACCCCCATCTCAGCCACTTCTGGGCAGCCCCACTGGCACCAGAGCTCACATATCTGCCAGCAGCTGATATCTGCTGGTAGCTCAGAGGGAGCAGACCCCAGGCTGTGCTGGCTCTGGAGGAGAAAAGGAAGAGGGAAAAACGAGAGTGGTCCCCTAAGGTTGGCTTGATGTGGGAAGATCCAGATTTTGAGACCCAAATGCATTCTGCAGTGAATCCCAGCGGAATTGGTTTAATAATCCAGCCAATGCCTCACAGCAAATGTGCTCTGCCACTCAGGCACTTTGGAGCTGGAGCTGTGATGGGACTGAGTGACATTTCTCAGTGAAACAATTTACCCAGAGAAACTGTTGTCTGGAGTCAATGGAAATTATCCATCAATTCAAATTTGCTAATAGGCCTCCCCCATCTCCTCCCCCAGATATGTGAGGAGAAGGGAAAAGAGAATATGTTGATATTTTAAAACAGCCTTTTAGAAAATGAATGTACCTGCATGTTATTTTTTTAAAAACTGTGATTAGAAAAACAGCTCACCCAAGATGTTCCACTTCAGAGTTTTTGTAACAGTGAAAATTCTGACATTTTTCTTGTTCATAGACAAGTGAAAAATCTTCCTTCTCACATCCCAACCTACAAGATCAGACTGACAGACCCAGCTCTGAGTGGAGGGTGTGCACTCAGTGATGGAATTAAAAGTTGCAGATGTGCAAAATGACAGACACAGGGACAAAGTCACAGCAAATAAATAAACAGATAGATAGATAGATAGATAGATAGATAGATAGATAGATAGATAGATAGATAAACAGCCAAGACCAACAGACCCCCCAAAAAGCCACCACTGCAACTCAGCTGAAGAAAAATTTACCCAGTATTCACATAATACATCCCATCACCTTGAAAGATCCAGAAGCTGCAGCTCAGGGACTGATGCAAAATAATTTGACCCCAGTGATTTCAGATTGCTGAAACTGAGGTCCAGGTTCTGGGTGGTGTTTGGGACTCCATCAGGAACTCCAGAGTCGTTCAGTCCTGTGCACCTGAAAGTTGTTTTAGGGGTGACCTGTAAGAGAGGCAGATCCCATCATGGTTAACATCTGCTCTTCATGAAGTGCCAGAAAATGTCCCTGTCAGGAGAGCAGGAGCAGAATGACCCCCTTTGAAGTTCATTTCTAAAGGAGCTGCCCTGAGTTTCAGGAAATAATCTTACATACCCCAACCACTTTTCTCCCTTCCAATAGAACCAGTCCCACTCCCCAGGAAGAGCTGCATTTCTTGCTGACTGAAGCTGGGACAAAACTGCAGGACACTGTTCCTTGAGGAACCAGCAGCACCCTTTGAGAGAGGCAGCAGGAGAAACACTCATGGATGCACTGCATGTCCAGGAGCAGCCCTCAGCTCTCTTCCCCTCCACATAACCAGGCAGCTTCAGCCAAAGTTATTCTGCAAGCAAATAATTGTCAGCAAAACTTTGCAAAAGGCACTTGGTCAGTGTCAGGTACTTGGTGAAATCACTCTGCTGCACAAACCAGGCAAAAATCTCGGTTTTGTAGAAATTAGACAGAGTTTGGATCCCTTCCAAGGGAAATATAATCTCTTACAATCACTGCACTGCAGCACCCTCAGAGGTACAGAAAGCCAACGAGAAGAAAAAGTTCTTGCTGCTGGTCCTGGTTCTCAGATGTTTTTGAGACCAGAATTTACTTCAAATACTTCAATCACCTTGATATCAACCTTGGAAAAAGAAAAAGCTGGGCTTTCCTAAGACAACTACGAGGCTTGAGGCACAAATCCCCCAGGCAAAGGGAAAAGCTGCACCAGAGAAGCAGAAGGATTTTGTGCTCACTTGGAGCTCACATACCTCCAAACAGGGGTCGAGGAGGCAGCCTGCCAGCGGGGACAGGACAAATGCCAGCTCCAGGAGTGTCCCCACAGGAGGGGCTCCTCTCCTGGGCATCTTCAGGAGTCCAGGAATGCCAGAGAAAGGAGCATGGAGAGAGAAACCTGGAGACAGAAACCTCCTGCAGTGCCGGGAGTTGTGTTTCACCACTCCTGCTTCTCACTGCACGTTCTCTGAGAACGAGGGGGGAAGTGAAACTTGGTCACTGCCTTCTTTGCACACACACTGTGGGTGAACTGCTCGTCTTGAAATTGTTTTTAAAAACTGTGAAAAGAAAGTCAACAACAACAACAACAAAAAAAAGAAGTAATGACAGATATTCTTTGGGCTAGAAATTAAAGAAGAATATGAGTTTCATCAGTGTCACTTGATTTGGTTGCCTCTGATTAGCTCAGGTCAAATAGGAAAAAAAAAAAAAAAAAAAAAAAAAAAAAAAAAAAAAAATTGGAATATTTTGTGCAATTCTGAGCCCAGTTTCATGCTCCACATCCCATAATTCAAATGCACTGGTTAGAGAGAGTGGCTGCCACTGCACTCCTGCCATGCTCCCAGCTTCACCCTGGCAAGCACTGGAGCAGAGCTCAGCTGTGGCAGAGGTTTTCTTAAGCCAGGTAAGCACAGGTTTATCTCTAGCTAAGTCTTGTGAACAAACATCCAGGATTTTTCCATCTGCTTGGACCTTTATTGCAATTATTGCAGGAATATGGCCAGGCACAAGGACATTCACAGAGTGATCAGAGTTGTGGTCACAGAAATTCTGCTCCACCCTTCCCATGGGAGAATTTGCTGTGTGCAGCAAAAAGGAGAGGCACAAACACCCTGAGCTGGGCTTGGGCTGCTCCCTGCCCTGCTCATGCCTGGATCTCTGTTTGGTGCCTGGCTACAGAACATCTCAGTGCTGAATTCCCAATGCAGACTATTGTTTCAGGAAGAGAAAAAAGCTTTGTAAAACCTCACAGTGGGCAATATTAATGTAAGTCAGCTGTGAGCCTTCTAATAAAGCTCCCTGCCTTCATTTACTCTGATAAATGGTCGTACATTCATGTATCTCTTCCTGTCTTCCTGGAGATAACTAAGAAATGTTGCTGGGGATCCAGCCATAGGGTTGCTGGGTATTGTCAACACCACACAGACTGAAAAGTGGCAAAAATACGAGACAAGGGTGGAATATTGGTCTAGAGGAAGATGGAATAAACTGTGACAACTCACGAAAGTCTGTGAAAATTGATATTAAATATAAGATGCAATATCAGCCCAGCGAGCAATCCACTTATAAAGAAAAGTTTAAAACATTTCAGAGGTGGGGGTTAGACTTTTTTGACAGGTTAGTAGAGAGCTTAGGGGAGATGGGGAAATCCTAAAATAACTGATGATCTCTGCAATAAAAAAACACATGGCAGCACAATGGGAGCTAAAACCGACACCCTGATGTGCAGCCAGATAGTGCCCATTAAGCCAGCAGACAAAAAGTTTGTTGAAATTGGACAAGTTCTACAAAATCCCTGCCTGAAAAGCCTCTGGTGATTGCAGGTATTTCCTTTTATAGATGGAATCAAAAGTGAATGGAAACAATTGCTGACTGCTTCTGTGCCTGGATTAAGGAAATTGGCAGAGCATCGTGTGTCTGCAGAGAGAACAAATGAGCGCATCCCTTAGTATTCAATATGCAGAATGAGGCAATCCACATTTAATTTTTATCTAAAGCTGAGATGAGCCTGAAGTATGCTCCAGAAATTACCATTTCAATGGAGACTTACTGAAGATGCTGAAGAGTTTGGGAGCATCACAAAATCCCTCCCACAGCCACGCTCAGAGGTCAAGTGGGAAGTGCAGCTTGAAGGGCATTCAAAGAAGGTGCTGCTGCTGTCACAGGGGACAGTTTCCCAACACACATCGAAATTTGTTCAAGGACAAATCCTTCAGGCACTGCAAAGGACAGGGCACTGGCAGAAAACATGAGAGTTAGCAGATCAAACTCAGCCATAAGTTTAGAAAGTCAGTGCTGGTTAACTTCCCACTGCTCAGCTGGCACACAGCAGTGAGGATAAAGCCATAATGCCCCTGTGATTGTTCACAAAAACCAAAAGAATTATTTGGAATCCCTTAAGGCAATGAAAATAACATCTAAAATCAAACATGATTCACTACTCTGGCAATTTACTGGTGGAATCATTAAAGATCTCTTAGCAAGGAGGTGTTGCAGAAAATCTGTGTTTCCAAAAACACACGTCTGAGTCATCTTTGTGCTCCTGAACATTATTATAATATAAGTATCACAATACAGACAGTGCATATGCAGCCTCTGTGATCTCAAGCAAGGTATTACAGAGTATAAGACAGCCACAATGGAGCTGTACTGACAAAACATCTTGTACTTGCTTATTTTAAAAGAAAATGATTTGTGAACTCCAGCCAAAAAGCAAAGTTAGCTAAACTCTTAGACCAGACAAGTGGTGAGAGCCATAAAAACAGGATTTTCTGTGCCTAGGGTGGTTTCAAGGTCACAGTTAACCCAGTACCACGTGTAGATGGGCAGCTCTAACCCTGGAGAGAGGCTCTATTTGCCTCAGGAGTCATCTCAAGCAGCTCCCCCAGTCTGTCTGCAAACAGAGGCAGAGGAGCATGACACACTATTTCAAGATTGAACAAAACCAGGTCTTATTTGAAGTGAAAGAACCATCTATAACAACTATTATGAGCTATGGATCAGAGGGGAGAGACTGATGGATCAGAGCAGGGAGCATTCCTGAGGTGCTGGCACTTTCACAGCACAGGAGTTGTGGAGCTGAGGATGGGGAGCACCACAAGAGGTCCCAAAAGTCCTTGAGGAGCTCAGGACACACAGGTGAGCCAGCATTGCTCTCAGGTGGGCTGGCCACATGTCCCTTCCTATCACAGGGTCACCCTTGCAGTCACCTGTGGTGAATTAGGCTGAAATCAGTCACTTTGCTTGAGGGATGCAGGCTCAGGGGGTGCAGGCAACCAACCCTTGGGGTTCACCTGGCAGTCCTTGTGCTCAGCAAGTCAATCACCTGTCCAGCTCTGAGAGGTTGTCTGAGTGGAAAGGAAGAGTGACAGGAAACGTGGCACCAATTTAACAGCAAGCTGAATTTTCCCAGCCATTCTGCTGGGAAAAACAATTCATATAAATTACAAGGAAAACTGGCAGAAAGAATAATCTGAAAATGTCTTTAAGGTCTTCTTGCTGCACATGCCACAGATGCATTGCTTCCTGAAACTGGTGAGTCACTGCCTTGCCCAGTAACCCCTGCCTGACCAGGCAGCCACAGGAGAGAGGCAGTGCTGGAGCTCACAGAGCCTGTAGCAAGGCTGGGGAGGGAATGAGACACTGACTGCATCAGGACAGGTCCTGGAGAGCCTGCGTGCCTGACTCTCACTTGTGATGCTTCCCCATGTGAAATGGGTCTGATAATGGCATCACAGACTGGTTTGGATTGGAAGGGACCTTAAAGTTCATCTTGTTCCAAGCCCTGCCTTGCTCAGAACTCCATCCAGCCTGGCCTTGGACAGTTCCAGGGATGGGGAAACCACAGCTCACACTTGATGGAAGATCAGCCTGGAAGACCTCCTTCCTCTGCTTCTGGATCTCCTAGATTTGAAAAAGAGAACAACACTCAGACTGTGAAACTCCACATTCAATTTGGGGTGTCAGACCCAAAGAAGACCCAGCATCACTTCTCTGTGTCTGAGCAGGGACTGGCTCCAGCTGCAGTTCCAGAGCAGGGAGCATCTGTAAAGCAGGGTGCTTGTCATGCCTCTAATGATGCCTTGGGAAGGCTGACCTGAAACAGAGACTGGACAGAGCTAGAGAATAAAGCAGAGATTTATTGAAAGGCCTTTAGGGTACACCTTGGGCAGGACAGGGCCTGACCAGGGCTACACGCAAGGTGGACCCAAAATGGTCCCAAAATGGACCCAAAATGGTCACAAAATGGTCACAGAATGGCTGACTGGTCATGATGTCTCACACTTTTATAAATTTTGGTCCATTTGCATTTTGGGGTTTAATTGTCCCATTACAGCTTCAGGTTGTGAGGTCCCATCCTTCTTGTTTTCTCTCCTCAGCCCACCCTTCTTGGTGCTTTTGGGCTGAAAGTTGTCCTTGGTCCTCAGCAGGAAAGGATTTGTTTTGTGTCCCTGCTCTGTGCAGAGCTGAGTGACGCTGACTGTGAGCTTAGAGCTGCACCCCTGGGCAGCACAGAATGTGGAAAACATAAAAGATAAAACTTAAGGCATCACTCAGTGTCCAGGAAGGGCATGGAGGTGCAATCACAGTCTCTTGCTGCTGCACAGCACAGCCCATTGCCAATGGTGGCACCCAGCAGAGTTCAGCAGGGCTGAGGTGCTTCCCATGACAGAGAAGGACTGAGCCTGGTGTACACAGGGGACAGAAAAACAACCCAAAAGCCAGAGGCCAAGTTGGCTTGATGAAAATCAGCCAAGCCTACACTAGAATAGGTGATGTGTGCCACCAGATGGGCTATTCCCCAAAGCCAAGATCATATGAACACCCCAGAACTACTCCAAAGCTATTAGGGAAGAATTGTGTCAAGTAACCAGGGACAAATACACTACTAGAAGAAGCGATTAATCAGTGTCAAGATAGTCACTATCTGTGGCAGCTACTCCATATGGACTATGTCAGGTCATTAGGAGCCCTACATTTTACTGAAGTCACTGTTTAATCTAAATGGCTGGAAGGATTTCACACAGATGGTGGAGGCATCCAGCCTCGCCTGCCAAGCATTCATGGGCAGGCAGTGAGTGACAGTGGAGCTCCCTGGACTCCTGGAGAGAGGCAGGCTGGCACCAATCAGCCCAGCAGCACCTTGTCCTTCTGCCTGGGATGAACCATGGTCACCCCTGGGCTGGCCAGAGCCAGGGATTCACTGTCACTGCCTTGGTGTGAACATTGTTTGTAGAGGGAGTACAAATTCCTCCCACAACCCTGGGAAAGGTGGATTGGCCACCTCGGGCTGAGGCTGGCTGTTCCTCTGAGGCAACAATAGGACTCATTTTCTTTTTCTTTCAGCCTCCATTACACCCTTATTATGGTGTCTCATAGCCTGATTTACATATGTTTTGTATTACTGTGGCTTTGCCTTATCCTGCTCGTTCTACCTCCTCTCCCCCACTCCTCTCCATAATGAGTCTGCTGTAGGGCACAGATTTATTCAGGCTATCAAACATGAAAGGTGTGTAGGGCATGGAGCACTGCAGAGCTCAGATTTTTTAACCTGAACACAAGAAAGGTTGATCTGGGGACTCAGTGCCAGAGCTGAAGCACGGTTAAATATCGAGCCCCTACAGCACTGCTGTGACACTCTGGGAAAGCTTGAAACAAGGGGCAGCTGTAATGATGATCTGGAGAAATTACAGATCCCTGTTTCGAGGGAAAACCATAACATAAGAGCAAAAAAGTTGTGTAGCAAATCTGTTTTCTGTGAATACTGAGAGCACTGCCACAGGCACTGACCAGTGCCAAGACTCCCGAGCCTCACATTTGTGGTTTCACTGCCAGGATGTGTCACTGCATGACAGGAAAATGTTGCAATGGCTGCAGCAGAAAGTGCAGACCCTGCTCTGTGGCAAAGTTCTTGTGTACACATTACCCAGAAGGAAAACGCAAACCTTCCCTGGGGTTAGTTCATGGCATGCTTTAGACATCAGCTCTCAGACATTAACACTTTTATGGCATCTGCCAGGAGAACACAGAATATTAATTGTCCATGCTGCTGAGAGCCCACTTCCATTACTTGCAAAGCAATAAATTCCAGAAGAGTGGTCGAGCCAGCTCCAGATGAAGGTTTGCCTGGACTTGGAGTGCTGTACATTGGAATCTGCAAAACCTGGGTGGCTATTCTGTGCTATATGGAGAGCAAAGGCTTATTTGTACACAGAGTAAAACCTGAAGAGTGCTCCTGATAAAGAGGAATTTATTCAAGCACCCCTGTTCTCTCAGTTCTATTCAGTTTGTATGTTTGGGGAGGATTTTTTTAAACATTTCTTTGGTCTTGAATTGCCTGCACCAAACAGAACAAAACCATTTCTGCTCCAACAGAGCAGGAACCAAGCAGCCACAGGCAGTGGGAGCATGGGGTGGGATTAACCTTTGCTGATCACAAGACAGGGTGTTATGGAATGCTGCCAGGAAGCAGGGCTGAGATCCCAGAAGGGAAGTCACCCAGGAAAAGGAGTGACACAAAGGGCACAGGAACTGCCCTGGCAGCCTGACCACAGTGAAGGGGAGGGAGGGAGGAAGGAAATGCGAGGAAAAGCAGAAGTTTCTACTCCCATGGACCCAGAGCTATATGTGTGCTGTGCTGGTGTCCCCACACCCCAAAAGAAGCTGCTGCCAGAGGTGCAGCCCAATCTAAACCAGCCCAAGCCCACTTTTAGGGTTTGCCCTCTAAGAGCTGTGCAGGAGGAGTCTTCCTTCAAAGGAACACCCAGCTAAGAGGCTGCAGTGAGGTTCTTGTACATCAGCTTGCAAATCCATCACTGCAGGTCCTTTCTGCTGGTACAGGCAGCATTTTGGAGAGGTGGCAACTGAGGTAAACCCATGAAGGTGACAGGCCAGGAATAAAGCAGCAACAAGGGAAGTAAAGAAGGGGAAACATAAATATAACATTGCTGCATCCTGGAAGAAAGCAGAAGAGAGTGAGATAATGTGGCTCCAGAGGTGGAATGTGGACAGGAGCCAGCACATATAAGTGGTGGTTTAAGGTGGCTCCTCAAAAGTGGAAGATCTTCACCACATAAAGACTTGGCAGGGTGTCTCCATGCATAAAATAAGCTGGAAGAGACATGGAATGCTGTGATAGCATGCCAAGGAAAACAATAATAAGAAAAAAAAGAAGGATAATGAAGCCATGGGAAGACCTCAGAGGAGACAAGAAGGTAATTTCCACCTGTCCCCACCCACAATCCCCCTCCCACAAGACTGTGTCAACTCCTTGAAATCAGAATTGCATTTGTTCTCAAATAGAACAATAAAAAAGCCAAAAACCCAACATTTGCCTCCTGCAGACACGCATGTTTCCCAACAATTAGCAAATCACTGAAATCTCTGAGTGTTCAGCCTGGCCCTTTTCCAAAGGGATGAGTTTGACTTTACCTCACTGCAATTTGTTTAGGAAACAATCTCAAATCCCACGGCAGGTATGACACCCACACCCACTCCCTTTCTCAGGGACTAAGGATGGGTTTAGCATCTCATTTTGGTGCTTTTCTGGAAGAATCAATGAGCACAGGGTGACTGCTCCCAAAACAGGAGGGGATTGCCTCTCAAGGTTGTCGATTCCCTGAGATTCTCCTTGGGGTTGGTGTTCCCCATGGTACTAAGGGTTCCCCCAAGGTTGCTGTTCCCTGGGAGTTTCCTCTGGGTTGCTGTTCCCAGAGGTAATCAGGTTTTCAGTCTTCTCTTTGCCCTGGGTGTTTCACACCAGAGGCAGAGACGACAAGCTGAGTCCGCCAGTGCACATTTCCAAGGTTGTTTATTCTTCATTATCTCAGTTCTGTCTCAGCTCTGCCAGGCCTCCCTGGCAGGGTCCCTGATCTCAGTTCTGTCCCAGCTCTGCGAGGCATCCCCAGCAGAGCAGGACACGCGGGGGACTGGGCGGGTCAGAGAGCCCCACACCTTATGTACAGTACCCCTGACCCAACCACTGTCCACAAGGAACTTTTTATTTACAAAATTGTACCAATACCTACTACCTATGGTAACATATCATTTCTACTCTAAACCAATCCTTGAGATCCAACTCAGCAGAAAATGGGGGACGAGAGCAAGAACAAGGAGCACAGGGGCCACTCCCCAATTCCTCCATCTTGCCTCTTCAACCCCATATACTGGGAATCCTAGATTCTACGTTTACATTCTATGATAAACTAAATACTACTTATTTTGAATTCTCTCAGCTTGTGATTCTTCACACACTGTGGGCATTCACTCCCATGGCCAGGGATCAGAGGCAGTGCCCCCCTGGGCTCTGAGTGAGGCTGGCTCAGCCCCTTGGACAGACCCCAGACCCCCTGTCTGGTCTCCAAACCCTCCAGGGCGGCCAGAGGAATGTTCTAGACTCCAACAATTGCCCAAGGACTGTGCAACACCCCAGCCTCCCCCTCTGCAGGCAGCAGTGGGAGCCAGGGGCCAGCAAAGTTCTCTGAATCTCAGAGCTTCATCTCCCACCCCACACCAGGCAGGACAAACTGTGGCCTGCTCAGACCTGTAGGTTCCCCTGTGGCAAACACTTCAGTTGGAAGGGGAGGCATTTTCTCTCTCTTTTTTTACCATGAGTGACCCACATTGCAATAATGGCTTGGCGCAGTTTTGTCCTGGTTTCCAGGGTAACCAAGGCTTCAGCATTGACCTCTGGGCACGTATGGAAGGTTTAAGTCCAAAGCAATGATTCCCGTGGTAGCAGATCTCTGGGAAGAGGAAAGAGCAAGCAGCTGTTCAGGATTTCAAATATTTTGCAATACTGACACCAGCAACATCCTTGCAGCTGGGATAAGCTCCTTCCACTCTCAAAACATGAAAAAAAATTTAAAAATAAAAAATAAAAAATTAAATTAAAATAAAATAAAATAAAATAAAATAAAATAAAATAAAATAAAATAAAATAAAATAAAATAAAATAAAATAAAATAAAATAAAATAAAATAAAATAAAATAAAATAAAATAAAATAAAATAAGACAGGTGCATGGACAGCACCTCCAAAACCTAAACAAGGAGCATCTTATAGAAAGGTGGTCAGAAGATGAGGGGTCATAAACACAGAGCCGCTGGGTTGGTAAAACACAGAGCTCCATGGGGAACAAAAAGATTTGGATGGAAGAAATCACCAGTTTTTAACAAATCCTGTAAGAAATCACCACACTTTTTAAGAAACCCTGTAAGAAATCAGCACAGTTTTTAATGAATCCTTTAAGAAATCACCAGCTTTTAACAAATCCTGTAAGAAATCAGCATACTTTTTAACAAATCTTGTAAGAAATCAGCAGAGTTTTTAATGAATCCTGTAAGAAATCAGCACAGTTTTTAACAAATCCACATCCACAACAGGGCCTGTACAAAGTCTCTCCTCTCCCGCTTTGCCGTGTGCCTGTGTGTGTGTATTCCCTGCTGGCAGCCCTCGTGTGACACCTCACTTTTAATCCACACATTAAATGCCTGTCGCTGCCCCGTGTGCTGCACAACCCGCTGCTGCTCACGCAAAGCCAACACGGCCAAATGCAAACTTAAACACTGCCCTGGCAGCCTGGGGCTGAGCAGTGCAGCCACCACGCTCCCTGCTCCCACAACACTTCAAATTCCTCACCTGGATTACCCCACTTCGCACCTTTTAGCAGGAAAATGTGAATTTTTTTACAGCCTTGCTTCACTGGGAGTCGTGGCATCAAACCTCAGCCCAGCCAAGAGTGGCTGTGCGACCTTGGACAAGGTTGTTTTACCATGCCAGGCCTTCAAGCTTCTGCTGCATTTGTTGCAGGTTATCAACGTCCTCGTAGTGCCTGGCAGGCTCAAAGTTAATTAAAGATTGCACAGCACCGCCACAAAGACCGCCAGCACCAAAGACAAAGTATCATTAGATCCATTAATGAAATAATCCTCCATCATGCAGTGATGGGGAAAGCTGTGCTCCAGAAGCAGTGGGTGTAACAGGCAGCCCCAGGCCAGAGAGCTGTGAGAAGAGACTGTTTTAAGGAATGCCAAATAAAAATCCTCTCATTTTATACTAACTAATTATCAGTAATGGTCTTCAGACAGGGAAAGCACAGGAAGACGTGTGAGAGGGCTCATACAGCACAGCTGCTCGTCAGCAGAGAACCAGGGTATCTGAGGTCTGGAACCACAGACAGAAATGTAACCCTGAAAAGGGATTTGATTGCAGAATGGTGGTGGGGCAGACTGGAATGAGAATTACACTGCAGCGCTGTGACAGGAGGGAAAAAATTTAATTCCTGGTAGGAGCAGGTCTCCAAACCTGAAGCAGTGCCTTATATCTGGTCATTTCTCTGCTTGTGCACACTTAAGGAGCACTTATTCATCCTCCCATTGTTTGTCCACGAGAGGAGAGAGACGCTGGATTCCAGTTCCATTTCTAATTTCATTTATTCATTCATTTCATGACAGAGCTCATGACAGCCATGACAAAGCTTCACTGTGCACTGATCAGTTGGACACTGCATCTTCTGATTGCCCTTCAGGGGACATTTTCCTCACTGTCTGCACCCCACATGCTGCTGGCCTGTTGGCTCACTTGGAACAGGATCCAGATGCCAGTGGGCAACATTTAACTGAATTTGACTCTATTTCTTTCCCTGTTTATCTGCACACAAACCCCAGGCTGCTGCCACCCATCAGCAGCCACTGAGACACAGATTCATTCAACAAAATTCCCCAGACACGCAAGGCATGGGTAACACACCTTCCAAGAAAGGCCTTTCTCCACACAAAGGGTAATTCCTGTGAAAGAAACCAAGATCATTTCATACTAGCCCTTCCTAAAGGTTTTCAGCCTGAGAATCAGTGACAGCTCAGGACAATCAGTGATAATTCAGGAGATTCCTTAAAGAGCTCTAGAAGTGCAGGGGTTTGAGCTCATGAACATTTTGCCCTGTCCCCAGCTCCTGGACACCACAGTCCCAGGAACAGCCAGGCTCTTCCCAAGCAAATAAAGGGCTCCTTCACAGAGGAATTTAGGTGCAAATAGATGGAGAGCTACTGCCAAAGTTATGTCAGGCTGCTCAGGACCTTGAACAGCTTGAGTTTTAGAAAATCCTCGGCCTCAGGTGAGCCTCATTTGTTGCTCCAGATAAAGCCAGGCAGTGAGCAGGCTGTGAATGGCCACCAGGCACTGTGGAAGTGACATCAGCACCAGGGAACCTGCTGCAGTCCAGCTGAGCCATCTCCATGGCACAGACTCTGCCTCATCCTGCTGTCCTCCAGCCACAGAAAATACAGAGGGGTAGAGGAGCTGGGTGGGTCAAGCCTTTCCCTGTTTTTCTGGGTGCTCTGACACTTCAAGACAATAAACAAATGCCCAAAGAATCAGGCTCTGGAGCAGAAAGGATGCTCAGGATCAGTGCAGCTCCTCCCAGGACCTGTACAGGGAACCTCCCTAACCATCCAGGAACCACTGGAGGCACAGAACTGCTTCCCAGGGATCTTTCCCTTTCACAGCCCCCCAGTTTGTCCCACCAGCACGGGAAGGGAGGCTGCAATTGCTGCTTTGACTGCCAAGCACTAAAGTCCTCTGATCAGCCCTGCTAAGCCATGGAGTTGATAGTGTTTAGGTGTCTGAGTTTGACTGACAGCTTTAATTATACCGGGACAGTGTCACAGCTCTAAGAGACAAGTGCTGGTTCAGGCTGCTGAAAAGCAGGAAGAATATTCTGCTCTCTTAGAGGGAGGGTGCAGAAAGTGAGAGCTCAGCTTCCCCATCCGATGGTGATCATCTAATTATCCTCAATGAGCTCGACACAAATCCAAGCTTAGCAGGGGGAAGCACACTATGATGCTCTCAAGCCACCTATACCCTGGCCTGGAAAAAGATCTTTGGGAGTCTGATTAATCCATCCAAGCATCTCCTGCTGCTCACTAGCACCCTCTGGAACTCAGGGCTGGCAGCTGCTGCTCCCCCTGGCCATGCTGAGGAGCTCCAGTGATCCCCCAGAAGTTGGCTTTAAGGGGGAAGCCTGAGAGCCTGGTGTGCTTTGGAAGGCAGGCTGTTTTCCTGTGTACTTTAGGGGAAAGATATTGGGAGTGTTTCCCAGAAATGTCTCAGAGAGAACAAGCTGATCTCTGCTGGCTGTAGACCTACTGCAGGCATGGGAGTGGAGTGAGGGGGTGCCCTTCACAGGCTTAAAATTGCTTAAAAATGCAAGAAAAAGGTTCTCTTGGCTTTTTTCCTCCAGACAAGGCTTGCAGACTCACACTGTGCTCTCCCTTATAAACAGGGCTTCCCCTTTCTCCTGCATTGCCAGCACTTGCAGTAAAAAAGTAGATGTGAATCTTTCAGCCTGTAACTCCACATTTGGAGAAGAACTTCAGGTCTGAGCAGTAATTTTGTACTTGTGATGTGTCCCTGGAGTTAGGGCCAGCCTGGCACACTGAGGAGTTTCTGCCTGTTTGCTGCTGCTGGGCTTTCCCTCAGGACAAGCTGAAACCCAGGGAGGGAGAGCAGGTACAAGGATAATCAAATACAGCAACCACAAGGAATTCATTTAATGCTTTGCACTAAAGTGAAGGAAAGAGAAAAGGCCAAAGCATTTAGAAAATTCTGTTTTCTTTTTATGCTCAAGACATGAGCATCTAAAACCATTCCATCCGTTTG
Organism: Prinia subflava; assembly: GCF_021018805.1. Classification (NCBI taxonomy): domain Eukaryota; kingdom Metazoa; phylum Chordata; class Aves; order Passeriformes; family Cisticolidae; genus Prinia; species Prinia subflava. Next base: position 3,888,154 of record NC_086258.1, on the reverse strand, counting down.
TTTATTGTCCTGCAGCAGGGCTGGAGCAGGGGCTGGAGGAGGTGGAGGTCAAGCAGTTTGAGACCTTTTCTCAAAAAGGTCTTTCTTAAAGCCTGGCTTTCACCAACACCTCCTTGCCCTGAGCAAAATAGCCCCAAATATTTTTATTTGCATATATGTAAATGCAGCCTGGCTGCCAAAGGGCTTCGTTTGCCCATTTCAAGCCTGTTAAGATTCTTTTCACAGAGGCTTTTTCTTTTTCTGCATGGGTTTTTTCCTCCCATTTTAATTAAAGTATTTGTCTCCACAGCAGGAAATGTAAACTGTGCAGCAGGCAATCTTGATATATATTTTAAAATAGAAAAAAAATGTTTAGCTAAGTTATTATCTTCAGCTATGCACAGAGGCACTCTAGTTCTTTTTCTAGAAGCCAGAAAAATTAAAGACAAAAGGAAAAAAGAGGGAGGCTGATCCTTTAAAAAGTAGGAAAAAAGTGATAGACAAGTTTTTTATTCTGTGTCTTGAAATGAAGGGTCAGATTTTTTTCTGTGCCAAAAGAAATTCCTCTGAGCAAAACACAAGATCTTTTCTCTAAGAAACACCAAGAGCTGGGGAGGAACTGAATTATTTGGAAAACCTTGTGCTCAAGGTCTGGCTGCTAAGCAGTGGTGAAAATCTGGTTTTGTCTTAGTTTAATTGAGAGATGGCAGTGCTGAAGTGGGTGGGGTTTGTGTGTTGACAACATCCTGGATCTGGAAATCAGTCCTGTTCCTTATCCTGTTCTTGGTGACAGGTGATCTGAAGGAAAAAGGACTGATTTACTACTGATTTACTACTGATTTACTACTGATTTACTCCTCTGTGCCTCAGTTTCCCCCTTGCAAAATGGAAATTATCATCACTCAGGCTACAAGCCTGGAATCATTGGCAAAGAGCAGCTACAACGAGTCACTGCAACAGACCAAAAATAACAGAAATGCCCCAAAAGATGCATCACTCTCCATTCTTCAGAGAGCAATGGATGAGCTGAGCTACCCTGTCCGTTTTGTCCATCAGAGATTGCAATCTTGGAAATAAAATGCCTAGAAAATGTGAGTGCATTCTTGCTGATTCTCTTTCCCTTATACCACTTCCAGCCTCTGTCTCTCTTACTCCAGAAAAAAATAAAATAAAATAAAACTCAGCTTCTCTAAATATTGTTTCTCTCACATCAGCCCAGCAGGAGAGGCAGAAATCAAATTATAACCACTGAAATAACCATCAGTGCTTAGAGCCAGAAGGGTGGGTGGAGACACGGGAACATTTTGCTTCAGGCTTCCAAATGAAATAAATCTATCTTTATTAAAATAAACAAGTGCAAAAGAAGAAACAGAAAGAAAATCAATCAGCTGTATTTCCAACGGGGAGACATCAAGTATGGAGTGCTCCATCCAGTGAGAGGGACAAGAGCTGCAGGAATCAAACCCCCTCCACCCTTCTTTCTTGGAATGGGGTTTTCCCCCCCTCCTCTCCTGATTCTGAATGTATTTTCTCCTGGATATATTTCTTCTTGCTTATGGAAAAGTCTTAGTGAGAACTTTTCTTTTTTTTCCTGTGGGGACAAGGAGGAGAAAAAGCAGAGCCATTCCACCTTGTGCCCACCAGATAATTCCTGACAATCTCCATGAAGGGGATCACACTGTTTTCGATCTGACAATAATTTGGGCAGAACTCGCTGCGTTTACACGTCTCAAAATCTTTGTAGATAAGAACAGATAAACACCAGGATTGTCATTTCCAGATATTTTAACAGAGTTTCTCTCCTGCGGGGATTATTTCAGGAAAAAGCCTGTTCTGTATGGAAATGCTGTTACAGCTTTTCTCTTCATCCCTCCGGTGCTCCCTGGTTTTTGGCTGGAGGATCTGCACCCTCAGGAGCAAGCAAAGTAACGAATTCCTCTTTCTCTCTCTTTTTTCCCCCAGCCCAGCTGGCAGCCGAGCATGTCATTGTCATGCAAGACCTGCACCGGGGCTTCGTTCGGTGCCTGGGGCAGCTCAGGAGGTGAAAGCAGAGCTCTGGCAGCACGGGGGCTGAGCCGAGCCAGGGCAGCTCTCCTCAGAGCTGGAGGAATTTGGGACACGCTGCCTTCCCGGGGCTGCTGCCCAAATCAGCCCTGGACTGAGCTGTGCTGCCAGGCTGGGAGCAGGCGGTGCCTTTGGGGACGGAGGGAGAGGTCTCCGGTGCGTGGAGCTGCGGGGAAGCGCCGTGGAAGGTGACAGCCCGGTGTCACCCCCGGGCCACGCTGTGTGTCCTCCCAAGGGATGGGGGATCCCAGCTCCGGAGAGCTTTGCCCCGCTGGGGAACAGCAGAACTTTGGGTGCGGCATCCCTCCCTCCATCCCCTCCGCACTCCATCCCCGGCAGGCTGCGCCCGCACGGCCGGGGCTGCGGGCAGAGAGAGGAGCGGAGCGTTGCGCGCTCCTGCAGTGCCATCGTGTGCTGCAGGTGCACATTGCAGGAGCTGCACTGCTGCCACAGCCTGCACTGCTGCCACAGCCTGCACCGCTGTCACAGCCTGCACCGCTGCCACAGCCTGAGCTGCTGCCACAGCCTGCACCGCTGTCACAGCCTGCACCGCTGCCACAGCCTGCACTGCTGCCTCGCTGTCCCTGCGCCTGGCACTGAGAGCCCTGCCGCCACCGCTGCAGCCACCACTGTGGCCAGCACTGAGAGCCCTGTGGCCACTGCTGTGGCCACCTGCAGCTGGAACTGAGAGCCCTGAGGCCACCACTGTGGCCACTGCTGTGGCCACCACTGACCACCTTGTGGCCACCACTGTGGCCACCTGCAGTCCGCACTGAGCTCCCTGTGGCCACCACTGTGGCCACTGCTGACCACCCTATGGCCACCTGCAGCCACCACTGTGGCCATCACTGCGGCCACCTGCAGCCGGCACTGGGCCCCCTGCAGCCCCCAGTCCCACGAGTGCAGCTGGCAGAGCAGCTCTGGGTGCCCGAGTGTTCCAGCAGCCACGGGGCTGAATCAGCCCCAGAGCCAACAGGGCTGCTGAAGGCTGGGGAGATCTCAGAGGGGAACCAATAAGGATCCCTCAGCAAAAGAGCCATGGAGCAGGAAATGGGGATTTTGCCCTCTGTTTCGCCTGGAATGTTCCTTATCCTGGGGATTTCCTAGCAGGCCCTTCTTGCTGCTTAATAAAAGCTGCTCCGACCATGGCACGTCCCCACTCCTGTTACAGAATGACAGAATCATGGAGTCACAGGATCACAGAAGCAGAGAATCACAGAATATGCTGAGTTGGAAGGGATCCACCAGAGCCCAGCCCCTGTCCCTGCACAGACCCCACCAACCCCACCCTGGGCATCCCTGGCAGCGCTGTCCAAAGGCTCCTGGAGCTGTGGCAGCCTCGGGGCTGTGCCCATTCCCTGGGGAGCCTGGGCAGTGCCAGCACCTCTGGGGGAAGAACTTTTCCTGATCTGCAGCCTGAGCCTGCCCTGGCCCAGCTCCAGCCGTGCCCTGGGTGCTGTCACTGATTACAAGAGGGAAGAGATCAGTGCCTGCCCATCTGTTGCCCCTCCTGAGGATGTTGAAGACCACAAGGAGTTCTCCCCTTGGTCTCCACTTCTCCAGGCTGAACAAACCAAGTCTAATCAGTCACTCCTCACATGCCCTCCCCTCCAGACCCTTCCCCATCCTTGTGTCTCTCTTTTGGACACTCTCCAATGGCTTAATGTCTATTTTATATTGTGGTGCCATGGCTTGACATGTTGCCTCTTCCCCTTCCCCAAGCCCCCTCCAAGACACAATTCCAAGTGAATCCTCCTTCCATCCTCCTGTTTTCTCCAACTGCCCTGATGCCAGCTTTCCAGCCCAGAGCTGTGTCAGTCCCTCCTGCCCTCCTGCAGCTCCAGCCTGCCTTCTCCCTGAACCTCAGGCAGGCAGCAAGGATGCAAGCAAGCCCTGCAGCCTAACCAAGCCCTGGAAAATTCTGCAAGGAAAAAAATGAGCCATTGCAGGGGAAAATGAGCTCATGCAAGAAAACCCCAACTATTCAGGGCACACTGCCTGGGCTGGGGGATGAAATCCCAGGAGCTGATAACACTGAGCCACCAAAGCAAGGGGCTGAGGGGGTTGTTTTAATGAGAAGCTGATTTTCCAGGCTCTGCTGCTTCACCCCCAGCCAGGTTTTGTGGGAAGGAGTGGGCAGAGGGACAAATGGCCACCACACACCCAGGGTGAAGTGGGCTGGCAGGGACAAGGTTCCCCTGAAGAAACTCAGCCAAAACCCTTCCTCTGTCAAAGCCTTTTTCAGAAAACCTGACCTTTGAAATCCAACTAACAAGGAGCCAAACTATTTAGGCTGAAATGTTATAATTAGTTGTGGTGATGCCCCCACCTCAGCACCCAAAATATTCCCATTTCCCTCTTACACCACAGCTCTGCCTTCACTGCAACATGTGGCTATGGCTCACCACATCCTGTTATCAATTTTTAATGAAACAAGAAAAAAATACTTGGGAGAAAGTCAGCTCTTTGCAATCAAATAACAAACTAAAGGATCTGTCCCAATCACATTCTGACAAGAATTTCGGCTCAGAGTAAATGTATTCCAGCATAAGTGGATGAAAAAGTTCTTAGTGAGGAATCACAATATTTTACTCATTTTTTGCTCAATATTTTATTCATTTCATAGCAGTCTAAATGACAGCAAAAACATACAATTAGGGGTGCTCATGCATGCACATTTCCTTCCTCTTTGCATTTCCACACCTTTCCTAGCCTGCTCCATCTGGAGGAAGGTTTCCAGCCAGGCGTGGCTGGCAAGGAGTCAAGGGCAGAGGGACACCCTCAGAGCAGTGTCCAGGGCCGATTTTGGGTAGCAAGAGAGAATCTCTTTAAGCTCATGCTCTTTGTCAAAGCTTTCTGGGAAAGGCCTGTGCTGAAGAGAACTCTGGCCCTGCCCATCCCACGGACACCCCCTCCATGTGCCTTCACTGTGAGCCAAAAACTTCCCACAGACAACTCTTCCCTCAGTCCCTTCTCAGCTCCGGCACGTGTTCAACCACGCTGACAACGGTGGGATGCGAGTGGTTCTGCTGAGATGCTGTCCTGATGTGGGTGTCTTGCTGCTGATCAGCCCTGTCCCTTTTCCTTCCCCCACTTTGAGTCACACTTCCCAGGTTTTGTGCTGGCAGTGGGATCTATTTTAATAGATGGGAAAGTGATGCCTCTCCAGGCTCCCTGTACTTCAGCTCAGAGCTGCTGCATTGCTGCTGTCAAATCTCCCCTTCCATACCCCAAAAACCCCCAGCTGGTGGCACAGGTGGGGTGAGGTGGGTTTTCAGGTCCTCACCATGCCTGGAAGGCAGCAGGCAGCTCCACTGCTCAGCATCCACTGCTCCCACCAGGGCCAAGCCTGCTGCAATGTTCAGGCCCAGAGGCAGAGAAAACCCAGCTTTGATTAGAGATAAGCAGGATGTTTTCCGTTCAGAACTTCCAAAGAGACATTAGGCAGGATCAGTGGAGCAAACTTCTCTTTAAGCACCAGCTGCAGAAGAGACTCAGAGTGAACAGGGGAAAGATCTGCCTGACACCAAAGTGCTGTCCTTTGATTTCATCTTATCCTTGTGCCAATGCACAATGGAAACATCCTTCTGTGGCTGAGAAATTGCACAGGGGCTGGGGGAAACCTGCTCTGCCCTGGAGCAGACCCACAGCAGCAGGAGGGGTCACTTTGCCACCAGATCCCAGCTCCCTGTGATGGGGCATGCTCTTAAACCCCATTAACCCCTCTGGAAAGCAGAGCACAAACAGAAGCTTTTGGGTGTATTTACACAGCAGGGCTAAGCCAAACCACCAGAGCAGGCAGAGCTTGAGGGCTGTGCCAGGTACATCCTGGTGGATTGGGCTGAGATGCTGCGTGAGCCTGGCATCCCCTGCGTGCTGCCATCCCAGCAGCAGCTCTGCTGCAGCCCCGGATCCCCACACTCCACCGGGAGAGGCAGAGGAGGCAGGAGGAAGGCTGTGCCTGGGAGCTGCCAGCCAGCCACCCACGCCTGCCAAGCTCCCCGGCCCAGAGGAGCCGCGTGGGTTCGGTCACGCTGGGGAGGAGCGTCACCGCTCTCTGTCATGGGACCGGCTTAAAAATAATGAACGGTGGTGCTAAGTGACAAATGTTCCCTTCCTCTCCATTTCCCCCGGGGTTCTGGAGGCTTTCACAAGCCATTAAAGGTGGTTTCCGGGTTTTTTTCCTGTGATGGATGGAAGTTTGTGTTTGCTTTAGTGAGAACTTATGGCTCTGTTGTAATTAGAAGCCTCCAATAAGAGGAATTAGAAGTTGAAAAAACAAAATAACCACACCACCCCCCCCCCAAATATCACAATATTTGAATCAGTTTGGTCAGGCAGTTTTCTTGCATGTACTGACAGGATTCCTTGAGGTGACTCTCACCAGAATTACCTTATGCACTTCCAAAAAATCCATGATGCAGGTGAGGACTCTGGCTCCCCTCCAAGCTCACAGCTGTAGGAACTGGAGGCAGAAGGAATCCACAGGCACACACAAGCTGACATCCTCTGGAATCAGATGGTCCACTGCAAATTCCCAACCCTGGTCTCCATTAACCCAGGCCTCTCTCTGTCTCTCCCTGTTTTGTGAGCCAAACATGTTCAAGGGATGGGAGGTGAAGGGAGAATGATTTTTCACTGTCTCTTTAATGCAGGAGCTGGGAACATCAAGTTAAATTAGTAGGAGATATGCTGAAAACAAAATGAGATATTCAGCTTCACATACGAGACCTATGGGACTATTTGAGCGAAGATGTTTCTGGATGCCCAAAGTTTGTATAACTTTGAAAGATGACTAGGCAAGCTCATGGAAGAAAATTCCAGCTGGAGCTAGAAACCACAAGGATCTCCCTGAGCTGCAGATTGCTGGAGGCTGTAGGAGAAACAGCACTTTATGAGTGAACTATTCCTAGACATTTCCCAAAACATGAACTGTGGGTCACTGCTGGAACTGGAATACCTGGCTGGATGTACCTGTGCTCTCACCTAGCCTGGTAATTCTTTTTCCTTACTTATTCCAGCATACAGCACTGCAGGAGGTGCCATTGAAAAGCTGTTTGCCTATTTTCTGACAAAAAAAAAAAAACAACTCTGAAGGCTGAGTTTGATCAGGAATCAGTGATGGGACACTAGGATGGCAAATCAAGGGTCCAGTGACTGAGCAGGAAAATCCCCACGACAACCAGCAGGGTTATATGAATAGACGGCACTGTCAGGTAGCTGGGATGGAAAAAAACATTCCTGCTATCAGCTCCAAAGGCTCAGCCTGGCAAAGAGTGTGACTGCAGATTGTGAGTGTCTGTTTCCTTTTCTTTGTTTCCTTGTTGTCTTTTTTAAACAATCTGCCAATTCATCATTAAGAAATTAAATATTTTATAGCTGCTGTGATGCTGATGACAGGTGCCAGATTGATTGGTTCTGGCAGAGGGAATTTGCTGCTCATTTCTTCCCTTTGCAGCAAGAAGTTGTGTGCACAGGGGTAGAGAGAGGGAAGAGCTGAAGTCTCCAAGCTGTCCAGATCTGACCCAATAAAGAGTTTAAAAATAGGTACAATCTGGAAACATATTGGTGCCAAGAACCACGACAACAAAAGCCCTGCTCGAGTGGCTGCATTTGCTAGTCCTGCACAGGGTGGGTGGAAGGGGAGGCTGCCTGGCAGGGCTTGCAGGGATGTCAAGGTTGCCCTGACTTACAGAACCCCCAGGACAGTGCTGCTTCCAGCCAGCCACAGAGCTCCAAAAGGAGCAATCGTGTCACCAGAGCCAGAGACCTTGAGCTGTGTTCTGGTCGCTGCCACTGACTTCCCACACAGCTCCTGGGCAAAAACACACCTCTCCTTTCAAGGCTGTTTCAGACAGTTTCTGATTAAGAATGAGCTTCTCTGAACATCACCATTTCCTCATTTGTGTGGCCCAGTGTTTTGGGTTATGAACAAAAAAAAAAGTGTGTTCTATTTCATTTGCTGAAAGCAGTTGGGGAGATGTTTTTCTTTATCTCTTGTAACTCCAGGGGGAGGAGGGTGGATGCCTTCTGATCACAGCCCAGCTGTTAAACCAGGTGGGGCAGTGTTTGTGATCTCTGTCACCACTGCCCACCCTGGGGATATCTTCTGTTCATGGGCCATTGAGGCTCACCAGTGACTGACACATTCCATCATCCATTGGGAGATGCTCCACCCAGTGGGGAGGAGCCAACCATTCCTACCCAGATAAAAATGGGGACACAGGGACCCCAGACATTCCTCTTTTCCACTGGATTCCCAGAGGAAGACTGGACTCATCTCACCACCACTGAACCTGTCTGCAGGATCATCTCTGCTCCAGCAGAACCACATCTGTCACTCCAGGAGGATTTATTTGGACTGCTTCCAACACCCTGGCCAACAGGGTGTCAGGTCATAACTCTGACTGTGTCAGGGTTTTCTAGGACTTTTATTTGTTTGCTTGGGTTTTTTTTTTTTTTTACTGCATTTGTATTTTTAACATTCCTAGTAAAGAACTGTTATTCCTATTCCCATAGTTTAGCCTGAAAGCTCCTAATTTCAAAATTATAATAATTTGGAGGGAGGGGGTTTCATTCTCCATTCCAAGGGAAACTCCAGTTTTCCCTGACAGACACCTGTGTTGCCAAACCCAGACACCCAGCTGGCCTCCCCTCCCCACACCCACCCTGCCTGCCCCTGAGCAGAGCTCACCTCGTGCCCTGGGAGGATGTGGGGGTATGGGGAGCTCGTGCCCACCTTTGATCACCTCCACCTCCTCCTTCCCCACAGCTTTTCCATAAGCCAAGCTCCCCTGGGGCAGCCTGGTCTGTGCAGTGCTCGGCTGAGGAGACAGACGAGCCACGTTCCCAGGGATGACACTAACAAGATTTAGTACGTGACTGAGGCTTGCAATCGGTGGTGATAACTAGAGAATTACCCTGATAAATATTTGATATGATTTGGAGAGTAATAATAGATTTTTCTTGCCCACGATTTCCATCAGGAGGAGGCAAGGGGAAAGAGCTGCTGAAAAGGGGAATGTAATTGTGGCATCCATCTTTCTGTCTGAGGTTACCTGTCCTTGGCAATAGATCAGTGGGGAATAGGGCAGGGGGGACGTGGAGGGGCAGAAGGTGACAGGGCATCCCTCAGCCCCTCTGCCTTTGAGATCTGTTGGCAGGCCTGAGGCTCTGAGAGGATTGAGTGTGTGATTCCATGTGTGTGTGTGACAAACCAAACTGAAAAATGGAGGTGGAAAAAGAAGTAAGGACAGAGAAAGAAAATAGGCTGGAAAAATCCAGAGCAACAATGGAAAAGGGTCTGGGCTGGTGGTGGGAAAGCTGGGATGCAAAGGGAGCTTTCTCTGCGTGGTTGGATGTAAATGTAATGACAGCACCCCAACACCACCAAATCCCAGGACTGTTCCCACTCCTCAGAGCCAAGATATTTTGTTGGCATGTAGATGAGAGCAGCAGGTATCTCTGTTGAGGTCAGTGACACACAGCAAGGTTTCAAAGAGCAGGAAAACAAATCTCCCCCTTCTCCCCCTGGCATGGGGTGGTCGCAGAGACCCCACAGCTTTTGTTGTCATTGGGTATCACAGCAGGATGGCAGCTCAGTCCTGGGGTCACAGGGCTCCAACACACCCTCAGCAAAGGCCACCAATGGCACATAAAGGTTCGGTTTCCACCTTGCTGGATCCTCCACAGAACTGTGTTTAAGACTATAGGTAAGTTTTCATTTCTGAGGAATCACTTTTCCTCACACTGGCAACAGCACAACCCTGCCAGGACTCTCCAGCTGAGAATCTGGGACACCCAGCACCCAGAGCTGCTCTCCTGGCTGTGCCACCTGCCTGCTGTGACACTCAAAGCAAGTCACTTCATCCCTCCATGCCTTCATTCTCTTCCTCTGCTGATGCAGCTGTCCCTGTTGGAGCAGAGGTTTGACAGTGCAGTGGTGCCTGGATCCTCAGTTTCCACCAGGATATAAATCGAGGTGTCCTGATTTCCAGAGGATCTGTCACTGCTGGAAGCAGCACAAGCTATCTACCTCTGAAACCGTGGGCCTCCTTTCACTTTGGTGCCCCATTTGAGGCCTCTGACAGTAAAGTGTTCACCTCATTCTTTATTCTTGTCCTTATTTTGCACTCAAGTCATTACTCAGGCTGCATTCAGTGGCATCAGCTAAAAGAGATTTCCAGATAATGCAGGCAAAGCAAGTGAGAACAAAGATCACAGCAAGGAAAGTGGTTCTTTGGCATGTTCACATAACAGCTACTCCATCAGGTAGAACATGACAGTTATTGTAGGAATCTCTTCATAAACCCTAATACACACTCAATTATATACTCTTAAAATTCCCTTTTTGTTCTGTATCACTCATCCAGAGAAGTGTCAGATGGAGAAAGGCAATAATCCACAGAGACACCAATTCATTTCATCGACATGCTCGGGGATAGTTATTAATAGCAGAGCTGCTGGCTAATTGCACATGTCCCGTTACAGGAGATCAATCACACACAGAAGAGCTTGAAAACAACTTGGTGTCATTTCACACAGGACTGTTTAGTCAGAGCTACACTCCTGTCCTTGCAGGACTTGTGTAACCTTGGTGAGGGTTTGGGTTTGCTGTGGTTGAACCTTTCTGGAGCTCTGCTTCCCCTCCCAAGGGCACAGCTCCACCTGCACAGTCCAGGTTATCCTTTTGGGCTTTAGTGGGGGCACAGTTTGAGGGGCCAGGGCTTGTAATGTTGATAGGCACAGCCTTCATGTCCTCCTTATTAAAAGAAAATAGGAAGAATAATTCCAAGGGCTTTCTACCTGCAGGAGGCTGTGGACAAGGTGGTTGTCTCTCCTCCAAGCCAGCAGCAGAAGGAGAGGGAATGTTCAGCATGTCACAAACTAAACTCACCACTCTGCTATTTATAAATCACCCTGCTCTTATTTAGGACCACATAAAGTTCCCAGACAGGGACAGGGACCTTATTGCATGAGATGCTGCACACACATACAGATAATACAGATGGGATTTAGGCTCTTCTAAACATATTTATTTAGTTTTTATCATTATTTTTAATACCTAAATAATAATCCTGCAATGAAATGAGAGTGAGGAGCCCCGTCAAAGACAAACTCCATTCCCACCTCTCATCTGTGGTGCCAAATCCCAGTCCAGTTTCCATCACTTCCAGCTCCCAGCAATCTTCAGGGGCTCTTGAAATGAACAACAGCTTCCATCATCACATTGTAAAGGTTAATCTCCCCTTCAAGCAATCATCTTCCTAAGAATGACGACTTTAATTTAAGGATAGTTTCTAGACAATAAAGCTACAGCTTACATGGCTGAGCTGAAGAGACAATCAGACAAACAAGGCACTGTCTCCAATGATGGATTCATTCAAACCTGGAGAGCTGGAGTTGAAAGAAAAATTCAATAAAGCCTCCTTGATTTTTTTGATTTCTTGCTCATTAAGATGTCACGAGATGCTTTAATGAGATACTGTTATTAACAATAATGTAACACACAAATTAAACATACTCCATGCTTCATCTCATTTGGCCAGGAAGGTAATTTTACCCAAGTGGGTTCTCTAGAGAGCTTTGTCCATTCTCTCTGCTCTAGAATAGTTCTGGATCTGGGTCCCAATCCTGTTGTGCATCTCAGCATCTCTAAATCTGTGGGGTGGATTCCAGTGTTTCACTGAGTTCACACAGACACCAAAAACCTTCATGTCTTACCCTGAAATCAAGAAATTCAAAAATCACATGGAAAATACAGCTGCTAGGATCCTGGGCTAGATAATTTGGGGTTTTTTTTCTGAGCTATACACCTGCAGCCTGTTTTTGCAATACTGACACAGGGGGAAAAGATAATTCTTAGACTGACATAGAGTGAGATATAGATGGGCTCTGAAAAGCAAATATCATTTAAATTTTGCTTTCATATGAAGGAAATTTCTTGGCAGGGCATATTTTTGAGGGGGGCATCACTGTGCTTCATCTGCAAGTTCAGTTCTGACCTCTTTTCATGCTCCCCAGAAGTGATCTCATGCAGGGCACTTAGCAGCAGGCAGTAAACCCATCCCCTCTTCTCTACAGCCTTCAGTCCAGGTCAGGATGGACAACAAGATTGGATGGCTGAGATGGAGAGGTCAGAAATGGATCCACCTCTTACATATCCTCTGTTGGGTAGGACTCTCTAAGCACCAGGGAGAGGAAAGTCAGACTTTTGGAGTGTGATTACAAAATGAGTTAAGTGGTCTCACAGAGTGTGGAGGAGTCATAAAATCAAAGGATATCCTAAATGGGAAGGGACCCACCAGGATCACCCAGCCCAGCCCCTGTCCCTGCACAGACCCCACCAACCCCACCCTGGGCATCCCTGGCAGCGCTGTCCAAAGGCTCCTGGAGCTGTGGCAGCCTCGGGGCCGTGCCCATTCCCTGGGGAGCCTGGGCAGTGCCAGCACCTCTGGGGGAAGAACCTTTCCCTGCTCTGCAGCCTGAGCCTGCCCTGGCCCAGCTCCAGCCGTGCCCTGGGTGCTGTCCCTGTCCCAGAGCAGAGCTGGAGCTGCCCCTCGGGAGGAGCTGCAGATCCCAAAAAGTCTCCCCCCAGTTTTCTCCAGGCTGCACCATCCCAGTGCCCTCAGCCAGTCCTCTTATGGCCCCTCCAGAACCCTCCCCCTCCCCATGTCCCTCCTTTGGACACTCTCTCACCACCTTAATTTTTTTTTTTTTTTTTTTTTTTTTTTTTTGGTGCCCAAAACTCCCCCAGCACTTGAGGTGAGGCCACCCCAGCCCAGCACAGAGTGGGACAATCCCCTCCTTCAACCAGCTGGAGATGCTGGGCCTGATGCCCCCCAGGACAGGGGTGGCCCTTTGGGCTGCCAGGGCACTGCTGGCCCAAGTTCAGGCAGAATCAGAGAAGCATCAAGGGCTGAGCACTGTTTCAAACACTGCAGCCCCACTGAAGGCAGTGGTGTAAAGCAGCTCGGAGCAGCTGAGGAGCTGTCCATAACCACGTCTGTGCTGGGAGCCTTGTACGTCCTGCCACAGCAGCAGACTCTTGGAAAGGCTGCCAGGTGCCCTCCTGCCCTGGCCTTTCTCTGCAGAGCCACTGCCATCTGTCCCAGCTTTGAAAAGGTCGTGGTGCCGTGGCCCTCAAGTGCTGGGCATTGACCTGCTCTGGAGGGGACAAATACCAACACTCAGAGTTTCACCACCCATCTGCCAACACAGAGCTCCCACGGGACAGGGAGGAGGGCTTCCTGCCCTGGCAGCTCCACACAGGCACGGAGAGAAAGCCTAGCACTGAACAGGAGCATCTGAAAGAGCATTTGGGCAGGGGCAGAGCTGTGTTCCCCACCCAGACCAGCTCTAGGGAGAGCTGGGGCAAGGAGGAGGTGACACAGAAGCCACCAGGCAGGTACCTGTGGCTGGGCTAGGACACCTCTGATGGATGGGGGAGGGATGCTCCTGTCACACAGGAAATGGGTTCATTTAATGTTGATTCAAGCACCAACTGCTAAAAACCCCAGGGTACTTTTTATGTTTGTAAACACTGCCTTTGGACCACTTTCACTGCCTGTGCCTGAGTTTCCTGCTCTGAAAAAATACAGGTGATGGTGGTTTTTAGGAGGTATGGCAAGGGTGGTTCCAGGAGAGTGTGCAAGCCACTCTGTGGACACAGAATTGTCCCCAGCTGGGACAAGTGGCCCAGCACAAGAACAGAGTATGGCAGGGAAGGTGCCCCTTGCTGCCCTCACTGCCTGTCCCCAGCCCCTCTGAAGCTGAGATCCCCATCCCAGTCCTGCCCACCAGCCTCTGCACCGTGCTGTGCATGAAAAGAACTTGGATTACAGAAGCTGGGAGCTGCAGACAGAGAACAGAACAATGACAATTAGGATTCAGCAGAGCTCCCAACGCTCTGAGAGGAGGAGCAGTTACACCAAAATGACTGCAGGACATCATGTTAAAGAGGTGGGGCAGGCAGACAGACTCAGGTCCAAGGCATGATGCAGCTCTTGGGTTGCATTTTTTAATTTTTTAAGTCACTCACTGAGAGTTTCTAAATCTCAGCTCCTTCCTCATCTTTCCTCAGCGCCCACCAGGCTCCCCTGTGCCTGGCACCTGTTAATGCAATCATCCCAGCGGGGGAGAAAACTTTGCAAGAATTTCCCTTAAACAGCTTTCTCCCCAGGACACCAGCATCTACATGTAATTACAGCATGTGTGCTGCTGGCCCAAAGCTGAGAAGGAAAACCTGCAGGCTCGCCAAAGCCTTCCCCTCTCTCCCTCCCAGCCCCATCCAGGGATGTATCACCTTGATTGCTCAAATCTGACTGTTTCCCAATCTCCTTTCATCTCACATTGACCTCCCAGCATGGCAGGAAGCAATAATCAAAGCTGTGACACGTGTGATAGCCCTGTGCCAGACGAGGCATTAGCAGCTCCTTTAGATTTAAGCCCAGTTCATACCCACCAGTAAATAGCCTTCCCAGCAAGCTCCTCAAATCCACAGTCAGTTCATCAGGAAACACTTGTCCCAGTTTCACAAAAGGCCTGAAAATGAGGCAAATAGAAAGCCAAAGAAAAGAGCTTATTCGAGTTAAAATTACTTTAATACAGAAGCAACAGGCAGGAGGGGAAAACATGCACAGCACAAATGTTACCAGCACGCCGGGTTCCAAATGCCAGTTTACAGCTTTAGGGAGCTTTAGGCAGCAAAAGACAGAGGGGATTGTCCCGTGTTGATGTGAAGGAGGGAGAAAGTGGCAGGAAATGCTATCAGGGAGCAGTAAAAGGGGGATAGCACAGGGTAGCAGGCAGACCACCAGGAGTCTGGACAGACAGTTTGTGTTCTCACACCCAGCTAACTCCTCTCCTGACCTGTTTTTCGTGGTTTTCTCGCCTGTTCTGGCTGCATTAGACTTGAGATTTTCTTATGTGTGCTGCAATCATCACTTCAGTTTCCCACGCAGATGTTCTGAGTCTCTGTCAGGAGCCTGGAGGGATTCTCAGGAGCATCAGGAATGAGAAAGCTGTTCAGAGTACTGGGAAAAACTCAAGGGAAAGAGCCCTGCCTGGGAGAACGGGAATGTCAAGGACATTCTGGCCCTTGTCATTGCAGGTGTGAAAGGAAAAGCTCAGACCTCAGAACCTTCTCTTCTGTCTATCTTCCACCAGCAGGCAGGGAACTTCCTCCCCTGACGTGTTCTCGCTGTGTTCATGCCACAGCTGCTTCAGGAGCTGTATCCCAACAGCTTATGGAGCCAATTTACCTCTCTGGAACTTCTCCCATGTCAACCTGTCTTTTACCAAATGAAACATGCTGTTCCTGACTCTTCTGACCTCCTGCAAATGTTCTGTTTTCCATCTTCGAGCCCTCCTCTGCATTCAAGCAAGGTTAAGCTTATCCACCATGACCTTAAGAAGCCAGACATGGTCAGTGACTCCATTTTTTGTCTATATTTGCTGAAATATCCCTCCTGATACATCCAAGGACAGCATTAGCTTTTCTTTGCCTGACATCTCAGGTTGCAGTCACTCAGGCCACACAGTCCTCAACCATTGCTGCTCATCATCTCTGCAGCTCATTATATCTCAGACTATCACAAGTCCTTATATTCCTGACCTGTCATCTCAAACTTTCTGTTTGCCCACTCATTTCAGTTATTCTGATTCTCAAGGTCACTTAGCTCTTTTCAGACTCGTACTCTCATTCTTCTCTGTGTTGTCAAAACTTCCAGTTCTGCGTCCTGAGCGATTTTAGCCTCAGGATCTCGCTTTCATTGCCAAGACCATCCACAAGAAGAAAAGATCAGTTCCCAAACTGTTCCATGAGAAACTCTTTTGGTAAATTCCCTCCAGAGAGTTGCACCTCACCTTACAGTTTACTAATCCTCCTTTGCTTCAGCTTCACTAATCATTTCCCACATGGCACCTATCAGATACCTGACTGAAGCCAAGATAAAGGAGATCAGCAGCATTTCCTTTGTCTAGAAAATCAGGTATCTTATCAAAACAAAGCTATCATGTTCGTCTGACACAATCTACATTTCGTAAACCCATGTTGCATCTTATCTCATTTCCCCTTTATCTCTGCGTATTTAATTGTTCTTGCCTTCGAAATTCACTTTGAAATCTGCAGTCAAGGTTAGACTAAGAGGCTTGGCGTTAACTGGGTAACTTTTTCTCTGCACATGGCTACTTCTACTGTTCTCTGATCACCTGGCATTTGGAGACAAGGCGTTACTAATGATCTTTTCTGCTGGACCTGCATTTTAATATGATGATTCTTTCTGACTTCAGCTGAGGTGCAGTCCAGGGTGTAACACAAAGGAACATACATAATCCCAGGGGTCTGGGACAAGCACTGTGGGACCCCAGCTCTTCTGGGATTCATGCAAAAGTGAATGGGAAGGAGGCTGTGCAAGCAGGAAGCAGAGGGGATTAACGGCGTGAGACTGGGCTGGTTTGTTTGTGAGCAGCTTTAAAAATGTGAAACTTACAGTGATGGTTGTCAAAGTGCTGCTTGCAAAGTTCCCCACAGTCACAAGCGACTGCCAGAGCTTTAATGTTAATTGGACAGATTGTCTCTGGTTTTGAAGGGAAAGCTGTGATTAATGAAACAACTGTTAACGAGGCTGGAGCAAAGCAGACCCTTCACCTTCCTTCTTTTGAGAGGAGGTAAACAGCAAATGGCTTTGGCTGCCCTTAAGAAGCAGCTGACTGAGAGCCCTCCTTAAAAGCACTGCCAAAACCAAGCTGCAGAGATGAATTCAAGGAATGGAGAGGCAGGAAAGTGCTTCATACCTCCAGGAGGAGGCAGGAAATCCACAGCCTCTTCTGTGCTTTAATTCCTGGGCAAGTTTTCCTCAGTTTAGACATTCAGAACTGACTAGAAAGCATGCTCCTGGACCGTAGGTGGCTTTAGGCCCACACAGGTCCTCCACGGTCTTTGCAATCTGTGACTTTGCAGTGATCTAATATGGGGACGTTTTGCTCTCCTAATTCAGAAATGGCTTTAATGTTTATACTGGCTGCTGAGTTCCATATTTACACTCATGGAATTTGCCAAAGGAATAGATATAGCTCCTCCTTGGATCTAAAACCTAATGGAATAAGTGGTTTGTTTGGGTTTTTTTCAGTCTTCCCTATCATTTTCTTTCCCTATCCATGGACACTTGACCTCTGCCTTCACACCCTGTGCTTGTATCACCATCCCTGAATTTCAGATCTGCTTCCTCAGGCTTCTTGCAGATGTCTATCAGAACAGAGCTTGAACCAGGCAGGACCTTCACCCTCTGTTACAACCCTTTCCCTCTCCAGGAACACATTGTCTTATCACACACAGGCTAAAATATTCCCTATTGTTTTCAGAGTGAAAGCACATGATTGTACTCAGGAGTACCCAGCTCTCACTTGACTTTTTTCCTTCAATTTGTCTTCTGCTGAAGGAAAAGATTGGAGCATTTGGTGCCTGGGCCCTATGGAGTCTTCCTTCTTCCCCAGTGAATTCACTGGGGCATCTCCATGGAGCCATCCAGCCCCATTATTAACGCTTGCATCCTAATGTTCCTCTCACTGTAGTCAGCAGCACACCAGGCTGAGCTGAAGGGGACACGGATCAGGCCTCCAAAGTCTGCCTTGAGCAGTGAACTGAGAGTTCTCCCCCCTCTCACAATGTGCTCGCACTCCCAGTCCTCTGGTCATTACTCTCCTTGCTGCCTCATTACCAGAATGTGCCATTAAAGTTTTGCTCACTTGAAAATGATCTCTTATTATCTCTCCATGGAAATTGCCCCGGCAACAAGCTTCCTTCAATATCTATCAAGCCAAAGAAAGCCATTAGAGCAATTACAGAGAGCCGGGTGGATGCTCCAGCCCGTCCCTGGCAGGTGGGATCCCCCGGCTCTCCGGGGCTCTGGCTCCATCATGAGGCCACCGCAAGAGCAGCCAAGTGTCCTTGCCGAGGTCCCTGTGAGGGTGGGGTGGGGCAGACCTGGAGCCCAAACCTGGCACCCTTTGAGACTCCCCCCAAAACAGAGACCTGGTGCTCTGTGCCAGCACCACGAGTGGCACGGGCTAAAGGAGAGGGGAATGGCACAAACTGTCCACACAGGGGTGTGTAAATGTTCCCAAATAATCCTTCCTGGTTGTTTTCTTTTGGAGTGCCCCTCATGAAGAGCTCACAAGGTCTCCTGTCTTCACTCTGGACATCCACAGTGTTGTTTGTCTGGCTCTGTTGAACCAGGCTGCCTTTTCCAGGCCACGGATGCAGGAGGCATCTCAAGGGCATGATTCATTGCACCTGCTTTGGACACCAGCACAGGATAGATTGCACCCCAGAGGTATCAGTTTCTCTCCCCTGCCTGCAGAAGAAGAGCAAATAACTCACTGCTGAGGGGATCTGTGTTGCCTGATGAAGCAGATTCCGAGTGCCATTTCTGGAGGTGCTAAAGGATTTGGAATGGGGACCTTGGGTGGAGGGGGAGTTACACAAACAATTTAACCATTTCTAAACTACAGCCCAAACCAGTGCAGAGAAAGAACTTGGTTTCTTGATATCTGAGTGCTTGACAGGGAAGTATCAGACTTCATCAGACTACCTGAGGCTGTATTTGATATTTAAGATATTACAAAACCATCTGGATTCACACAGGGTGGCAGCAGATGAGGTCCCAAGTCTGTCTTTATCCTGTACTCTCTCCTGTGACTCTGAGTCACACTGATGGCATGTAGTTATTATTTTTTATTTTTATTTCTCTCCCTTGGCAGAATAACAGCACTGCCCTGTCTGCCACCTTTGACAACAGTGGAAGTCTAAAACACTCAAGGCATTTTGAGGCAAACAAACTTGAAACAAACTGTGGGGGTCAGGACTCTGCTCTGCCCTTTCTACCAGCAAACTCTGCAGGTTGCATTTCTGCACTTGAGAAGAGGCTTGATTTGCTCCTTGCAGCCCTGAAATTGGGGAAGGGAAAAAAGGAATAGGGCTATGCCTTCATTGCCAGTCAGAGGTCTGCATTCAGGAGGATCTTTAGAGCAGCAGCTGCTTTCCAGCAGCAGAGGGGTCTCCAGCAGCAGGGTGCAGCTCACCTGGAGCTGACACACACAGGGAGGGAGGGTGGCACAGGGTTGTGTCCCAGGCTGGTGACAGCAGAGATCATTGTGCTGCGAGTGCAGACAGATCCCCAAGAGTGCTGTATGTTGGATATTTGCTTTCTTTACTCTCTGATGTGTATTCATCCTGTGCCACACAGCTCCCTGCTGCAGGCACATTCTCCTGCCTCCTCTATCACAAGGCCTGTGCCTCCCCTCCTCGTTTTTGCCACCACCTCATGCAATTATAAGGCCACAGGGCTCTGCTCTAAGCAAGGGCTGGCACATGTTTGTCAGAGCTCCAAGGAGATCTTTGCATCGTGCCTGCTCTTTGTCTGGATTTTATCTTGGTTATT
The DNA here is from genome assembly GCF_021018805.1 of Prinia subflava. Lineage (NCBI taxonomy): Eukaryota > Metazoa > Chordata > Aves > Passeriformes > Cisticolidae > Prinia > Prinia subflava. The sequence continues at coordinate 3,868,670 of NC_086258.1, read as the reverse complement.
GCCATCTGCGTGGGAGGTTCACAGTAGGAGAAGGGAATAAGGTGACCTCGTCCCTGATAAGTAACAACTGTGTTAATTACCTAATACAGCCTCACCCCTGATATGTCAGGGATATATCCAATAAAGGTAAAGTGTGATAAAAGGGAGTGGGTTAGCTGGTGAGGGAGATTATCATGGGGGATTATGAATGTGAGGAGCGTGAAGAAGGAGAATCCTGAGGAGAGAGAATCCCTGCTGTGAGGTCAGTCTGGGGCTGCAGTCAGGGCCTGTTGTTGGAACCTGCAGTCACAGTCTGGCTGGGTAAAAGCTGCAGTCACAGTCTGCAAACCAATCCCTGCAGTCACAGCCTGCACACCAACACCTGCAGTCACAGCCTGCACATTGATCCCTGCAGTCAGAGTTCAGCAGGAAATAACCAGCAGTCAGAGGCTGCCAGGGAAACCTCCAGCAGGAGTTTGCTGCAGCCAGAGTCAGGATGGCTGAGCTGTACAGAGGAATGAACCAGGACCCTTTTCATGCTGTGATGAACTAGAAGTCTGTGTCTTGGCTCATTTGTACCCCCTAATGAGAGGACTGCTGCAACAGCTCACTCTGGTCCCCACAGCCTCCTCCTAGACAGGGATAGATGCTCTGCTCAGTGATGGATCCCAGGATTCAACCCCAAGTCTCCAAGGGCTGTAATGATGCCACTAAAAATAACTCAAATTCCATGGCTCCCCATATTCCATTTGTACAGCTGTCCTTGCCAAACAGCAGTGGTGCTGTGGCTCAGCCCAGGAGAGGAGGGGAGAGGGAGGAAGAAAAAGAGACTGAAAGAGAAAAAAGAAATTTATAAGCCAAGTGATGCCAGTACTGAAAAGCAAATAGGAGATATGGGCAGAGATATGGGCATGTGTCATGTTCTGGTAGGGTCAGTAGGGCTCTTGCTAGAGCTTTTCAGAGCCTGCCTGGTGGACAGGTCTCTCTTGGTGACCTGGAGCTGATTTGGAAGGTGTATGCAGGGGGAGTGTTGAGAAACATTTGCATTCTCCACTCAGAAGTCTCACAGCCCCTGCAAATCTCATTTTGGTTGTTTCCCTCAAGAATGTCACTGAGATGAGGCCATAAAAAAAAAAAAAAGAAAGAAAGAAAAAAAGAAAAAACCCTAGAAAAATAAAGATAATAAAGAAAAAAAAATCATAATCTCATGGAAGAAGGGACACTTTAATAAGCACAAAGCAGAAATAGGGCCTCTGGAGGCTCGAGCAGTGTTTATAGGACTTCATTTGGACTTCACAGCCTGCTGAGCTGTAGCAAAGGGATGTAGCCCAAGATTTTTGTTAGCTGACTTGGTCATAAAGCAGCCAATTAAGTCTGGAACTCCCAGGGGAGGATTTCATTTCTTTCAGCTTGGCCCCACATGTGCTCTCTTTCTGCAGCTCTGCCAGAGTAGCCCTGGCACTCCCTGGGCCTGGAGAGACCTGTAAGCACTCTGTGGGTTCCCACTTCCACTCCAAGCCAGGACTCCTGGATTCCTTCCCTGCCTCCATCTCCACCTTGAGGTATGACTTCAAATAAATCATTTCCTTCCCTGTGCCTGCCAGCTGTGAAACGGGGCTGATGACACTCTGCTGCCTTTTCAGATTGCTCTGAGATTCCCTGCAATCACAGGGCAGTGTTATTGTAGAGCTAGGACTGGATTGCCCAGCTCAAAAACGCTTTTAGGAGACCTGATTGTGCTGAGGGAGGGCTTTGCTGACTGAGGCAGAGTGGTCAGAGGGTAAAAGATCAACAGAGAGGATAGGAGAGGTCTGAGCTCAGCAAAGATCAGAGAATCCAAGGAGCAGGAGGATGAGCAAAAGGAAAGATCCACCTTGGTTACCATTATGTCAGGAATAATCTTTCCAATGTGTTATTCACCAGCAAGAGGATGGGGTCACTTTCTGCTTTTTGAAACATTTTGGGAGTTCTGGATTTGATACTCCAAAATGGGGAAACATCCAGGGTAGTACTGGGCTCTTGTAAAATTAGTCCAGCAACATATTCCACTCAAAGTAAGCATTTACTGGTTGGATCACATTACATCATTAACATTGTGATAGCAAAAGGGCTTTCAAGTATTTCTCCAGGCATGAGGATATCAGGGGACAGTCACAGGACAGCTCTGCTACTTCAGGGAACAGAAGGAAATTTGATCTTTGGGAAACTGGTTTTGAATTTTCTGTATGGAGTAAAGAGCCTGTGCCCATGGCTCCCAGGTGTTAAAGGAAATATTTGGCCAAATCTAGCCTGGAGAGACTCTAGCACACGGTGTTCTGGGTCATTTCACACTGGGGAAGATGTCAATGTTTAATTGAGATTGAAAAATTGAAGTGAAACAGAAGTAACAGAAGACCTAAATGGGGTTTGTCTCTGGCCACCCCATGTGGCAGGAATTCTCAGAAGGTGTTTAGCCTGGGGAGGAATGTTAATGGCAGGAGTATTTCAGAATTATGAGAGTCTTAGTGAAAAGGAATTTATTGCTCTTCTTACCTTGGAATCATAATATGGAAACTGTGATCTTAGTCGATTAGATTAATGGTTAAGCAAATTTAATATATAGGTCAAAAGAAAAAAAACGAAAAAACCACCACCAGAGCTGAGGTACTGTGTAGTCAGTTCATGTAATTCACTGCTGCAGGAGGTCAGAGAGTGATGTGCTGGAGCTGGAGTTAAGAAAGAGCTCTGTAATTTTACAGCCATTAAGAGCATGTCATTATACCTGTGAATGGGGGAATGGAAATCTCAAACCTGAGAATGCACAGGAAGAATAGCCTTAGGAAAGAAATTTCCCCATCTTCTCCCATCACCTTTCACACGCCCGGGAGCTGTATCAGGCTGGGTTATTGCCATTACCCCTGGAATTGCCTGCTGGCAGCCTCACAATGTGTGCAGGTGCTCAGTGGTGCAGTGAGGCACGGCCAGCAACTCCACTCCTTGAGTTTGCTGAACAACACTGGCTTTCCTTGCAGGCTCCCAGGGCCTCCTGCTTTGTTGGTTTAAGGAAATCCTCACTGCCTGCACCCTGGAATGCAACAGCCACAGAATTCCCCACTCCTCCAGCTGCGGTGGGACTGGCCAGCAGCACACAAGGAGAAAGGCAGTGCTGTTTTGGTGGCCTCCAACTAAAAATCTCTCTTGATACAGAGGATTTTTGCAGTAGACATCTCACAGCCTGGGCCTCAAGGTTTGAATGAGAGCAGAGGGTGTTCAGCAGGGCACTGTCCCTGCAGGGAACCAGTTCCACAGAAGGCAACATTTCCTAGGCCTCCTAAAAGCAAGGAGGGAACTCTATGTTCCATATTTCCATAGAGGCAAAGAGCACCAGGAGCAGCCTGACGCCTCTGCACAAGTCACCCTCTAGATTTTCACAGATCCATGAGAGAGATGAGCTGGGAAATCTGGAGCTCCTGTCACAGTTTGCTTTTTTCCAGGGAGAGCCATGGCATTTCATTCCCAATGTCATGCCCCTGCTGTCTACACAAGAACTCCTCATGTTTAGGTGAGGAAGGTGATGACAAGAGGGCATATTGAATCCAGGAAAGATGTCATGGATGTGGCATGAACTGTGAGCAACTGGGACACTTGACTGGGTATCTCCATCTCCCTTGGTTCATGGATCATCTGCACCATCAGGTGCTGAGCTGCCCCTTCTCCCCAGCAGCTAAATGGAGACATTCCTGAGAATGTCACAGTTGTAAGAATCAGACACATGTGGGAATTCAGTGTGTTTTCCACCTGCCTTTACATTCAGAAATTGAATTAATCTGCATTTAAACAGGCATTGTTTTCTGTGTTATGTGAGGAACTGGGGAATAGATTCATGTTTTAGTCAGGTTCTAATTTGGGGGAGAATTAAAGTCTCATAAATAAGGCACAGTATTTATTCAGCATGTTGTTGAAGATATCCATCCTTAGCTCCAATGCCACCCTTTTTCATTTTTACAAGCAACACAGTGAAACATAAAACATTTTGTATGCTGTGAGCACAAAAAACTCGTGGCCCAAGTGCTCAGCTGGTGCAAACTGGCACAGATGAGTGGCTGGCACTGCAAAAGAATCCTCTGATGCTGCACGAAGGGGTGTCAGAGCTGACCTTGCTCTGCTGTCACGCCTCCCTAACACTGCTGCCAACCCCTGCAATCACACTGCATCCCCCTACAGCTTCTCCATTCCACGGGGAAGCCTTTGCCAGCATGTGGGATGTGGGGAAGGGGCTCCCAGGGCCTGTCCCCTCCTGCTCTGCATGGCTGAAAAGTTGCTGTGCCACTGCCTGTGCCCATGGGGAAACACAGACGGATGCCAAGAGTGAAAATGTGCTGGAGAGCATTTCCCAGGTGGGAGATTACCTTCAAGCCACCCAACAGGCCTTAGGCAGGAGCAGCCAGCTCAGGGCCTGTGGTAAAACATCCTTTATCCATCCCCATGGCTAGAATGTCCCTTCTTGCTTCCCTGGGGTTTCTGGCTGCACTGAGAGTCCCAGAGGAGCTCTCTGCTCGCTGTGCTCTGGGTGTTGGACTCTCCCACCAGCATCCCGGGGCCCAAATGGCCTTTCTCCAGCTCAGCTAATCTGTCACTGCCAAATCTGTCAGCTGGCACGTCGTGGATGTGCTGGGGTGGGCAGGGAGGGGTGGCACAGGCCCAGGATCTGCAATGCATGTCTCAGGGAAGGGGGGATAAGCTGCAAATGTGACACTTTTCCCTCCCCATTTCCAGCAGGCTCCCAGCCCATTTCAAAGGGAATAGCCCACAGGAGGCTGGTGGGTTTTTAGAAGATCTGCTGATGCTGAACTAATCCCAAATTTTCGCTGTTTCCATGCAAAGTTCCCCTGCCCTCTGTGCAACCCACATGGCTGACAACTGCCAGAAAAGGAGCAGCAGGGTGTCTGGGGCACAGCCAACCCTCCAGGAGTGCATCTCCCCCTCCCCTGGTGGATTTGGATGGCCCTAGCTGCCAGCTCCCAGTGCTGCTGCAGCCACAGGGTGCCCGTGTCAGACTGGTGGAGGGCTGGGAACCACAGGCTGTGCTGGTGTGCACCCAGAGCCCCCAGCTCCAGCCCATGGGCACGGCAGAGAGGGGCTGCAGGCTGGACCCTGCATGGCAGGAGCCCAGGTTGCCACCAGTTCAGCTGGAGACCTTCCACCAGTGCCAGCCTGTGCTAGGGCTGTGTTCCACAGCTTGTGAGTCCCTGTCAGTGCCTGGGTGACTCTGGACTCTACACAGCAACCAACACCCTGCTCAGACCTCCAGCCTCTGGTTAAATGAAGCTCCTTATAATTAATCATCTGCACAAGTCCTGCCCCTGCACACACAGGCCACTGTCCCCTCTCTACAGAGCAAGCTGTGCATTCCCAAGGCACGGGTCAGGCACCAGGCAGGGCTTCCAGCAAAACATATTCCAAGTGATGCTGTGGCAAGTAATTACAGTGATCCCTGACTCAGAGATCAGCCACGGCACTCACAACACTGAAAAGCTCTTTGTATCTGTGGCAGGAGGAACCTGAACTCTTGCAAACCTGTCCAGTTACCTGAGGCATAGAACCACAGACCGGTCTGGATTGGAAGGGACCTTAAAAATCATCTCCTCCCAGCCCCTGCCATGGGCAGGGACACCCTCCACCAGAGCAGGTTGCCCTGGTCAGGTCCTATCTCAAGATAAATGCACTCACCCACGTTCCTGGAAGACCCAGGAGCTTTGCTGGCTGTGCCCCAGAGAACAGCCTGGAGCACAGGACAGGGCAGCTGCAGGCTCTGACATGAGCTCACGAGCCAAGTGACACAAACACCACCTCCCCAGGAAGAGGGGCCTTGCCTTGTCAGGCACAGCAGCTGCACAGAGCTGTGACAGCTCCTGTGGCACCACCTGAGTTATTCTGTCAGCTGTCACCTGTCGCCGAGAAAATAATAAACACTTGGAAGGAGGGTACAGCAGTGCTGTGATGGCCTTCAAAGCATGCTCAGTTACCCCACCAAAGCAGCAGGTGTTTCCACCTGATGCTCTTGTGAAGCCAGGGAGGCAGAATCCCCCTGCACACTCCTGGGGACACAAATAAACAGTAATTTACCACTCACACTGCTCTCACATCCTTGCTTGGGATTGGGACCTAACTTTACCTCCCTGAGACTGACAGAAACAGGGAATTGCTCCTTGGCAACCTGGATAAAACTGGCTTGAGGACTTCCTGTCTTCTGTGGTGGCCCCAAAAGCTGTCATCCTTTGTGTTTGGGTTGGAGGCCTGGGGGCTTTGCTGATCTACACCCGCAGACTGAGTGGAGATTTGAACATTGCAATTACAGGTTTTCCTGTCCTTGGCACTGAGGTTCCCCGGGCACCTGTTCTCTCTCCAGTTCCAGCTCTCCGGAGCAGGCTGTGTATCTTCTGCAGGGTTCTTTCCACGCGAGGGAAAGAATGTGAGGGTCACATCCCCAGTGGGTGTAGGGAGAACTGACCCATCACCTTCACAGGGTGCTGCTCCCTCGGGGGATCCCTCCCCTCCGACTGCAGCTGCCCAGAAATCAAGCACATCATATAAACCGACTGTCCGGTCTTTTCCTATGATCACTGGAGAAGGGTTGGCATTTCCCAAAGGATTGGCATCACCCAGTGGGTATCAGGGAAGGCAGGGTTCGGTTACCACCTCCTTAGGGCTACAAAAAAGCCCTAAGAACATGAAACGTGCTGGATTTGCGTGAGAAACGCGATCTGCCCCAGGGGTGAGTCAGTAAAGCTCCTCTAAACCATGCCAACAGCACATTTGGATTGATCAATAGCCCTGGCTCAGCTATCCTTGCTGCGCAGCAGCGCTCATCTCCAGCAATTACCTAAAAGCCTGGGAAGGGGAGGAGATCAAGTCATTTAGCAGGGGGACAGGGCCTTTGCATTGATTAAAGAATGTAATGGGAGCTCTGCGAGGGTTTCAAAGTTGCCCCTGAGGTGCCTGAGGAGGCAGAGGCAGGAGGCACAGCACTGCTGGGCTTTGGCTCTGCTCTGCAGCCCAGGGAACCGGGACTGCGGGGGACAGCTCCGGGGGACAGGCAGGGGACAACTCCGGGGGACAGGCAAGGGACAGGAGCAGGCAGGGGACAGCTCCGGGGGACAGGCAGGGAACCGGGCAGCAGGGGACAGCTCCGGGGGACAGGCAGGGGACAGGGGCAGCAGGGGACAACTCCGGGGGACAGGCAGGGGACAGCTCCGAGGGGCAGGCAGGGGACAGGAACAGGCAGGGGACAGCTCCGGGGGACAGGCAGGGAACCGGGCAGCAGGGGACAGCTCCGGGGGACAGGCAGGGGACAGGGGCAGCAGGGGACAGCTCCGGGGGACAGGCAGGGGACAACTCCGGGGGACAGGCAGGGGACAGCTCCCGGGGACAGGCAGGGGACAGCTCCGGGGGGCAGGCAGGGGACAGCTCCGGGGTGCAGGCAGGGGACAGATCCGGGGGACAGCTCCGGGGGGCAGGCAGGGGACAGGGGCAGGCAGGGGACAGCTCCGGGGTGCAGGCAGGGGACAGGGGCAGCAGGGGACAGCTCCGGGGGGCAGGCAGGGGACAGGGGCAGCAGGGGACAGCTCCGGGGGACAGGCAGGGGACAGGGGCAGCAGGGGACAGCTCCGGGGGACAGGCAGGGAACCGGGCATCAGGGGACAGATCCGGCGGACAGGCAGGGGACAACTCCGGGGGACAGGCAGGGGACAGCTCCGAGGGGCAGGCAGGGGACAGGGGCAGCAGGGGACAGCTCCGGGGGACAGGCAGCGATGTCTCCACAGCCCGGTTACACTCGCAGCGCATCCCAGCCCGGACGAGAGAGATGTGCCGGAGATTAGAGCACCCGGAGAGAAGGAGGGGCAGGGCCCGCGTGTCTAAATCGATGGAACAATCAGTGGAAAGCTGAAGCAATTTCGAGATTAGGGCTCCTTTATGGAAAGCAGTGATCTCTTTGTGATGAAAAGCCATCCCAGCCCATCGCTGTAATCTTACCTCTGCTCAGGCGGTTCCCTGTGCCTGACCCACTTCCTTCAGTTCCTGCCTTGCTTCCTTCAAGTGCGGTTTTAGCTCCACATAAACACCTTGTTTAAATTGCTTTAATCTCCAAGTGCTCTTTCTATTGATTTGAAACAGTTAAGCTGTCAATCAGCCCTTTCTCTTCACACTGCGGCCGGGGAGGAAGATTAAAATAACAAACAAACAAGAGGTGGATGAGCAGGGAAGTTAGTTTGAGTTTGGCAGGCGCTGCCAGTTTTATGGAGTCTGGAAACAGGTGGAAACGAGGTCCTTCCAGGTAGAAACAAGGTCCTTCCAGGTGGAAATGAAGTTCTTGCAGAAAGAACTCTGCAGAAAGGCCCTGTTCAGGAGGGAGGACAGTGCGTGATGCCCTGCAGTGCCCTGTTCTTGCAGCCTGCACAGTCACACAGCTGTGGGTGTCTCTTCCAGCTGAGTGTTATGCAAATATTTCCAGGACACAACCTCAGTCTTAATGAAGTTTGCAGTCAGCACTAATAAGACACACACACACACAAGATAACGCAGGTAAACAGATGCACAGAGACAAAAAAGTGCTTTTCCCAAGGGCAGTGCGTGAATCCAAAGAGTCTCCTGATGAGGATCCAGCACCGCACCAAAAAAAAGTGATAAATAAACACAATTAGCACGTTACATAAACCCATTCAGAGTGACTTTTCCATGGGGTACTGAGGGAGGGGATGGACCTGCACTCTCACATGGCTTCTGGAACCCTGCTGCTCGCAGCTCTGTCCCTGGGGGCTGTGCAGAGGAGCCACTGAGGAAGGACATTTGAGCTGGGCCGCTGGAGCTGCAGATGCTCCTGCAGGCAGTGATGCATCCCCTGCACTTCCCCTGGCTTGGAGGGCACATCTGCACCCGGGACCATCCTGATGGCAGGCTGGAGGCAGCCAGCTATTATTTCATCATTGCAGCAAGGATAATGACAGGGCTGGAGAGGCTGATTGCTGCTGGAGAGGTCAGCGGTCAAGGAACTGAGAAGGAGAATAAAGATGAGGAATGGCACACGTGGCTTTGGAAGGAGAGTGTGGCCGGCTTAGCCTTGCTCCAGTCAGAGTGTTGATTACTAAAATTAAGCTGGGGGTCTCTAGTTAAAGTCTTCAGGGTGGAGATGGACTGAAGTCCAGGGCAGTACTAGTCACACACTCTGAAAATCCATCAATTAATCACATTATGCAAAGCCAATATGAGGCACAGCAACACTCAGATTACTCTGCTGTCATGGGCTGAAGAGAAGCCCCTCTCGTGACCTACTTGTTTCTGCCCCTTCCCACAAAAGGGTTTTTTTACAGCCCCATGACTCACCCTGCACTCTGCCCTGACGAGAGGGACAATTTCCCAGGACTCTTCCCCTTGTATCCAGTGCAGAGGGATTTTCAGGGAAATACATTTGTCTGCTAAAATCCTCTGAGTGCTGTGGCCTGGGAGAGACAGGAAATTGGGGAAATGACAACCCCAGAGGGGCTGGAGGGACATGGGGGTTGAGAAGTGGGGCTTCAGCCGTGCTCTGAATAATCCAAGGCAGAGCTGCCAGTCCTGCAGCTGGAGCTCTCAGGGATTCCTGGCGAGGGCTCACAGAACAAAGAGGCCTGAAATCGATTGGGTCATTCATTTGAATGTTTTAAATAATAATAATAACTCTCTTTGAATGGCTTTCTTTCCCCTCAAGCAATTTAAGCAGCTGCTCAATTTCCATTTGGCCTCGAGATCCTTTTATTGATAGGCTGTGAAAATTTGCATGTGATGGAAGTGCTGCTGGGGAGTTTGGGGAGGGAGGGTCACACCTCTGGAACTACAGGGGCTGTGGGGTTTTCACTTTCTTCTGCTGACTTTTGAAAGCAGGAGCAGGAATAAAAGTTGGAGCAAAGGGGTCACAGAGGAGCCAGCACAGAACAAAAGAGAAAAGATCACTGTCTGCACTAAATGAAACAACTGTCCTACAATACAGTCTCCTCTGCTACCAATCCACTCTCAAAAAATTCCAGTGTTAGATACAGGATAAGGTGAAAGTCTTAAGGAGAAAATATTCAGTGATTGCAAGAATAAAGATGGAATAATGAGTTTAAATACAGGGTAGATTTAAGGTTAGATGTTCAACTGGCCTTTCACTTCTGCCTACACAACCCTTTCCTTTTAGAACTAATATTCTATATTTTACTAATACAGTAATATTTTCATATTTTACTATTATTCTTTGGTCAAATGGGAGGAGAAGAGGAAGGAAGGCAGCAGAAGGATTCATGTGATTTTTTTGCATGATAGGCAAGGCTGGGGTGTGAGGTGGAAGTTGCTTCTGCATGGGGGAGCTTCAGAATATCCTGACAGCTCAGAGAAAACCTTCTGGAGGCTGGTAAAAGACAACTTACACAGGGAACAGTGTAACACGGAGAAGGAAAAAATATATGTCAGCAATCCCTTTCTGATGATAGAACAAAGTGTCATTCCAGGAAAACAAGCAAATCTGAAAGAGGGAAAAGAGAGAGGCTATCAAACAAGTAGATTTTTTTTTCTTTTTATACACAAAACAGAGACTGGATTGATTTCATGATTTTAGAGGGCTCCAGTCCTATGAATAAAGATGTCTTTCCCCAGTTGTTCACAGCTGGCTGGCAGCCACTGGACACGGCAGCGAGGGCCAGAGCACAGAACGGAGCAGCCAGGGCTGATGGGGATGGTGGATGAGGATTATGGACAGGCAGGGGCCTGGGGAGAGCTGGCAGCTAAAACAGGGCAGGACAGCAGCAGCAGGGTCACAGCACAAAGGTTTAATCTGTGGGCTTGTTCTCCTCTGTGGGGTGGGCTGCTGTGACACCCACGCACTGAGCAACAGCTGGCAACATCTGCCACGGCTCCTCCTCTTCTTCAGCTTTCAAACACTTGCTGTCCTCATCAGTTCCTCTGATTTCTCCTCCCCTTGCACTTCCTGACTGCTGCAGTTTGCTTTTTTTTAATGAAGTCCCTCACTGGGGCTTCAAAGGGGAGGTGCACCGAAGTAAGGAAGAGGAGGGAGTGGTGCCTTTCAGGTTCGAACTGCAGACACACACATATGCAAAGCAAAACAAAGAGGGAAATCGATAGCCCTGGTCAAAACTCATTTTCAAATCTGAATGAAGTTTGTGATTAGTAGAGCCCCGCAGATGTCACTGTTTCAATCTTGATCTGATCCTTGAATGTCAGCTTTGCAGAATCACAGAGCACTGGGGGTGAACAGGACTTCCAGGTGCCACCTAATCCATCTCCTGGTCAAACAGCCCCAGTTACAGATTTTCCAGCAGGGAGAAATGCCAGGAAATGTGGTTTAGTGTTGTGTTTGGACGAGAAACATGCAATGGGCAGAACCTGCTTTCTTTAATGAGTTTACTCCGCCCCTGACCCCCAGCATGTCCCAGGATCTCCCAGATGAGCAAAGCAGATCCCAGACTCAGACCTTCGTCATCACCAGCTCTGCAGTTGGTTTTAGCATCTTCCCCACTGCGTTCAGAATGGGTGGGGAAAGCTGGGAGAGATGATCATGCATGGAGGAGAAGGAAATTCAGGCTATTCTAATCTCCTCCAAAATTTGCAATTATTAATTTGTATTTTATCAAAAGACCACAGGAGGATAAACGGTGGGGTGGGAGGGTGGAGGACCAGGCAGGGGTAGGTGGGGATGTGAAAAAATGAGAGAGAAAATGAGGAAAATAAACTTTGGCCACCTGAGCTCGTTTCTGAAGCTGGACATAACCGGTGATTAGCAAAATCCGACAGAACCACAATTACCTCCTGCCTGGCTGGGATGTAAATGTCAAGAGTCCTGCGGCTGGGAGAGGACCACGAATGTCTGCAGCACAGCCAGGGGGGTGAGGAACCTCCAAATGATCCTGACATTTGCTTAACCTGAAACAAAGGGCAGGGAAGGGGCCCATCCCAGCGAGTGAGAGGGCTGTGGATGAAGAGCAGCACCTCGCTTAAGCACAGGCTTGTGTCGTGGCTGTGGAGCTGTGACAGAGGGTGAGCTGTGGGAGTTTGCACTGGGAGGGGGTGCCAAGAGGGTGGGTGGAGGAGCAGATGTGTTCACACTCCCTTTTGGCAAAGGGAATAATAACATTTTCCTCCTTTAAAGGGAAGGCTGATGAATAGTTAGTAAGCCTGGGCTGGGCTGCTTTCCATAGGCTCTGTCTTCGCTGAGGGATTTTCATACAGGAGGATTTGAGAAGCAGGACCTCTAAGCTAAATAAAGAAAGGCTACGCAGCAGGGATGGTTCCCTTTCTTGCAAAACTCTAAATTCAAAGAAATTTTTTGTCTTCTTCATGGCAAAAATGAGATCTCAAAATTTTATGGGCTGAACTGAAAGGGAAGCACAAAGAACAGGTTCCCTCAGATGAGTCAATGTATTTGTGATGAGCAGATTATCTAAGATGAGATAAATGTAGGCTCAGGTCTGCCTGCACCTGCTTCAGAGCAAGGCTGGTGTCAATCACACCTCATTCTTCGGGTCCTGTGTCCTACCTCAGTTCTGCATCCTTGTCCAGCTCCAGTTATGGACTCATCTAAGCTACTTCATCCCCCATTAACAAGAACTGATGTCCACCCAGGAGCATTTTCCAATTAAAATCCATTTCAGGGAAATGAAGTCATGATAGAGGATCTGTGGTGCAGTGTCAGACTGAAGGTTCCTTGGCCTCTACCTCATAGAGCAAAGCTTCAGAGAAGGTCTAAGATCAGAATAAATAAGGAATAACCCTTTAGGTCAGGCAGTTTCCAAGTACTAACTACAGCTGGTTTGTGTCACTGGAAGGACACTTGGGTTCCAGGCACCTCAATCCTCAATTCCTCTCCTGGAACTTTCCTTGAACCAACACACAGCCATCACATCACATTTGCTGCACACAAGTACGTGCATGGGTTTGAAAAAGCTGCTTATTACAGTTCAGTGCAGGAGGATAGACCATATTTTATCACAGATCAGTTTGTAAGGTTCATTATTGATTTTAATGTACCTGTGCCAAGAGGCAACGACGGGCACAGTTTTTTAAAGAGAAGGAAGGAAGATTAAATATACTCAATCCTTGTCACCTTAGCAAACATTTATCCATCCAGTTGTGTGTGATGAGAAGTCTCTATTCCAAAGGAGGAATTAAATTTTAATAGGACAGAAACATGTTTCTGGGGCTGTCATGGCCCAAGATTGGAGCAGACTCTAGCACTGAAGGGAAACACCAGAGACTGCTGGCAGAAGGAAAGCAGAAGGTGATAACTTATGCCTGAATGGCTGATGGTGGGGAAGTAGGTGACGCAGGACAGGACTGATGTGGAGTGTCCCAGCCTGTGATGGGAGAGAAATCCTGCTCAGCAAGGAGGCAGAGAACCCCCAGCATTGCTGCAGCTCCCAAATGTGATGCCAAAGTCAGGATGAAAACCAGCAAACCCCAGCAGAGACCAGAAGGCTCCATAGTGGTGCACACTCACTGCCACAGGTTCCCCAGCAGCAGCACTCAGCCTGCAGGACTGTGTTTACAATTCAGCTTCTTTCCCGCTTTGCAGGTGGGCTCTGCTCCAGCTGGGGAATGTGCAATCAATCCAGGTAGTGCTAATTTGAGGGTTAATGTCCCTCAGCAGGGAAAGGCTGGCACAGCAGGTGAAGCCTTTTCTGGGCTTTTTGGGTCCAGAGTGCAGCGTGTGGCCAGAACTGGGCCACTGGAGGCTGGGAAATGGTTTGGGCAGCTCCTGTGCCACGCTGGGTTCCACAGAGTGGGCACAGCAGAACTCTCCCACCACAGTCCCCTCTACACTCCACTGGTGACTCCACTTTACCCCCTGCCCTTTAGTGGCCTTCGCAGCTTCTTACTCCCAGTCATTACCAGCCTCCGTCTGGATTTAATGAGCCCAGAGTTCGCCGGATGAAATAAATGTAGGTTCCCGAACCCTCTAAACCAAAGCTAATGAAAAATATATGCTCCCTCACTCCTGCACTCATTTTCACATCCTGCAAATTATCTGTGCTAATGCACGCAAGGCGCTGCTCCTCCGCGGCTTCAGATGCTGAACTTTGAGTCTTTGTCACATCAGCCAGCACCAAGTAATTCCGTACAGAAGTCTGACATTTCCAGTTGAAAAAAATAAATTGATTAAAATTCAACAGGCATGTAGTGTTCAGTTTTTAAAGGTCGGCAAATCTAAGGAACTATCAACTGTAAAATAATTCAGCATTTACAGGGGAGGGGCAGCTGGGGGGAGTCCTGGGAAGAGGGAAGGAGCGTGGAATGTTAGGATCATTTACCGCCTGCATTTCACTGTCAAGAACATAATTACAGGCAATTTAATTATTGTATAATGGAAAGGGTCCATCTTCCTGAGCAGCACAGGCAGAGCCTCCTTTGCCTCCCTGGGCTCAGTGCAGTGCAGACGTGGGGAGGGTCTGTCTGTGCCCGGGTGTTCCTGTGGAGGAGTGTCTGCTCAGGGACCTTGGAGAGTGGAGATGGAGGCTGCGTGAGGCTCAGCTGAGGGAGACTTTCAGCTGTCCTTCTGTGTAGAGTCCCAGAACCATTTGGGTTAGAAGATCACCCAGTCCAGCCCCCCTGCCTGGAGCAGGTGACACAGACACACATCCAGGTGAGTTTGGAATGTGTCCAGAGCAGGAGATGCCCTCCCTGGGCAGCTGTTCCAGAGCTCTGCCACCCTCCATGGAAGGAAATTCTTCCTCAGGTTGAGGCAGAACTTCTTGTATTGTAGTTAATGTCCATTACTCCTTGTCCTGTCACTGGGCACCACTGAAAAAAGGTAAAAGGATCAGGCTGTTTGGAGCAATAACCCCATCCCTGGAAGTGTCCAAGGCCAGGCTGGATGGGGCTTGGAACAACCTGGGATAGTGGAAGGTGTCCCTGCCCAGGGCATGGGGTGGAACAAGACGATCTTTCAGGTCCCTTCCAACCCCAAACCATTCTGTAATTACAGAATTACTAATTACTAAGAAACCTGGAGGCAGAAGTCTTCAGTCTGGGACTGCTTTGGCAGGTTGCAAGTTCTAATTAGGACACGCTCTCTTCCCTGAATTGCACTGTACATGTATAAATCATGTTATCTAATGCATGGCTTCTTTTCTTCTCCCTTATCCCACACTCTTGTTAAACTCTTTTATCTTCAAACCCTTTTGTGCATGAACTTGAGACCAGTTCCTTCCAGGCTGGAACATGTTTGGTTTCACTGCTGTGTAAACTCAAGGAATATGTCCTAGAGCTTAGAGGCACAGAGAGCAGAGGAAAGTCTGGAGAGAGGGATATTCAGTCTTTATCATTCAGCACCCCTGAATATCAGGGTACAGTCAATATGCTTGTGATTTATTATTCCTTGTAATATCAAATTCTCCCCTCACACTGGTGTCAGGCCATTGACTTTACTGGGGACAGGAACATTGTGACTGAAGGGAAGAACGTGGCCCATGAATTTCCTGTTGGATTGTGGTATCTGAGCCAAAGGCCACCAGAAGGACTCAGCTCCAGGGAGCAAAAAATCCACATCAAAGGAGAGCAAGATGACTCCTGCTGCAGGGGGGATGTAGGAAGCTTCTCCTGGGGAAACTGTGACTCAGCAGCAGGCAAAACCAACCCTTAAAAGTAGAAAGAAGGGGAAAAGAAAGAGAAAGAAGGGCCAGCAGGCACATTGCTGTTGCCCTGTCTGTCACCCAAATGCTGCTGTAGTCACTACAAAGGAGAGGCAGAGGAAAGGGAACATTGTGCTCTCTTCATTTAAAATGCTCCCAGCATAGTCTTTGCTAACTTAGCTCCATCTCTGGGCCTCTGCCTTGCCTTGTCTCAACAGGAATCCACTCCAGTGCACCACTGTCAGCTCCTTCTAAGCTCCTGACCTATTTATACCACTGGACAAGGCTCCCTGCACCTTACCCTGGCTAGTGAGCCCCTTTTGCAATGGAACACCCACATTCCCACCCTACCCCACCCATGACATCAGCCAGTGCAGGGATATTTTTATTATATTCAGGACAGCTGAAATAACGATACAGACAACTCCAATCTTCCTGGAGGCCATATAGTGAAAGTTTATTAAAAGGCACATCCTTTTATACAGTGTTCCTGTACAATGAAACATAATTGGTCATTCAGACCCCTTCAAAAACATCCCTGTAAGTAAATGAGTTGCAATAACAGCAGGTGCAGAGATTGGGAATTGTTGGGAATGTCTTCCTCCAGAGCAATGCAATGGGAAAGTCTGACTTGCCTTCTCACAAGCTGCCTGATGCCTGAGAAATTCTCTTTGGCCACTGCCAGCTCCCACACAGGGATTCAGCTCTTCCAGCACCACACACAAGACCTGGGCCACTCCCTGTGCAGGACCACAGGCACACAGCCCAAGTCCCCAACACGCTGGGTGCTTGCTCTGGGTTGATGGAGCACACCAGGAGGCTGCAGGGCATCTCCCCCCGTGGTGAAGACTCTCCAGATCCCACCCCTATGGACTGAAACCTTGCACAGGTGGGGTCTGGGGCAGCTGGGGCATCCCAGCTCCCCATCGAGCAGAGCCTGCTGATGGCAACACGAGGGCTTGCTCCTGAATCAGCATCAGCCAGGCTCTGCACTGCCTCCCTTCCCCTCCCACTGGCACCCAGCAGCCAAAAAGCACCATGTTGATTATTCAAGAGTGGGCTCTTAACAGCTCTAATCAGCTGATAATCCAATAACACACTCAGCTGAGCTGCACTCTCAGCTCCCAGGTCCCTGCCGCTGAGAGAACATTTACAGCTGCCTCGAGTTGATAAAAACTGCCCGGCTGGCAGGAGGGGAGCACAGCAAGGGAATCGCACTCCCTGCTCCCTCCTCAGCCAGGCCGGCACACTCTGCTCCCAGCCCAGCCTTCCCCAGCCCCTCTCTGCTCCCAAATTTTGGCACAGCTGGGTGCTGCTGGGGTCCTGCCCTCGCCCTGCGTGCAGCTCCCTGGATCCTCTGGAAGGTAAGCTGCCTGTTCTCTAGAGCTACGCCCCTGGCAAAACTGCTTGAAATGTAATAAATAAAAGGGGAAGCATCAAATCCACATTTTGAAGGCATTTGAAATGCAAGATGCCAGGGACCAGCCAGCACAGCCTCAGGCCCTTTCAGTTCTCCAACACTTCAGCACAAACTGTGAGTGTTCATCCTGGGTGGCCTGGAGCCAGCGCAGGGAGAGACACTGAATGCAGAAATATCTCTTCCTCCGCATCGCCCCGGCTTTCCATCCCAACCCCATCCTGAGGCAGGCACAAAGCCATTCACACCTGCTTCTCGCTGCTTTCACAGCTTGATTTCTCAGATAGAGAGTCTGGCTGAGCCTCCTGGCACAGCCCTCTCTCCTTGTCTCACCTTCCACTTTGCATAGCTCCTCTTGTCCACCCAGCTCCCTCCCCGGGGCTTTGGGGTCATGCCCAGCCCCTCCTGCCCCACACAGCAGCTACCTGACCCCATCTCATTAATCAATTCCCCTCATTAGCCATGTCATTACGGGCGGCTGCTTAATTCCTCCAGGTGTATGGCAGGGCTGCGCTGGAAAAAGGTGTGGAAAGCCAGTTCTGGGCCTAAGCACAGATAGTCCATTGAGAAATGAAACCAATTTCCCCAGCTCTGAAATGAGTACTTGCATCTGTGTGTGCATGTGTGCAGGAGTTTGTGCATTCAGAGCATATCACCCTTTATTTCCTGACACACTTTCGCTGGCACATTTACTGCTCAGACAAAAGGGTGTGAAGAAATCTGTGTCCCCTCTGTAGCCCTGTCTTGGGTACCAGAATGAAAGCAAATGGGATAACCCAGAGCAGGGTGTTTCTCCCTCACCAGCTCTCCCAGCCCGTGGATGTCCCCAAATGGTATTTTTTTTTTCCATGGGTGCCCCTCTGGAGCAGGAAAATGCATGGTTTGAAGTCACATTAGGAAGTTCAGGTGTAATGGAAACTAAACTGGGGTGGTGGGTCAGGGAGGAGAGCTGGACCAGGGGACAGTGGGCACCACACACCCACCGTGCCATGGTGTTCATGGTGCTCTTCCCTCCTGGGACAAAACTCTCTCTGCTCAAACCCCATGGTGGGACAAGCTGGCCTGCTCTTCCTCCTCCTCCTGGGATGCTGCTGGTTGCTGTGGTAACCTCACACCCAGCAGGAGCAGCAGCAGCTGCCCATCCTCACCAGAGCCTCCTGCAGCCACCCTGGAGGGCCCCCAGTGGAGGTGACAGTCACCTCACACAGACCATCATGTACCTGTCCCTTTCCCCACTTCCACCTCTCCCCAAAGCCAGCTTGCTCCCCTCCACCCCTTCTTCTCCTGTCCCTGCCTTCTCCCCTTTCCTGCAGACCCCAACTGACCCTGGATGTCATTTCCCCAGACCTACATCAGGAATGGACTGTGTCCTCCTGCTCTGGTAGGTCTCTTCCCCATCTCCAGCCTTCCCTCACACAATGAAATGTCTTTCCTTTGACAAGTCCCAGCCAGCAGCTCCTTCTCTCCCAGTGCTTTTGCTCCCTGTCCTCTTTGTAGTCTGTCTCCTCTGTGCCAAGATGCCAGGCCTGAGTGGAGTTCTCTACAGCTGGACTTGATGATCTTAATAATCTTTTCCAACCTTAATGATCCTGTTGTCCACAAAAACCAGATTGGTTACCCAGTGTGCAACAAGCCAACATTCCATGGTTCTGTAATATCAGCAGTGTTCAGGGGATGGGACATGCACATCCTGCTGCAATCAGAATTCAGGAACCAAAGGAAAAGCCCGTTAAAATCCAGAGCCCAAACCTCCTTCTTGCCTCCACAACATGTGCAGCAAAGTTACTTCAGTGTTTCCCCTTGTGCTGCTTATTTTGGGTATAGAGCAGCTCTGAATAGCTTTGGTGGGGCTTCTCTGCTCTGCTGTGTGTGTAATCCCCTCTCTTAAAACAGCCCTGATTATATGCTTAGAGAAGAGGCTGGAAAAGCCCAAGGGACACCAAGATTCTCTGCAGAAGAATCTGGGAAGAGCTGGGGTTTTGGAACTGAAAACAAAGTGAAGAAGCATCGCTGCCTCGCTTCTCCCTCCCTGTGCACAAATCCTCACAGCAGCAATGATGTGTTTGGGGAGCTGGGGCCGCTGCAGGCACACCTGGGAGGGGGACAGGACAGGTGGGAGGGAGGGCAGCAGGTCCAGCACATCTCCAGGGGAGCACTGTCCTGGTGGAGGCTCCTCAGGGCTGCAAAATGCAGGTGGCAGCCCCCAGTGCTCCCTCTGCATGAGTGAGCTCAGATCAGTGGGCCAGATGTGACCATCCCACCTGTGGTCTCCAGGTCCTGGCTGCTCACTGCTCTCCAGTCCTTTCCAATTTCACATTAACTGGGCCAGTGCACAGCAATTAGAACGATCCCACCGGGCCATGGAAGGTCCATGCAAGTCTTGGCCAGCCTCATTTCACACTCCAGGCACAGGGATATGATGAACTGCCTCCTCTCTCACCTCTCAGATCCTTCTGGGTCCATAAGGACCTGAGGGAGTGGAAAAGACCCGACTGTGCCTCAAGGTCAGCCCCTGCCCAGGTGCTTTTCTGTACCAGAGCCTTTGAATCCTTTTTCTGAGGTGTTTTTAGGCAGTGTGAGGGGTGAGGATGAGCAGAGGGTACGTGGACAGCATGAGAGCTCCACACATGACCTGATGGGCTGGAGGGAACCAAGCAACAGGGCACTGAAACACATCCACGCCTTCCTCGGGCCCTTCTCCACATTTGCCCCCCATCTCTGGGGTACATTCACTCCCCCCCGCCTTGACGAGGAAGTGCCCAATTAGCAGGAACAGCTTTCCAGTGGAAAGCACTGGGCTGGGACTCCCAGCTCGTTTCACAAACCGATGGCCCTGCAGAGCCATCAGTGGGTAATGGCCCTGTCTGAGCACTCCGGAGGGAGCCAGGAGCCCCAGCCTGCCTGCTCTGTTATGGTCCCTACACCCCAGCCCATCCCAAACACCTCCCTCTGTGCCACGGCCATTCCTGCTGGGAAGCTCTGATGGTGCACTGTGGTTTCTCCAGGGGCTGTGCAGAGAACCCCCTCAGGCAGGATTTTCTGGTGTGATGAGCAGTGAAATCCATCTCTTCCTGGCGGTCATTTCCACTGAGCACTCTTTTGGGTACGCTTGATTTGAGCCCGATGATCAGGTGTACCCCAGTCCGTGGCAGGCAGCAGCTCCTCCTGAGGAGAGTTTGTGCTGAGAACATTAAAAGTTGTGCAGGAACCTCCCCAGGCCCAGTGCTCACCAGAGCTGGGGCTGGGAAGGGCAGCGCTGGCCAGTTTGGGGCAGGAAGCACAGAAAAAGGGAGCACCTGCAGTCAGAGACCTGCCAGCAGTGGGGAGGTTTCGGGATAGCACCCCAAATATTTGGTACCTGGCTCAATGGGGACCTGACCATGGTCCAGGAGCCTCAGCTCTGTGACAACAGTTCTCTGCTGGCACTCCAGTGGTGGCTGCAGCGAGGGACCCTCTGGATGTCCCCTGGCAGGACCAAGAAGCCCTGCAGGGACTCTCTGGATGTCACCTGGCAGGACCAAGAAGCCCTGCAGGGACTCTCTGGATGTCACCTGGCAGGACTGAGGAGCCTTGCAGGGATCCTCTGGATGTCACCTGGCAGGACCGAGGAGCCCTGCAGGGATCTTCTGGATGTCACCTGGCAGGACCGAGGAGCCCTGCAGGGACTCACCTGGCAGGACTGAGCCCAGGGCTGGGCTGGGTTTTGGCAGGACCTGCCCCCCTTGCACGGCTGTGGTCTGTTCCCCCACGGAGCATCCAGGGCTCCCAAACAGAGCCCGGCGTTGCTTCCCCTCCCTGCTCTGCCCCCTCCTTCCTGTCATTCGGTGACATAATGGAATCAAATTAAAGCCCCATTTACCAGTTTTATTGCCTATTATTTATAATACTCCAGCTCCAAAGTGCTGTTTTATAGAGTGCTTAAGCTGCCATTGCTGGATAGAGTTTGCCATAAATGTCTCCACATGCACAGAACATAATGTCCTTGTGTCGCGCAGGAAGAGGGAAGAGATTATTCTCAATTATTTCATATAGTCTGTTTTATTGTCTTATTGTAATAAACTGTCATACCCTACAACACTTTAAAATCAATAGTTTGCATTAAAAGTAATGAAAAGTAGTTATTAATCCCGCTTAGTGCTTCCGCTCTTCCGCTCACCGCCAGGCCCTGGAACGGGGAGCGGGCGATAATTATTCATTTCCGATCAATAGGAGCATTTCCCAGCGCTGCTCTGTGTGTCTCTGCTCCCGCAGCCGTGCAACATAATAACGCTGGAGGGCAGGGGCGGGGGCTGGGGATCGGCTGTGCCTCAGTTTCCCCCATCCCCCGTGGCCGCCAGACCAGCAGGGTTTTGTTTGAGAGACAAGCCTGGGTTTAAATCAGACCGGTGGAGGGGGGCATTGTTGGTTTTGTTTTGTCTCTCTGAGAGCTGACAGATTTATGGCACACGGGGGATTTTCTGGAACGCTAATCAGATCTGTTGGCTCGTGGCAGGTGTTTGCTCATCCCTGGACTAACTCAGTTAGCATCAGGCCCTTATTGACCACGCTGTGCATCCCAGACACGTCAGCAGCCCTGGCTGAGCCATCGCTGGGCATTTCACCCAGCAGAGCCATCCCACAGGCCCCAGTTTGGAGGGACGTGTCCCAAAACGGAGTCCAGTGGCACTGGGGGTGTGGTGGTGTCAATCCCTTTACTGCCTGCACTCTCTGCATGATTCCAAAGGAGATTTAGGGGGATCCTGGAGCTCTCATCCCTATGGGAACATAGGAAGGGCCAGCCTGAAGCACACCCAGCTTCTCGCCAGCACTGAGAAGCATCCAAACAGCCACCACCAGCTGTTCCCAAACCTAGGCTTTGGGTCTCTCCAGCACCTGGTAATCCTCAAAATCTTGGATTTATGCAGAACTCTGAGGCATAGAATTGATCTTCTTCAGGACCAATGCACCAAGCCACATCCTCCATCCGTGCTGTTCCCTCCTCCCACTGCTCTGGGAGTTAGGCAGACACACATGATTCTGCTGGTACTGGGCAAAACATGATGAATTTTTAGAAAAAAAAATGAGCTGGATTCAGGTTTCTTTGGGATCCTGCAGTGAGGCATGCAAATCTCATACTAGCTGGGCCAGATGAGCCAAATTTGACCTTATCCACGTCACTCTCTTTGTTTTATGACCTCCCCATACTGCATGGGACATGGGAGTTGCCCCATGGATTGTTGGTGTTGCCAAAAGGTGACCTGGAAGCCACAGTGCAAACTGGTACTTTGGAAAAGCAAAGTGGCCTTTTCCCAAGGACACACTTTTGGGAGTCACAGATCCCTGCAGACGTGGTAGAATGCAGCAAAATAAAAATTATTTGCATTTTCTAAAACCTGAATTTTGTAGAACCGAGGTGATGAGGTTATGATCACCTTCCCCCAGGGCAGTGCCCTGCTCCAGGCTGGGGCTGTGCTGGTACACGTGGCACAGAGGGGAACAGCTGCTGAATTTCAGCTGGGGAAGGATGGAGAGAGCAAACAAAGGAAGAAGAAGCACGTTAAGCATCAGGGCCATTCCTTTATACTCACAATTTTTTAATCATGTTTCAAAATAATATTATTTTTAATATTATTTTTTTCAGTGGGAAGACCCAGTCGGTTGTTTGGATTGACTCTGTCTCAGATTCAATACAGTTGTAATAAAAAGAGTGCAGTAGCACATTAATTGTCATGATAAACATCAAAATCACCCCTCCACCTGCACACACAGGATTGTTATATCAATATCGGAGCAGCATTTCTTCGCTGCTGCTGCCTGTGATAGCTGAGAAACAGAACAAAATACTAGCAAAGCCCAGGAAGAGTTATCAGTGCCTGATCACATCTCGAGAGATTTTATTTTTATTTTTAATAAAGTCTATCTTCCCTCTTGTTTGTCAGAAGCACTTGGCTTTAAATGTTGCACGAGCAGAAGCAGGAATTACGTGTCTGTGCTCACTCAGGGAAGAAGGTAAAAGCAGCCACGTCCACTCCTTCCAGACAAAGATCTCAAAGCAGTTGAAAACATCCTTACCCCAGCCAAAAGGCTCCATTTTTGCAGGACCCAAACCTGCAAACCTGGAGAGCCACAGGTGGCAGGAGCAGGAGTTGGAGCAGGCTCCTGGAGCTCAGCAGAGCTGACTCTGACCCAGCGTGCACGAGGGAGAGGCTGAGGGAGGAATAACATTAAACCACCAAAGAATGACTTCCCAGAAAGGTAAAACACCTTCTGTGCACACTGCTTCTCATTAGCTGTCAAGTACAGAGAGAGGTGTCTAATTTCAGGGTCTTTTTCATCTGATGATGCCATTCTAAGTGTTCCTGATTTCTGTATGTCTCTGGCAGAGCCAGGAATAAACCTCTGAAACCAATAACCCTTTCTTACTCTGCAGGCACCTCTGGAAGGGCACTGGGGAACAGCCAGGCACAACGGGGAGCTCTACAAATGCTGTTTTCACTTCGTTCTTTAGTGGTTGACCCAGTCATTCCTCAGCTCTCATTGCCTTTCTCACACTCTTCTGCCCTGGAACCTCATTTTCCCAGTGTCCACAGCTGACACTGCATCTCTGCCTCCCAGGGCCCTTTCCCTATCCCTAGATAAAGCACCTTGACACCACACAAACATCATTTATGGAGGGTCAGGGGCTCTGGTGTCCAGGGACAGGATCTGGGAGGAGATGGAGAAGGGAGTCCCACGCAGGAGCCTTCATGGCATGCCCTGCCCCAAGAGTGTTTGAAGGGAGGGAGACAGGCAGGGAGGGGTGGCAGTCCCTGTCCTGGCAGCTCAGGGAGGTGAGGGGGAAGGATGGGTCTCTTTTCCTACCTAGATGATAGGGCTTTAATCTGGCTTTGACATTATCTGAAATTAAAATCAAACCTGACACACGGACAGTGGCAGAAATGAATTACACCTCTCCTGCTGGTAGATAATCCCCTCCTAATTCCCCCCCTTTATTCAGATGGGAGATGGTTTAAGGAAGGAGCAGGTAAGAAATAGTTTCCCCCTCTGCCTTTGCAGATGGCAGCTGGTCCAAAGCCTCTCTGTGGCACAGCCCTCCCAGGACACATCTGTCAGCTGCCAAAGCCACGCCAGCACATCAGATCACCCAGCAAACTTCTCCCCCCGTGAGCAGAGTCCTCATCTCTCAAAACTGAGATGCCAAAGCAGAGCAGCTGAGAGGGCAGCGTGGGAGAGGGCAATGGCTCCATGGAAAAGGGAATAAAGACACAAAAACCTGAGTGCTGGAACAAAGAATTGCAGAAGGAGGACACCAGTGTTATCACACAACAGCTCTATGTCCTCTCACCTGCCTTTCCCCACCCCTCAGCTGTGGCCCTTTCTTGCACAGCAGCATCTCATAATTTTTTCATTTTTTGAATTACTGTGGCTGTGCTGGCAGGGTGTTTCTCTCTCTCTGTCTCATCCCTGCCTTCCTCATAATTCCTGAACCTGAATGCCAGTGTCAACCAATTTAAGAGGAGCTAATGCAGAGCTATCACATTCCTACAGGTTGCATAAGAAATCGGTGCCCAACTGGAGGAAAGAGATAGCAGCTTTATCAGACACTGGAGAGGCCACAATCAACAGCAGCACAGGAAACCCGGGATCTTCTGTCCTGCTGCCCATGCAGTGAATTTCTCCCACTCCCCTTCTCACTGCACCCCTTGGGTGGGGATGCTGTTACCCTTTGGCCCATCCCTGGCTCCAGAAGGACACCAGGGTGTGGGAGTGAGCAGAGATGAGATTGATGATTTGTTTGCTCAATTAAACTGATCTCAGGGCAGCCCTGAGTGAAAGCAGGGGACAGTCAGAGCTTTTAGTGCCTGTACAGCACCTCTGCCTTCCTCAGACAGTCTGTGGTGAGCAAATACCCCCTGAGCCCCTCCACCACAAGTGACCACTGTGGCAGAGAAAATCTGACTAGGGACAGTGAGAGATCCTCGGTTTGGACTCAGTTTGGCTTGATTTTAATGTGGTTCTTTGAGTGTCTGATGAAAGATTCTGCTCGGGAAGAAATTACTTCCAGAGCCCTCCTTTCCAGCTGGATCCCCTCCTCCATCCACACTTTCCTCTTCCCCAGGTCTAATGCAATCCCTGCCCGTGAGCAAGTGTGGGTAAAACCAGTGAGGAATCTGCAGCACAATTCAATTTCAGAGCTATTCTAGCCAATAATAGCTCTAAACAAAATGTAATATGTAATTCACATCGTAATATTACCTTAATTACATTTTTTGGAGCAGTCTTTTCTCTCTTGGTCTCTCCACCCTCCAGCCCCAATAAGCATATCTAAAACTAGAGGAAGAAAGCCATCCATCTCTTAAAGCATCACAAGGGATGCGAGGGAAATTGCAGGAAGAGGAGATTAGAATTGCAAGGAATTTTTCTTTTTGTAGAGCAGTGTTCTCATCGTCACCTTCATGTGCTGGGTAATTGATTTTCCACGGAACTCTTAGAGGCTTTTTTTTTTTTTCTTTCCCAATTTACTTTTTGAATTTTAAATTAATTTCACACCAGTCAGCTGGACCTGCACATTGAAATCTCCTGTGTCACCCTCAGAATAAGCATGGAAAAGAGACAGCAGGGCTGATTCTTAATCCACCTGCCTGACAGCTCTTCCTGAATCCTGCAGGAGAAGCTGTGTAAACACTGGAGGTTATTGATTCTCAGGGATGTGGTCCTGGAAATGGTGAGGCCACACTACCCCACACAGCTCTTTGATGTGTTCTTCTCATGGAAACATAGATCCTAAGGCCAAAGGGATGTCCTGGTTTGACCTCTGATGTAAGAAACCATGGGATTTTCCTGTGGTTTTCCAGGAGTATAAATGTTGGGAGAAAAAAAATAACCAATCTTGATGGCTGAGGATGGAAAAATCATGGAATATAGAGTGTGAAGTCTTCTACTCCTGCACCATGGAAGGAGTCACACTTTGCAGCAGATGCCTCACAGAGCTGTGTCATGACAGCTCCCTCAGCAGCTCCTGAGCTGAGAGCACAGGCTCAGGCATGAAATCCAGAGGCAAAAGTGCAGCTCTGCATGGAGCTCCAATGGATTGCACCGAGAGTCTCCAGCTCCTGGGATAAAAGGTGCAGCTCCCTTAGCAAAACCTGCCTGGGGTTCAGCAGCAGGTCCCTGTGACCCTGGCAGCGAGGGGGGATGGATGACAAGAGCACCTTCTGTTGGAACAGCTGATCCACCCGTGCAGGCAGGGACACAGCTCCTCACCTGTTGAGGGAGTGCTGGAAGGAGCAGGGTCTGACAGCAGCTGCTGCACATGAGCTGCTTCCCTAGCACTGACACAAGTCATAATCTTGAGTGAGATTCCCAGCAAGAGGCTAACTGGGAGCCCAGAGCTAGCAGAGCTCACAGCTGTGACTTGCCAAGGAAGGGCTGAGCCAAGAGCAAGAAGCCATTAGAAGGTAATAGTGTGAAAACACTAATGGCCTTCAGCCAGATTTGAATTAACAGTCCGAGTCCAGAGAAGCCTATCAACATTTCTTTGTTTTCCCCTTGGTTTCTTGTAGGGCTGCAGAAATCTGGGAGACAAAGGTGGCTCGTCCTATCCACGATGCTGCCCCCAGCACTGCAGTGCATCAACCTCTGCTCAAGAGATCCTCTGCTCCTGGTCTTCCAGGCTGGGAGGGGAATGAAGAGAGGCACTGAACAGTGGGCCTGGAAATTAAGGACCATTAGGGTTTGCCATATAAATTTACAGGTGACTTTAAAGTGTGTCCCTTTTCCTCTCCAGCCCCTACACACCTTTCAGCCAATCTTTACCCTCTGTTCTTAGACCCAGTGCCACCTCCTCCCACTTTCCACAGGTGGCATCCCCGTCCATGTAGCAGCAGGGCAGGCAGGGTGGGAGACCCCCAGGCTGAGAACCCCGACGCTCTGGCTGTAGAAACAAAGCACAGTCAGCACCCCCTGTCCTTTTCCCAATCCCTGACACCACCAGCCTGTCCCTGCTGTCCCCTCACAACCTGAGCCATGTGCTTCCCACAGCTGCTCTCAGCATCCCTGTTTCATGCTCTCACAGATGCCAGATAAATTCCACTCTCACAGATGCCAGATAAATTCCAGACTCTTTCCAGCTCAGCCCCCTCTGGATGTGACCCTCCAAGGCCACATCCTGCTAGACAGTAGTTACAGGTATACAAATTTGTTCAAAATCACAACCTGCCAACGTTTGTAATCTCTGTCGTGCCTTAATAATGAGCTGTGCAAACATTTCATGTTGAGTAACAATTGTCTTTGTCATTTGATGAGGTAAAAAATCCATTCAGTGGCAAGTAAAAGGTCGGCTGTACCGGGATCCCACTGGAACAGCAAGGCTGTCGTGAAGGATTTGAAAGGGTTGATAAAAATGGAAGATGAGGCCCCCATTGTGAGGCTTGCCTAGATGGTTCAATAGACCACAGATGGTCCCTCCCCCTCCCCGCCTCCCCTCCCCACAATAACTAAGAGGTGTCTCTGCGATTCCTCGCTCTGGTGTGACCAGCAGCACTGGGGTGAAACCACTCAGCACAGATGGCAAATTATCCTGCCCAGCTGCTCCTGTGTGACGCAGACCTGCTCTGGCTTCACTGCTCCTCAGTCCTGGGCTCCTGTTTCTCCATGCTGCCACTGGCCTGGCAGGAACTGGATCCCAGTCCTGCTGGATCCCAGTCCTGCCGGATCCCAGTAACTCCCAGTGATCTCAGTGGGGGCTGCAGCCAGGCTGAAAGGACAAGGTCCCCCCACAAGATCTCTTTTGGCAGGAGGAAAGGGAGATTCCATCCTCTAGCCTGTGTTTTCAGCCCTTAGTTTTCATCTCTTTTCAAAGTTCTTCCACTTCTTTCTTGGATGCATAGAGTTCACAGAGGTTGTCAAGGTGGACTGCAGTCTTGTAAATACATGTGTGACATCTTATGTCTCTTCTTTGAAAAATCCTTTTTTCCCCCATCAAAACAAGTCAGTAAAACACAGAAAACATTTTCAGAGATGCCCTCAGGGCCCCCTTATTCTGCCTGCTCTGAGCATTTCATCTCCTGCTGACACTTTGTCTGCCTTCCTCTGTTCTCCATCCACACTCAGTCATTCTTCAGCTGTGGTCCCAGCGGAGCAGCACTTTCTGAGAAGATACAACATGGCCTCAAGTGGTTTTACTTATAGTTAAAACAGTCCTCCTCTTTCTACCCCAGCAGTGATCCTCTTGTCATCGTTCTGCTTGGACAAGGTGACAAGGTCTCCAGATGAAGGAGTGGTGAGAGGACAGATTCTGTGCTTCATGAAAGGCTGAGAGGATCAGCATTGTTCAGCCTGGAGAAAAGAAGTTTTGGAGTGACCTAATTGTGGCCCTCTAGGACCTGAAGAGAGCCTGCAAGAAACATGGAGAGAGGCTATGTACAAGGGTCTGGAGGGACAGGACAAGGGGGCATGGCTTCAAACTGACAGAGGGTGGGTTTCGATTGGATATTATGAAAATAATCTTCCGTGTGAGGGTGGGCAGGCCCTGGCACAGGGTGCCCAGAGAAGCTGTGGCTGCATCTGGATCCCTGGAAATGTCCAGGACCAGGTTGGACAGGGCTTGGAGCAGCCTGGGATGGTGGGAGGTGTCCCTGCCCATATCAGTGATATCAGAATGAGATTATACTTAGGATCCCTTCCAACCCAAACTATTCTAAGAGTTTTTCATTCCATGAAGGAATTCATCTGCTGCCTCTGCTAGGCAAGAAAGCCCACCAGTTCAAAATCCCCCAGGGGGGCAAACTGCCACTACAGGAGCAGAGGGGTAAACTCCAGTACACCAAAAGTGGGGTCTGTTCACCCCTGCTGAGGAGCTGGCCCTGGGAGCCTGCCATGGAGCAACCTGGCCTGTCTGCATCCATGGAATGATGCTCTCTGGCTCTGCTTTCTGTTCACATGGCCCAAGGGCACCCCAAAGAATGTATCACCCTCATTCAGCTCCTACTTTTCTTTCTTTTCCCAGCGATGGATGCATTCCAGAGCCCAGGTCCGTGCTGCCTCCTCGTGAACCCACACGTAACCTCTGCAGCATGAGTGCTGATGGCTCCCTGGTGTGTGCTTGTGCCAAGCATGAGCCAGACTGCCCTTTGCTCACATCTGCAGCCTCCCAGATGGAGACAACAATGCCCTTGAAAGTCAGTTTCAAATAACTTTGCAAGACACAATGTGTGTGCCATTCCTCTAGGGAGACTCTGCCTCCCATCCTCGTATGGTGTGGGTCAAAGTTCCGGTCCACATTCGCTCGAATAAAAGCAAGTCTTGGGAAAACAATCAAGAAATGCCATTCATTATTGAGTAGGAGCTGGGGAATAAGTGGAAATGACTGGCAAAATGCCTTGAAAGCCCTCCCGTTTTCTGAACATTTCTCTTTGGTTTCTTGCGGATTTGAAAGGTCGCTAGGAGCTAATGAACCTCAGATAGCAAAGCTGTCTCTTGTTTGTTTGTCATTTTGAGTTTTTCTGGTTGATTAAGATCCATGCTGGCAGTAACGTATGAAATAGCAAATTTCTGTGACTACAGCGAGGTCACGTTTCCTACCCTCAAAAACTGCTGAACTTACCAGGAAAATCAGTAATTCCCAAGAACTAAAAAGGCAGCTCTCAGCAGAGAAAGCTTCTCAGTGGTTCTGTTGCCCACATTTATTTTAGTTCTTCCTGGTTCCACAGGTGTTCAACAGCATCCCCCAATACAGTGGAGTGACAGATAATCTGCACCCCAAGACAGGCTCATTCTACAGCTACCACAGAATCCCAGAATTTGGGTTGGAAGGGACCTTAAAGACCAGCTGGTTCCAACCCTCCACCATGAGCAGGGACACCTTCTGCTAGACCAGGCTGCTCAGAGATCCACCTGGCCTTGAACACTTCCAGGAACGGAACATCCACAATTTCTCTGGGCAACCTGCATTGTGTATTTGAGAATGGTAAAAGGGATCTTCTTTCTCCACCTGACAGCTTCATCTGGGGTGAGTTTGTGGACTTATTTTCGTCTGCTCACTTGCTTGGAGTGACAATAACAGAATTCCAAATGTGCAGATGACCTCCACAGCAGAGGTCAGTGAGTTCTGCACATCTGGACACATCAGCCCTTTCACATCTGCACTGCCCAGCTCCCTGGTGAATGCACTGTGGCCATTGCATCCATGTTTCCATAGACCAATTGGAAGTGACAGCCACACCAAGCTGAAAAAGATGGAAAATTATCCAAAAACACCCATGACTGTGGTGCAACAAGCTCTGCAAAAGAAGTCCTGCCAGGAGAACCCAGCTGTGTACAGACACCCTGGGCTGAACACACTCTGAGGATGAACACAAAATGTGCCCCAGCAGAAGTTCTGAGTTCTACATTCTGGTAACTCTCCAGAGCACAGGAGCCTGGATGACTCTGGATTTGTCAGATTCATTCTTCTTTGCATTCATGCTGGCAACTGTTAGCCAAAAGTACATTAATACCCCCAGCACCACCATGACTGATGACTCATGTTAGTCCCAGCCCACTGGAGAGCCCTTGAAGGCTGATTCTCCTGCTTTTAATCAGTAGAATCATGTCTCTTCTCTTACAGCTGCAGCTCTGAACCCAAGTGACTGTGGTAAAAATGGAAAAAAAAAAAAGAAATTCAATTTCCATTTACCTGCTCCTGCTCCTGGCCTACTCAGAGCTAAAAGGCAAACACATCACTGTGCTCCCTCTTTCCCCTCCCTGTTTGGGAGAGCTGGGGGCTCACAGCACTGAGCAACACCCGAAGTTTCTGCTGAGATCCTGGAGGAGCTGAAGGAGCCTCAGCATTTGCTGAACATCAGACTCCTCCCAAGAGCTGTTGACTGAAGTGGGAACTTGCTGTTTCCACTCATACCAAAAGTGAAATTACACCAGGGAAGGAAATCTGTCTTGATGGAAGCTTTTCTCTCTTTTTTTACTCCAAATGCACCAGTTTTCACAGGCACTTGAGGGGACCCTTCAGACAGAGCTGTGGGCGTTCATTGCTTTGTCTGTATCTGAGCCAGTGCCCACTGCAGAGCTAAGAGAAGCCTAAAGCAAGTGCAAAGTGACTTTACACACTCAACTCAAAATGTTTTAAGGGTTCAGTGCTGTTTTCACCAAAGAATTGAGCTGCATAACTCATGGCCCATATTCTAGAACCATTTCCATGCCCAACCACAGGGCCCTGTGCACCTGCAGAGGTGATGTGCCTGTGGATTCCGTGCACCCACAGAGTTACAGAGCTCAGCAGGGAAACACAGGGAAGTGTTGGTCAGAGCACAGCCCAGATCTGGACCAGCACAGCTATATCTGCACAAAACTGCAGAGGTTAGTGGGCAGGGATGGGCAGAAGAGAAATTCATTTCTTGAAGAGAAATACCATGAGAGTCTGAGTCTCATGTTAACATCAGCCTCTCTTCAACCCATCATGGGACTCCCCTCACCTTCCCAGGGAGCACCCACCAGCCTGGGGGTGTGTTTGTTTTCCAGTCCAGGCACAGCAGGGACTGGTGAGGAGCCAAACATTGGCCACACAAAATCTGGAGCTCTGATGGGCTCCTTGCCCAGCCCAACACTGTGAGCATGAACAGAAAAGCAAATTCCCAGCTACTCCATCCACGCTGGCCTCACCACTCCTGCCTTTCCCTGCTGTGGGCAGACCTGTGTTGAGTGGTGCCACCTCAGCAGCCCTGCCCCAGCCCTGAAACACATCCCCTGTCCCCAGGGAGAGGGCAGCAGATGTTTCATCACACATGGCAGCACCACAGAGCCGCACTGGCCGGGCAGGGAAGGTGGATTCCACACTCCAGTGAAGCTGCAGGATGGATTTGGGTGGACAGAATGCAATTACCCAAATCATAATTTACTCAAGACATAAATCTTTCGAAACCGTAACAGCGTCTAGAGCATATGAAGCATTATACATGTTCAAAGCACAAATGTTAATGTTTATGCCAAAAGAAATCTGAACTTGAACTTAATTAATAACAAGCAAGGAAATTGTATAGTTGAGAGGTATTTCTCCAGCTTTAATTCATAGAAGCAGCTCTTTTTTTCTCATTTTTTTTCTTTTTTTTTCTTTTTTTTCTTTTTTTCTTTTTTTTCTTTTTTTCTTTTTTTTCCCCAGGAAGATTTCACCCAGACTTCTCCCTGTCTTCTGCAGATCCCAGCTTTCCTCCCAAGCTGAGTCAAGGAATATTAATAAAAACAAACCTCATCCTGTAAAAAAAAAAGACTGCTGAGTCTCAGAAAAAGCAAGGAAAATGAGAGGAAGATGTGATTCTATAAGTGAACCACTTTTTAAAACTGATATACACAAATTAGTCACATACATAGCCAGACATACATTTTTAATGTACATGTAAATGTATGTCTATGTATAAAAAGCTACTCAAAACTCACACTTTGGATATGAACCTTTGGTCCAGCCAGATAATGGCAACTAACTCGTGGTGGTTTTTTTCCTGTTCCCCAAGGTGTGGGATCCAAAAAGGAATAGCTTTCATCCCACCATAACTTAAAAAAAAAATAAAAAAAAAAAAAAAAAAAAAACACCAAGAACCATGGAGAATGTTGTAATATATAAGGGTTGCTAAGCTTTTCCTTCTGCCTCCTGCTGCCACCTCTACTTCCAGAAAAGCATTGGAGTCATTTGAGAAGCCCGTGTGGGATCCAGCCTTATTCCTGTGGGGAGTGGAAGAGCCCCAAGCCCCCATCAGTGGGTTGGGATGGGCACATCCCTTGAGTTTTAACATGTCCATGCCCTGCTCCTCTACCCATTTCTACACCTCACACACAGAATTTGGTAAATAGAATTTGCCTGCCAAAAAACCTGCTCTGCATCCAAAGGAACATGAGCAGCCTGCTTTTCTGAGCCTGGCTGGGATGGGGCTGAGCAGCTGGGGGAGGCTGGGATGGCTTTTCAGGATAACAGTAGGTTTTGTGTTGGAAAAAAAAAGGAAAGAAGCCATGTCTCTGGACAACTCTTGGAGCCAGAATTCATTTCTCTCCCTCTGATCTCCTAAAGCATCAACAGTGGCCAATGTTTGGAGCACTGGTGGCTCATTGGCAAACCCACCAGAGCTCCAGGGCCTCTTTCTCATTTGTGTATTTACATAAATTTCCATATGGCACGGAAAACCAATAAATACAGGCAGGAATGTAATTTTGTAATTTTCCATGGATTTGGGGTTTTTCTCCTGCAAGTGGCTGAGCACTTGTTGCCCAGTTCAGCTCAAAGGCCTGAGGTTTAAATGAAGGATGTGCTGAGGTGCCTGGGCTGCAGGGCTGAGCCTCCTGCAGCAGCTCAGGATGACAGCACGAGCACAGGCATTTTTAACAGCTGGATGCATCTTCTTAGGGATGCTACAGGGATAGGAACCTTGGGAACAGGCTGGGATGGAGAGGGAAACTGCTGGAGGAGCAGCCAGGCCCATGTTTGTGTTGAAATGCAGTTTGTGCCTGGTGCTGGATGTGCTGCAGCCTGGCCTTGGTGTGGCAGGGAGTGCTCCCACCTCACACACACAGACACCACAGACACACAGCACTGCACCAGGCTGGCTCCCTGGCCATCCTCTTCCTCAGCACGTTCTTCTTAACAGGGAAGCTCAAAGGGAAGCCTGCAGTATCCCAAACCCACCTTCCAGACTGGGAAACCTCACCTGGGAGCCTGCAGTATCCCAAACCCACCTTCCAGACTGGGAAACCTCACCTGGGAGCCTGCAGTATCCCAAACCCACCTCCTCCAGCCTGGGATGCAGGAGAAGGAAAGGCAACATGAGGCCTTCTGGATGTGGGAAGAGAGATGCATTAGGTGTCCTGAAACTATTTTTTAAAAATAATAATCCAGAGAAACAAACAAAATTTTCACCCTGCCAAGGCATCATCAAAACTTCAGCTTAAATACTTTTTCTGGGTGCAATTAAACAAAGTAGTCTGCTTGAACCTTCCCTGCAGCAGGGTCCCAGTGGGGTTAAGGCTCTCTGAACTCTCCCTGCCCAACTTTCTCCCCCTCTCCTGCTCAGAGCTGGAGGAGAGACTGACTCATTTGGTTAAAAATAAAAACACTGCTATCTAAACTTTAATGGCTTTGTTTCTGATTGCTGCAGGCAGTGGTTCATATGCATTCCAAGCAGCACTTTGTCTGCAAATGTAGCGTTTTGGAAGCTATTCCACCTGAAAAACAATATCTTCCATCTCTCTGCCTTGCTCTGTTGGGGGCTGGGAGCACACCCATCCTGGCTCCAGGTTCAGCGAGGTGCTGTTGTGGAAAAAGAAAAAGCTGGCTCTGCTGCAAGGATGGTGCTGGAGGAAGCAAGGGCTGGGGTGGAGAGCAGGAGTGCTGATGAGGAGGGCTCCAGCCTCTGCTGGGAGAGAAAGTGCTTGAAATGTTGGGGCTGGGGGTGATGCCAAACCCTGCCAGCCCCAGGGCTTACCAGGGGCCACACCAGCGCTCTCACTCTGGGCCCTGCAGAGCTCCCAGCCACAGCTTTCCCTGGCCAGAGGCTCCCCTGTGCACACAGAGCAAAGTTTGAACGCTGCATGCACTGATGTGCACATCCAGGGACAGATGGAGCAGGAGGTGGCTGTGCTGCCCAGCGCTCACACCCTGTGCCAGCACCAGCCGCATGCTCTGGTGGCCCCTGTTGGAGCCTCTTCCATGACACAGAATCCCAGGATCTGCTGTGGGTTGGAAGGGACCTCTAAAGGCTGTCTAATCCAACCTCTTCAACACCTTCAACTAGAGCAGCTTGGCCAGAGCCACATTCAACCTGGCCTTAAGTCTGCACTGCTGCTTCTCTGGCCAGGAGAGCTGTGCCAGGCCATGTGTGCCAGGCCATGTGTGCCAGGCCATGCGTGCCACCCCCTGTCCAGGTGCACACAAATCCCACACGGGCCACAGCTCTGCCTGTGTTTATGGAAGGGAATGGCCATGGTAAGGTCTGGGATAGGTGATTTGTCCAGCCACCCTCACTCCAGCTCTGTGCTTTCAGCAGCAGTGGGGCTTGGCCCGTGGCCCCAGTTCTAATGCTGAGTTGCTCCATTTGTTCAGGTCTTTTTGTCCAACATTTGAGTGGCAGCTCCCTGCATCCCTCCTGCTCCCATGGAAGTCAGGGATGAGCCTCTCACCTGATCTTACATCTGGTTTAAAAGGGACAAAGGAATCCGAGTTGGGGGTCGCAATGGGATGGCCAGATAACCTGTCCTCAAAGGGGGTAAGGTATTCATCTCATGCCTGGAATGACTTTGTGGGGTTGCCCTGGCAACCGAGGCTCAGAGATGATGCAATCAAATTTGGGAACGATGTGATTAGAAATTACAGGCAAGGGGAAACAAAGGGAAGCAAAGTTGCTGCGGCAGCTGGGATGCAGCGCTCGGTGCGCAACGCGCGGCTCGGGTGAGAGGCATTATTCCCAGCAATTACACTAAAGATCATATTCTGTTTGCCAGCTAATTACAGAATCCCACTCAGTGCCTGCCGTCCAGCCTGTCCCTGCTCTCCCCGCTTTGGGAGGCCTGGGAATGGCGCTCTCATTAACCCGCCTGTGTTTGATCTGCTCTTACATTTCCAACTGGCACCTGCCCAGAGCAAACCACTGTTTGCTTATTCTGCTTCTTTGCATATTCCCTGTCCCATTTCACAGTCCAGGGACGTGCTGCTCTCCCTTGGCACCTGCCCAACCCTGTCTTTGGCCACCTCCAAGCAGGAAGTGCTGATGGGCATCATAAAGGGCAGTGCTTTGCTTTGGGCTGCGTGTGCCTTGGCTGCAAGTGCTCAGCCACGTTTTAACCCCAGGTGGGGCAGCCCCGGAAGATCTGTGCACCATCTATGAGGACCCATAACTCCAGAATATAAACCTAAGTATAATTTAGGACTGTGGTGCTTGAGCACAGCTGCCCAGATGTTCTACCAGCTTCATAGCCCCACATGGTTTGATGCAGAATGCTCTGCTAGGCCACAGGCAGCTTCTCTGCACAGCTGAGGGGACACCCTGCCACCCTTCAAGGGACACCCTGCCACCCTCCAAGGGACATTCTGTTTGCTCTCACCCCCCTTGTTTGGAGCAGGTGGCAGGGCCAGGGGTGCAAGCTGTCCATGAGCTCTGTCAGACACTTGAGGCTTGGATTATTTACCTACCATGGGGCTCTGCTGTGTGTACCTGGAAATAATTGCCCTGGAAAGGAGAATCAAGTGGAAATACAGGGAATAGGGATTTGCACTGTAAATATTACTGGTGATTCATAATCCTTTCTTCTCAGAATTTCAGCTTTCTTAACTATTATCCCTCTCGCAGGAAGCCTCGGCTGTTCCTTTGACAGTTTTATGTGACCCAGCAGGCACTTCTCGTTCATTTTCACTGAAAAAACAAGAAGCTCGATTCCCTGTGGCAGGGTACCTGGTGGTGTCATTAGCCCAGTGCCAGGGATGAGGAGGGGTTGTGGGAAGAGAGAAGAATCACTGCTGCTCTGATGTGACACCTCTTTACAGCCATCCACGCTGTCCTCGGCCATCACACATGTCTGACAGCAACCAGGACTCACCTCAAGGGAGCAGAAACCAAATGTTTTCAAAGAAGCACTGAGAAGGACACAAACCCGATGCCTTTTCTCTCCCAGGCCCTCTGGCCTTGTCTCTGCTGCCAGAAAAGACAGGGTGGTTTGAAATATGCATAACCTGACATGTTCTAAGCTCCCTGTGGTGACAGGGTACCGTGGTGGATGGTCAAGATGAACCTTGATGTTGTCTCCTGGTGGCACATGTGTTCAGGAGAGAGCAGGCAGTGCCTAAATGTGAGACAGCCACTGGGTAAATATGAGAAAGGCTCATTTCCCACCTCTCCTGCCCCCCAGTATAGTTCCCTCTGGTTTTGGCATCCCAAAAGAATCCCTCCCTTCCTAAATACCTTCCCCCCAGGTGGGAGCTGAGGCCAGAGAGAGGAGAAGGAGGTTCTGCTTTACCTTATTTCATATATTTTCGATCTCTAAAGCTAAAACTCCAGCTCCTATCACCCTGTGAGGGCACTGTGACCTTGTGCTGGGAGGCAGAACAGACAGACCTCAGCACAACCTGCCACATTCCCAAAAACCCCCTTTCCTTCCATCTTAATCCTGGTGGTAACATCAACAGGGTGGCAGAGGAGACAGTGAGGGTGGGGGCCAAGGTTTGGGCTTCACCTCCCACCTCAGGATCACTCTCTGCTCCCACCCCTGCATCTTCCTTGCTCTCCCCAAGGGGTGACCAGCCCAGCTCTCCTGGGCTCATGCTCTCTACAGGTACCTGACAGGAGATTTTAGCCAAGTCAGGGTCAGTCTTCTCTCCCAAGTACCAAGCAGTAGAAGATGAAATCTCCTCAAGTTGTACCAGGAAAGGTTTAGATTGGATTTTAGGAAACATTTCTTCACTGAAAATACATCAAGCACTGGCACAGGTTGCCCAGGGCACTGGTGGAGTCCCCATCTTTGGAGAGGATTCAAAGCTGTGCAGATGTGGCACCTGGGGACATAGATAATGGTGGCTTTGGCAGTGCTGGGTTAATGGTTGGACTTGGTGATCTTTGAGAGCTTCTCCTCAAAGATCCTAAACAATTCCATGATTCTGTGTCTTGAGTTCCACTCCTTGCAGCACCTCACTGGGGAACCACAGCACCTCCTCCTTTCTGCTCCTGCAAAGCATCATTTGAACACCAACCTTTGCTCCCCAGCCCTCTGCTGGGAGTCCCCATCCTGCATCCAAGAGTCCAAGAGCAAACTGTTGGGATGGCTGGGGCTGGGACTGAGCCCTGTGAGCACCCAGGGACCCCAAAATCCAGGCAGATCAAACCACTGAGGGGTGAGAGGGAGGGAGAGCAGCTGAGGAGGCAGCAAACCCAAACAGGGGAGCTGCTCTCGCCAGATGGGGCACAGGGAACAGAACTTCATTTGAATCGCTCGCAGGCTTAGCAGCCAGGCAGAAAGAAATCATCACAAATCCATCTAATGCAAACTAATGCTGGTCATTAGGAGGCAGGCTGGGAGAGCGCTGCCTGATCGCGAAAAAGACATTAGGAGGAAAGTTCCTGAGCAGATTTCTGACCCGAAATAGATCATCTCTGAACAATATATTCTTCATTTATTCTTGTTCTCCAGCCTGGGGAAGAGAGGGTTGGTATTTCTAAATGTTTTTCCCACAAAGAAAATAGCCCAGGGTGATCTCGACTCTCATGTATCGAGCCAGGTTTTCAGCAGTCACAGAATCAGAGAATCATGGAATGGTTTGGGTTGGAGGGGACCTTAAAGATCATCTAGTTCCAACCTCACTGCCGTGGGCAGGGACACCTGCCATCCAAACTGGCCTGTTGGCAGGAGGACAGTCCTTGTGGCTGTCAGCAGGACACTCAACATCACTTAAAAGCAGAGCAGCCCTTCCCTCCACACATGGATCAGGAGTAATACCTGATGCAGCTCTGGAATAGAAAACAGAACAGTCCTGTGTGTACCCGGCACTGACCACAGCCCCCACCCCACAAACAAGGCAGTGCTTTCACAAGAAACAAGTGCTTCTGATGACTGTTGGTAAAAAATAAAGAAATCAATGATTCTCTCTCAGCTGCAGACACTGGATGAGTTCTCCCAACTTTCCTGTTCAAGACACACTTCACTTTTACAAACTAATCTCACAGAAATAAGCCACCTTTCCCCAAAACAGCCCTTTCAATTATTTCAGGTGACTTCATCCAGCCAAAGCTCCTTCCACCCCAGCAAACACAGCACGCTCCAAACCCTGCCCTGCACCCCAGGACGCCCTGTGCAGGCTCTTGGCAGGGAAAGAGTTAATATGTTTGCCTTGAACAAGCCCGACTGAAGCCAGGCTGGGCTCAGCTGGAGAGAACCACTTTATCAGGAGAGGTTATGAGAAAAAGGAACTCTTAAAAGAGTGTTGGGCAGAGCGTGGAGCTGGCGGGGCGTTGTGCTCTTCAGAGCCGTGTTGGGAAAGCCTCTGTTGCTCTCCTGGAGGGGCAGATCCCAGTGCTCCCTGCTCCCCATTAAAGCTGGGGATTGGGGGTGCTGGCACTGGGGGCACTGTGCAGCCAGGCACAACTTTTTGATGTTGTTCTGGTGGGGAACTGCTGAAAACCTCCTCGTTCTTCACAAAACTATATCCCAAATCAAAGGCAGGTTGTACTTTTTCTTTTTTTTTTTTCCCAAAGAGTTAATGAAATGCTCGTGTTTTGGGTCAGTCTGAGGGTTTGGTTTCAAAGCAACCAAATAAAGGCAACATCTGGGATCATGTAAATACTGTTTTATTCCTTAGACTTTTCTGGTGTGATATGCATGAACAACAAGCTCTGCTAAGCAGAGGATTCTTTCTCTAATTTAGAAAACATTCAATGTTTAAATATACATTAAAAAACTGCTTGGATTTGAGAGAAAAAGTCACATTGAATCAGCCTTTATCAGGAACTGAAATGACAGGACATAAGTAAATGGCTTCCCACTGACAGAGTGCAGATTTAGATTAAATATTAGGAAAAAATCCTTCCCTGGGAGGGTGGGCAGGCCCTGGCACAGGGTGCCCAGAGCAGCTGTGGCTGCCCCTGGAGCCCTGGCAGTGCCCAAGGCCAGGCTGGACAGGGCTTGGAGCAGCCTGGGACAGTGGGAGGTGTCCCTGCCCTGGGATGAGCTGGGATTTCAAGATCCCTTCCAACCCAGACCATCCTGGGATTCTGTGACAACACGGTGATCCCAGCACTTGAAGGCTGTCACCAATCCTCAGCTTCAAACCTCGCCCTTTATGTGTAGGATCAGGCTCAGAAGCACCAGGATTTTGGCTGGGTTTTGGGCTCATTTCATGACTCTTCGTTCCTGGCTGTTCTGCCACTGCTATTCACTCCCCCTCCTCC
The DNA here is from genome assembly GCF_021018805.1 of Prinia subflava. Taxonomy (NCBI): domain Eukaryota; kingdom Metazoa; phylum Chordata; class Aves; order Passeriformes; family Cisticolidae; genus Prinia; species Prinia subflava. The sequence goes on along the minus strand of NC_086258.1, from coordinate 3,828,756 downwards.
TTTTCCCTGACATGCCAAAAAAAAAAAAAAGAAAAAAAAAGAAAAAAAAAAAAGAAAAAGAAAAAGAAAAGAGCTTAAACATATTTTGCGGTTAAACCACTTTTTTTTTCATGTCTGCTGGTTCCCACTGGGCTGAAAAGCAATAAAAAGTCAGGAAGAAGTATGGGCTCCCCTCTCAGCTTTGTCATGTGGATGAATAGCACAGTAAAAAGCACTGAATGCTATCGGTTAAAACGAACTCGCTGCTCTTCCAAGTACATTTTGCAGCTCTCTGATGCAAAGGGGTGGGGGACTGGATGGTGAAAAACCTCTCCCGGAGATGGAGCCTTTGTCATGCTAGAGGTTTTTGCATTAAAAAAGAAATTCTTTTTATAATCACTTTACCCACAGCAACACTTTCAGTTCTCCCCTGCTCTGCCTTCACCTTCCTCACTTTTCCGTGGCACTGGAATAAATCTGAGGGAACTGTGACCTGCAGCAAGGCCATCTGTGAGCATCTCAGAGGCTCTGTCAATACGAGGCCAGGCAAGCACACAGGACTGCAAAGATCTTCTTATTATCTCCCTTCACAGCCCTTCCTGGGCATTTCTCTCCCTTTTGTTCTTCATCAGGTGCCTGATAATGCTGATAAGGAGGGAAAAGAAAAAAAAAAAAATAAAATGGGGGGCTGTTACACCTGGAAAATATTCCAGTCTGCAATGTTAATGTATAATTGCAGATAAAAGTAGGTGAGCAATTCCTGGAGACTTTTCCATTAAGATATTCAGATAGTTGAAAATCACTTCTTATTTGGGTTTTGATCTCCTATTGTTGAGAAAGCTGAAAGCCTTCACTTCAAGGGAAAGCACCTCTGTTGTCTAAGATCCCTTTCCAGCAGTGACAGCCATACTGGAATTTTCAATAGAACAGGTTTTTAATTTGTCTCTTACTTTCTCCTACTCCCCTGTCCTTTTTATTAGAGTAGACCCAACTTCTCCATCCCCAAACCTTCCCAAAGCACATCTCCACCTTAAGAAGATGGCTTAGCCTGGCCAGGAGGGATATGTGGTTAAAACAAAAAGGAGGGATCTAGCAGGAGTCTTAACCACTGCTGGAGGAAGGAAACTGGACAGAAAATGCTGCACGGCAAAACCACAGACTGAGGAACCTCTGAAGGGTCCAAGTCCTGCCCAAAGCAGGTCTAACTTGGGTCAGGCTGCTCAGGCCTGGCTCATTTGAGCCAAGAACACTTCAAAAGCTTTATCCAAACTCCAGCCAACCCCCCCTGTTGTTGAATCCTGGAATAGTTTGAGTTGGAAGGGACCTGGAACATCATTGAACCCCAACCCTCACTGTGGGCAGGGACACCTTCCACTGGGCCAGGCTGTCCAAAGCTGCATCCATCCTGGGCTTGAACACTTCCAGGGTTGGAACTTCACCCAAGCTCCATTCAACCACCCTTGGGAAAGCTTTTCCTCATATATCATCAAAATTCCCTTTTTGCTACTTGTGCCTGGTGCCACTCATCCTGTGCTGCTGGCTCTGATTACCCAGAAATTTGGGTGTGAGGAAGAGTCTGGCTTGTGGAACTTGGTGCTACAAAAACCCCGCAGAGGGCAAGGGCTCCGGAGTGATGGACAGATAATGGACATCCACAGATAAGCGGATAAAATGTTTCCAGGGGATATAATCCCTCCTGTTCCTGGTGATAAGCCAGCTGCTGACTGACAGAGGCAAGGAGGAAAACATTCCTGGGAAAACTATTCCAAACCTGGTGAATTTATCCATGCAGAACTGGTTATGGCAATCTCAGAGTCATTAGTGATTTTCCCTGGATGCACCAGATAATTGAAAAGAGACCAAAAAATGCCTAATTTTTATAAAGTGTTGGGAATATGGGGAGCTATGGCTGCACCAGTTTATCTTCAATTCATGAAAAATCCTGATGGAAAGATATGAATACATTATTTACAGTTATCTGGAAGGTGCTGAGGACAAGAATCGTGGACACCATGGATTTGCCACTTCTTTAACCACCTCTGTGACAAACTGAAGAAATGGACTGAAAAAAACAAGAAGTTTGGATCCAGCTGGGACAGACAGAAAGTAAAATGTCCTGGGCTGATGGAGTGCACAGGTGAGCTTAGGCTGCACTTGAGCAGAAAAAGATCTAAGGTTTCTTTTGTGAAAAACTCAGTGATTTTGTGCTGGTGCAAAAATGCCAAACATCATCCCAGGTTGTGCAAGAAGGCAGATGATGCAGGAGACATCATAAATCCCAGGACTGGGGATGCCACAGCAGAGCTCCATGGCTGCAGGAGTTACCACGTGGGAAGGAAGAGGTGGGAGAATGGCAAATAAATCATAATTGGAAGAAATTATTCACAAGAAAAAAAAAAGCAAACTGGAAGGGAAGGAAAGTGGAAAATTTTGGGGGGTAATGCAAGGCTTGTTTATAGAGACAGCTTTGCAGGGAGAAGTTCACAGCAATTTCTTTTATGCCTGGGGTTTGGATTGGACTAAAGGTTTTAGCCAAAGGCAGGGGTGGGAAGGGTAACTCAGGGGAGACCTGGGAGAAGAGACTGAAGACTTATCTGAGGATGGGTGGGTGGGTGTAAATAAAGTTTAGGATGTACCCAGGCTCTGCATCACTGGAAACTGCCCTGTGTGGCCCCAGCATCCACTGCTGCACTGCAAACAGACTGGGAGAATGTTTAATTTAATGTTTTTCCTTTGGCTAAATGGCTCCTGCAGCTTTTGCAGGCCTGCTGGGAGGGAGAAGTGCCAGAGCTGTGGTCACCTGGGAAGTGACAGAGTGACAACAACAATGTGAGTCCTCACCCCTGCCAGCATCCCAGCTGCTGCTGGCTGCTCTGCAGCACCAGAGGGAGATTTGAGCAGAGAAGGAAAAACCTTGGGTTCATCTGCTGGTTTTAGGGGTCTTGTTTTTTAATTTTTTTTTTAAGGAAAGGCATCCTCTAGCACCTGGCTTTCTGGGTCAGGAGGTGAAGAGGTACGGGAGAAGGCAGTCAACAGTCTGGCAGCAAGCCTGGAAGCAGCATCTCCACCAGAGAGCAGCAGACAGCAGGGAAACGTCCTGTTGGACCATCCCAAATGGGCCCCAGAGTCTGAACAGAGAAACCTTCGGGCTCGAGTGGCCTGCACAGAGCTGGCCCAGCCCGGAGAGTCTCTCTGATGTGTGTGTGCAGGAAATATCCGGATTTTCCTTTAGGAATCGCTGTTCAGTGAGGAAACAGGAGCACAGGGAGATGGGCAGAAGCCAAGGAGAGGAGCCCAGCCTTCCCCTGCTGCCCAGCCCCGTGTCGGGGCCGGCGCCAGGCAGCCCCGAGCTGCTTCCAAGACGCAGGCAGAGGAGAATCCTCCATGCCAAGCGAGTGTGAAATGGTGTGCAGGCAGGCAGCCTGCCTTTGTCTGTGTCCTTGGGAGGCTGCCAAGCCCCGCTGCCGTGGCCAGGGCACGGGAAGGAGCCCAGCCTGGCTGACATCTGCTCTGCTCAGGCCACAGCAGAGCAGGAGGCTCCAGGACAGCGCGCTGTCCTCCTTCTCTCCCACCCAGGGCTGTGCTGGAGGTGCCAGCTTTGCTGAGCCAGGGAAGCACCTCCTGGTGCCACTTGACCACCTCTGAACTAAACAAGCAAGGAGCCCTGCTCCTTTTAGATGCCTTTATTAAGAAATCAGCTCTGGGTGGGGCCTGTGGGTCATGCACACCGCTGCTGCTCCCTTTGGGAACGTACAGGAGGAGGTGGGCAGGCTTGATACTCAGCAGAGCTGGGGCTGCCGTCCTCACGGGAGGGCCTGGGATGTCCTGCTGGGCTCATTGTTGCCTAAGGATGTCCTGCAGATGGAGAACTGTTGGGTCATGGTGACATGGTGGAGTTGCTTTGGTTGGTGGTCTTGGTGGTCTTGTCCTCTCCACTGCTGTGCCAGTCTGGGGGAACGATTTCCAGTCTTGGATTTTGCACTGCCTCGTTGTCTCAAGGTGTTTTTGTCTCTCAGTAGTACCCAGTGTCCCAGTGTCCCTTCATTTGCATACTGTGCACCATTTTTGGGAGCAGCGGAGGTAATACCAACGAGTAACAAAAGGGACACAAGTAAGGGACTGTTGGGTGGGGTAATTAACAATATGGGTGATTAACAGTCTATGCATTCATCTTGCGGATCAACATTTGACATGGGAACATTTAACAATGAACAGAACACGGTAACAATCGATTACCTTATAAACTTGTTCATAACACCTCCAGTCACCCCGCAGGTTGCTCTGTCCTTAAATCTTGCTCCCAGCTGCTGGCATGGGCCCCCAAACCCACCGTGGGTGTGAGATTTGCTCTGGCACAAGCACAGGGGCTTTGTGGCTGTGGGACCTGCTCCTCTCACACCCCAAGCTGGGCGAGCATCAGGCACACCCTGCTGGCAGCTGGGGCACGATGGGCACCAGGAGAAACCTCTGGCACGGCTCAGAGCCCCTGTGAGGGAGAGAGGAGAGCAGGGGGGTTCCTGCAGTAATGAAGGGATGGGATCTGCGCTGACGAGGGAAATGCCTCGCAGCACTGCTAATGTATGCCATGCTAACATATGCTAAGTCATCAAAAACATGCCATTTTAAAAATATCCAGGGTGCTTGCCGTGAATATCAGCCCAGCTTTGCCAAAGAAGACTTTCAGTCTCATTTATGGAAATCCAGGGAAGATTCTGCCTTCTGTCACCCAAGGGCAACCTCAGTATCAAAAGAGATAACATCCCTGGCTAGAAAACACTCTGAATATTTATCCAGGCTGTAGGCCATTTTTCTAACTTCAATCTTGGTTTGCTTTTCAATACTCTTACCTTTTTTTTGTTACATTTTGGAAAATATATATGGTTTGGTTATTGCAACATCCAACTTTGTGCAAAATATTTAATTGAAGCTCTTAATTGCAAGCTGTAAATGTAGCACTGATGACAGATTGTAAAGCCAGAAACCATTTGGTCAATGCACAACAACTAACAAGAGGGAAAAAAAAAAAAAAGGCAAACCAGCATATTGGACAGTAATTTAGAAGAGATGTGAGTTTTATTGCAAAGAATCAACAATAACAACAACAAAACCAAACCAAAAAACAACACCAAACCTTCCAGAAAATTTAGGAAAATATATTATCAGATCCATATGATAAGAAATCTGGCTTTTTTTTTTTTTTCAGGTAGAGAAAAAGATACACTTAAATTCAGTCAAAAGAAGTGAGACATATATTATTCTTACTGAAAATAATTTTGCCTATAAATACATTCAAGACTTCAAAGCAAACCCGACCGAAGACAGGAAATCAGGCTGTGGAAGGTGTTTGTTACTCCTGTTCAGCTCGTGTTCCCTCTTGTCGCTGTAAAGCTTGGGTGATTCCTTAAACGTTTGAAATGACAGGCGCTGAGCATCTGTGAGAGGCATTCCCAGCCCCTCCTCCCCCTGCACTGCATTCGTGGCTCGGGAGATGCTCCAGGTGCGACACAGCAAGGTCAGGTAGGCACTGATGTGAAAAGAAGAATATTTATGTTAATTGGGGAATTAACCCTCTGTCAAGTGGCATCTCCGTAAACGTTGTTAAGGAAAAAAGGACAATAACTTCTTTAATGGCTGCTCAAGTTTCAAGGCGCTCTTTAAGAATTAACTAAATTAAAATCTGTTTGGAGAGCTGGAAGGTTTCTATACATGAAAGGGAGGTTGGCTGGGCTTATTGGAAACAGAATTTCAGTCACTGTTAAACGCTGGTGAAACTGGAAGGATTATTCAGACAATTGACTGAATAAATGAAAAACTCTTAAAATGCTCTGAGAATTTCCCAGGGCAGCTGTGGCTGCCCCTGGATCCCTGGAAGTGTCCAGGACCAGGCTGGACAGGGCTGGGAGCAGCCTGGGACAGTGGGAGGTGTCCCTGTCATGACAGGGGTGGGATGAGAGACTTTTCAATTCCTTCCAACCCAAACCATTACATGCTTCTGTTTTAAGGGGATAATAGATGCTTTTACAACTCATAATACTGAGAGTTTATCCAGGAAACACCAAATTGGTAAGAAATTTTTTCTTGCAATTGAGAGGCTGTCCAAACTTCAGTTATGAGGCAAGAGTGTGATTTTATTCAGATATAAGTATTGCTATTTTCTTTGATGTGTCTTTCTTAAGGAGCATCTTACTATTGTTTCTTTCAAATAAGTGACTTAAAATATTTTTGCTCTGCTTTCACAGGTTTTACTTTAGATTATTCATGTTTTTGATTATCAGCTATTTAGGTTATCCTTAAAATACCAAAATAGGATTTACAAGTTTCCCCCTGCTTACAAATAGACAAGCCATGTCTGTGCCTTGTTTTTTATCTACCATTAAAACAAGATTACAACTCATTTTTGGAAAGAGGTACTTAGATCCCCTCCAAGGGTAAATCCACTCTTACCATATATAATCTCTGTTACAAAGTGTCCTCAGAGAGAAGTGCAGTGGAGACTGTAAGTGGAATAATGATCATTTATTGTTTATGATTTCCTCTGGTTCAGAGTTTGCTTTTGCTTGTTTTGGCAATAAAATAGCCACAAATCATTCACTAAAATTGTTGTGTTTGGGTTTTATTGTCTTTATTTTAAAGACAGCTGTTGAAGATGGGGTGAATAGTAGCATCACAACTTTGCACTGCCATGAAAGGCAAATGTAGAGATGGTGCCCACCCTGTGGCTCTTGCTTTTAGCTTTTAGCAGTGTCTAAGGCAAAGCCCAGAAACTGGAGACATCACCTCTAGTCCCAGCCTGAAAGGTCTCCTCTTCCTGCTCCAGGAGAAGGGAATATTCAACACCAACAGCACAAAAACCTTCCCCTCTCAACAGAGTGGATGTCACCCATCACATTCATGGGGCCCCCAAATTCAGAGGGCAGTGCTGCCAGAGCCCCAGGACTCTGCAAAGCCCCAGCTGACCCTTCCAAAGCCTGGCCAGGCTGTGTTAGGAGAACAATCCTTGGGAATGACTGATCCTCCTCAGCAGAGACTGAATTGCAGCCACCATCTGCCAGTGATGCACGTGTGGCCTCTCCAGTGGTGACAGGGCAGGGACATCAATGGGCTCTCACAGCCTGATCAGCCCCACCCCAGCCACCACCACAGATGTGTAACCCCAGACTGAGTGCCTGAACCTCCCTGGGGCTGTCTTTGCATTTTCCTGGCTCTGCTGCTCCTCTGTGTCCCACCCAGTGGCCCCGTGGATGGATTTGGATCTGCCTGTCCCTACAGAGCCCCCCAGTGCTGTGAGTTCTCAGCACCCAGCCCTGCTCAGCCATGCTGGGATGGGCTGGGAGTGCCAGCAGCTCCTCACTCCTGGCCCTGAGGCAGCAGCAGCCCTTGTGGCACCGGGATTTTGGGGCCAGAAGTGCCATTTGCATCGCTGTTTGTTGACCCAGCAGGGCTGGCTGGGCTGGTAAGGCAAAATCAGCAGTCCTGTAAACCAGGAGTGGGGGCTGAGGGGTGCTCTATGCCCCAGGCTGATGCTGCACAGTGGAACTGAGCCCTCAGGTCACCTTCTCATGCCCAGCCTTCCTCCAGGTTTGTCATGGTGACCTCTAGGAGCATTGAGCTGCTTTATTCCAAGGAATGGTCACAACCCCAAGCCTGAGAGAGCTCCAGGAGTGTTTGGACAATGCTTGGGCACAGGGTGGGATTGCTGGGGTGCCCTATGCAGGGCCAGGAGTTGGATGTGATGATTCTTGTGGCTCCCTTCCAAGTCAGGACATTCCATAATTCTGTAATTCTGGGGCCAGAAGTTCTCCCTAAACCCATCTATTTATCCAGGCTCCTCCTGCTGTGCTCATTCCCTGCCAGCAGGCACCAGCCTTTGGGTGGATGTGTGGGGCAGGGGGAGGCTCCATCACAGCAGAGCAGTTTCCCAACCTGCTGTCCTGCATGGCTGCATCAGGAACCAGGAGAGGCGATGCTGCATGTTTGGTGGTTTGGGGGGTGGTTGTTTTTTTTTTTTTTTTTTTTTTTTTTTTTTTTTTTTTTTTTTTTTTTGGGTGGGTGTGTTTGTTTGTTTGTTTTGGGGTTTTTTTTGGGGGGTGTTTTTTTGCGGGTTTTTTGGTTTTTTGGTTTTTTTGGGTTTTTTTGGTGGTTTGTTTGTTTAGTTTGGTTTCTTTAGTTGGGTTTTTTTGTTTGTTTGTTTTATTTCGTGTGTTTTTTGTGTGTGGTTTATTGGGTTTTTATTTGGTTTGGGGGTTTGTTTGTTTGTTTTTGTGGGGTTTTATGGGGTTTGTTGTTTGTTTGGTTGGTTTTTTGTTTGTTTGGTTGGTTTCTTTTTTAATACCTGTGATTCAAGGGCTTGAGAGGAGAAACGACCGCCTGCAAACTCTCTTTCCGCGATCCCCTGCTCGTGCCTCACCGCCTTCCTCCCCCTCCCCTGTGCTCCCTTCGCTCCTCCGCAGCTCCCGTGCTCTTCCCGGAGCTGCTGCCAGCGCCGATCCCTGCGGGAATCTGCAGTTCCGGCAGCCCTGCCCTGCACCCCGCGGGTGTGCCCGTGTCCCCCGTGGGCACGGCCGGGGCAGGGGGTGCCCGGGGCAGGGGATGCCCGGGGCAGGGGGTGCCCGGGGCAGGGGGTGCCCGGGGCAGGGGATGCCCGGGGCAGGGGATGCCCGGGGCAGGGGATGCCCGGGGCAGGGGGTGCCCGGGGCCCGGGGGTGCCCGGGGCAGGGGATGCCCAGGGCAGGGGATGCCCGGGGCAGGGGGTGCCCGGGGCAGGGGATGCTGCTCGCTGTGCGCTCGCACCCAGGGCAAACCAGCGGGGACATCGCGGGGATGCGAGCTGCCAGCCTGCGCGCCCGATCGTGTTTCTGAAAGATGCCAACAGAGGGCATCCGCTGCCAGGCACAGCCTGAAAATTCCTGCTGCATCCCCCGTTCCTGGCTCCAGATAAAGAGCATCTCAGGATTTTTTTTATATTATTATTTTTTTTATTATTTTTTTAACCCTCTCTCACTTAAGCTCAGGTTCAACTTTCTCAGAGGTTTTTAAGTAGGTGGCCTTGTTCGGTGAGTGCTTTCATTTTCCTTCGGGTTAAGAAAACAATAATCCACAGCTGCAGTCCCTCGGTCAAGACAGGGCTGTGATAATTAGTGACTAAGGGCTGCCTACAGCCTGGCAGAGCAAGGGCCAGGTTCAAAGTGAAGGGTGATGCTCTGGTGTCCTGTGCAGCTGTAAACAAAATCAGAAGCGCTGCTGTGCTGGTGTTGGAGAGGAGCAGGAGATTTCATAATGAGTGTCCTGGCTTTGGTGGATTTAAATATTCAGTTTTATTTAGAGGTGCTTATTCCTGATGTTTAATCTCCTTGTTTCATGTCTCTGTGGACAGCCAAAGAGAAATGGAATTTCTGGGGCCTGCTGCTTCCTCTGGTAAACACATATTGGTGTTTGGGCTGTGGGGCATCTCACCCTGGGCACATCATCACTCTGATTTTGTGAAGACCTCACACCCAAACATCTGAGACGTCCAAAGGCCAGGGAGCCTGTCTGATGGCAAGATCACAAATCCAGTTTTGATGGGACAGCAAAGGTCCTAAGAGGAGGACTGGTGTCAGGCAGGGCTCATGTGAGGCTTGGAGGGAGCCCCACACATAAAACCAGCAGAGGGAAATGTGCCTCTAAGAGGGCTAGAAACAAGGGGCAGTCTGAGCTGGGCGAGGGCTTAGTCTGAAGGGATGAATCCAAGTGATAGTTTTCACTGGAAATAAAGTAAGGGTAATTCTGCTGCCCTGAGTTGTGTATTTCTTGTGAATCAGCTCAGATGGAGCAGGACCTTTCTGGGGTCCAGCTGAACCTCAGCAGGGAAGGGATGCTGATTACTGGGCTCCTAGAAGTAAGTTCTTTGCACACAAAATGGGGCAAAACCCTAAAAAGTCAGAATGGCTGGAAGGTCTGTCCAGGATAGTCATCAGTGCTTGGGACAGACCTGTCCTTGCCTCATGAAACTTAAGCTGTGCCATGTTTAACCTCACCCAATAGCTGTTCTATGTCTGATTTAACTCTTAGTGTGGGAATATGCACATTTTACCTTCCTAAAAGTGCACACATTTTCAATGGTGAAGCTTGAAATACTTAACCATGCTCATTATAAAAAAGGTGTTCACTCTCTTTAATCATTTAACCAGAGTTTCCCAATTGGCCACCAAAAAACCACAAAAAAACCCCAACCTGCTCTGTATGTACAGGTCAACTCTACTTCCTATTATGTATTGAGAAAGGGCCAGAAACATCCAGCCAAATTTGATTTATGGACTGCCATAGAGATTTAAGAAATTTATGATTTGATTAATCCATCCCATATATCTTTTTCCTTATTACCGGTAATTCGTGCCATACATCAAAACCTCCTGAGCAGGAATTTGGCACAGACCAGGCAGCCAGTGCTTCCAAAGGGTTAAATTCTGTGGTGAACCAACCACACAAAAAAACTACTGTGACCTGCTGGTGAAAGATGTAATCAGCAGTGCTGGGGTCTGGCTTAGCCAAGGTCTGTTCTGGTTTACCCAGTGAGGGTTTAGGACAGGTAGGATGTGCAGAACAGCATTGCTGGGGAATTAGGGGCAGGTCTGTGGAGAAAATATTGTCAAAATTCTAATGTGCCGTGGTGGTCATGGCAGTAAATGAACAGACAAAAATAAATGCTCCTAAAATATATATATTGAGCCCAAAGATGGGCTGACCAGAGGTCTGGATGACCAGTGGGACTGCCTGGAAAGATCTTCTCAGGGCTGGCTGTTGAGCTGGGCCCTGCTGACAATCCCTGTTTTTCCTCAGAGGGAGGTGGGGGCTTGGCATAGGGCATGGAAAGCAAATCAACTAATTAACTCAATGAGGGAATATGGAATAGCGTGCCTTGGACTGGATGAAGATGTGCACTGTGACAGTAGAAGCTTCTTCTGCTGGTAAACAAGTTTTTTGTTTTTCCTGTAACACTATTGACATTCTAAAATGATCAGAATATTTCAGAGCACATTTAACCAGACAGAGTACTGGATTTCAATACCATCAACACCAGAAAGCAAAAGGTGGGTCCTAAATTACCTTCAAAATCATAACAACTTAAAAAGTGGAATCATTTCTCATCTGCCTCGTGTTTTCCCAGCCACCCCAGGTCACCCAGCTGGAGAGGGAGGAGGCAGAGGGGTGATTCCTGCTGGGGGAAGCAGCAGCACACACCTGACAGCCCTGGAGCACATTCCCAGTGCAGGAGCCAGGTGTGTGAGCTCCCCCTGCCTGGCCCTGCCCCAGGGCCCCAGGGTCCCTCTCCCCAGCCCCTGCAGCCCTTGATTTCTGCTGATGCCACTCAGCAGAGCCCCAGCCGCATTTTGCAACCAGGACTCCTCTTTGGGATCAGGGAGAGTCGAGTGTGCCTTCACCCAGAAGCCTTTAATAATGTCTCAGCTCTGTTAAGCTGCCCACAATTTCATCCAGCCACCTCTTTCAGAAAAGCCCTGCATCTTCATTACCTTCCCCTCGAGCCATCTGGTCTCCCAACCTGACCTTTTTAAGAAAGATTGGTTAAAAAAAACTGGAGCAGTCCCTGAACAGAAGACCTTGTGTGTCATGTTTAAGCCCTGAGCAAATTTTTATGTCCAAGCTGTGAAACCTTGAAAATAAAGATTTATAATTGAGATTCTGGCTGAAGCAGAGTGAACAGAGATGGTCTAATTAAATTCTGTGGTGGGTATAATTAACCAAATTATACATTTATTACCCTTTATGCAGCTAAGGCAGGCCCAACCATTGCCATTTGTTTATGGGGAATGTGTTACCTGCTCGGGCTGTGGCAGCCAGGCCCATGGTGATGCTCTGGAGGGGCTGATGGTTCAGTACAAGCAGGTCTGAACTGATGGATTCTTTTTCCAGAAGCCAACACAGCTCCTGAATGAGTCAGCTGGGAAGGAGCAGGGTGGAAAGCAAAGACTCAGGGTTCTGCTTTGGGCTCCTTTGCAGAGCTGCCAGGGGACTTGGATCAAATGTGATGGTTTGGGAGAAAAAGGAGGTTTGGGGTTTTTTTTAAGAGCAGAGTGTCTGTCTGGTGTCAAACACACCTGGCACAAGGGCACTGCTGTGCACGAGGAAGGGCTGCAGGAACATCCACACTGACGTGTGTGGATTGCTGCCTTCCCTCCCTCAGCATGGAAATGGCACTTCCACACCCCTAACACAGATAACTACTCACACATCCTTTGGGACAGCCTCATCTGACTAAAAGCCTGTCTGGCTTTTCCAGAATGGAGCTGTTTCTTTTCACCCAAGACTCATTTCACTTCACTTTCTTACAGCCATCATGAGATTAAAAAAAAAACCAAAACAACAATGAATCAACCAGAGATTATTTTTCATGAAAGTTTAATGAGGCACTGTCCCCTTCCTATGCCTGTGTGATCAAACCTTGGTGAGCATGTAGGGCCTGAACATAGAGCAAAAACCATCTGCTTGAGAGGCAAGAAGTGCAGGGAATGCCTCTGCTGGCTGGCACCTCTCTACCTGGGCAGGCTGTGCTGCCTGCAGTTCAGCCCCGGGCTCCCTCAGCCCATCCATCTCTCAGGCAGTGAAAGCCAATACCACCCCCCTCCTTCCCCTCCCTGGACTGCTCCTTAATATTTCATGCATCAAAGAAGTTTCACTTGTAATGCAAAAACTGATTAATTAAGTAGAGTGCAAGAGTTACATGCATTGAAGGTTCCTTTCATCTTGGCAAGGAGAGGAGCCACACTGGAGGCTGTTGCTGCTGGGGAAGTTGTGTCAGAGGGCGGGCAGTGATGGAGTGGTTATGGGGTTCTGCAGGAGGGGATGGGAAAGCCTCATTCCTTGGACTTTGGCTCAAGCAACAGGCTGCTTTCCATTTTTCCTTGGATTTTCTCTTCCTCTGTAAGTGGTGTTGGCAGCCAGGCTGGCCCGTGCTTGGCAATGGGGCTCTTTGGGAGGGGGATTGTAGCAGGTACCAGCCTGACTCCAGCCTCAGGGTGTGCAAGCTCCCTTTCCAGTGTGGCTTCAGTCCTGGACATATCTTAGACCCTGCTGCTCCCACACACAAGAAATGTCTGGCTGAAACCCCAAGGGAGTTATAAAAAGGCAGGATGTCAGAAGAGGACAGCTAGAAAATGCCATGGCCATGGCACCTGAGCTCAGCCTTCCCTGGGTAAGCAAAGCTGTTGGTTGTAGCCCAAAATGCTGAACAGCCTTTCCTTGCTCCCTGTTCCCACTGCAGGCCCCTCTGAGCAGAGCCCAGGGGCTTTCCCCAGCGCACAGCAGGGCGTTCACAGCTCTCCTGTAAAACACTTGTCCCTGAGCAGGGAGGAGGAATCCAGGCTCTCCTGGCTGCCAGAGCAGGGAGGCTGAACTGGCAGAGTGTCCCCTCAGGGCACTTCTCTGGCAGTGGTCAGGAATCTCCCGTTTTGCTGCAGTGTCAGAAGGCAGCATCTCCTGCAGCTCTGAGCACAGCCAGGGGCCCGCTGCCTCGCTGGCAACCCAGGGGCAGGAACCAAACTGCAAAGGGCACTTTGTGCACCCCCTCCTCTCTCAGGAGGTATTTTTTGGAGCTGCTGACCCAGCCTGTGTGCTGGGTTGCTTGTGAGAGCTGGCAAAAGCACAGCGTGAGCCCTGTGGTCACCGACCACAGTCAGGCACCGCGTGGCTGGGGACCAGCGTTTGTGCACTGCAGCTTGGAAACAAAATTAATTTTGTGCCATTTACTTCACACTTAAAAATAATAATAATAAAAAAAATCTTTCTTACTCCTTCAGCAGAGTTATTGATGCTGATGTGACCCTGGCAGGGTGAAATATAAACCGCTGATTACATCAGAGCCATACCAGTGACTTTCTCCTCTGATTGCAAGCAGCAGGATTTGTGACTTAGAGGCATTACAAACACAAATTGCTCTCTGTATTGTAAATACAGAGTGCATTTTAATGATCCCTGCTGTATGTACATGCCTTTAGTAATAGGGCCAATTGAAAACCACTTCAGAAAGCTGCTATTGGTATCTTTGCAATAACCTCCTCATTTATGCCAGCCAATAAAAGGTGCATTAGTTCTGGGTGTCCAGAAATACTGCTCACGGGATTGAAAGTCAAAGAATGCTTCATCTGTGACCCTTTAAATGAGAATTACTTTTTTTTCCCCCTTCACCATCCATTTTAAACTTAGATCATACAGATACTTAGCCACTTTCTAGCAAAATGTCTTCTCAAAGCCCTCCACAAAATCCTGGGTTTGCCTCAATCCCACTTTGGGGTATTGTCATGAAGAAGGAAATAACCCTGGGGCTGAACGGCTCTGCTTGGGACTAAGAAATAAATAGAATGTCTCAAAGCTCCTGCTAAAAAAAAAACAACCCTCAGGTGGAAATCAGGCCTGGATGTGGGCAGATAGAGGCATAAGGCACACAGAGGCATAGCCAAGGTTCCTGGCTTGCATGACACACAACATATGCTCTGTCTTCTCCTAGAGGCTGCTCCACCCAGCCCACTGCTGCCTCTCAGTCGTGGAGAAGCTCCCAGCTCCTACTGAGAATGTTTCTGCTTTCTGTGTGGGAACCCCCACGCTCGGGACCAGTACAGATATAATTTCCACAGCCTTCAGTATCTCTTTTTATCCATTATGGCAGCAACTATTTATTTTCCTTGCATTCCTGTATGCGAGATGGGATTAAAAAAAAAATAAAAACAACAACAAAAAGAAAACAGATTGAGGAAAAAAGAAGGGATTTGGCCCCAAGCTGCACACTCAGCAGCTGAGGTGAGAATGGAGCTGGTGCTTCCTGACAACCCGTCAGGTCCCCCATCTCACCCTGCCCAGATGGGTCTTGTCAGTGCAATGCATTTTCACTTGTAAGAAGATTTCCATTTCCATTTCCACCCCGTGTTTTTGCTGGGAACTGCACTTTTTGCTGCTTTCTTGGCCCCAGTGCTATCGAAATTGACGGTCAGGCAGGCGCTGGCGTCCCCAAGGAACGGCTGGCTCCATGAAGCATAAGAAAAAGATATTAAAAATAGGCCTCATTTAGAAACAGCAATCTGGGTTATGGGCTATGCAATCGGCTTGAAAATCCACAGTTTGTTCAGATTTAAAGTATCTCCAAATTAGCAAGTTAGACAAACTTCTGTAAGTGTTCCTAGAATAGTTTTTCAGTAAGTGAAACTCTCAGAACCCTGTTCCTGCCATTTCCTTGGTGATGTAAAAGGGAAGGGATAACAGAAACCTGTCAGTTGTAAAGCAAGATTAACACATTCCCCTTCGCAAATATTATTGATGGTTTTCAAACAGTGAAGTTCTGCCTTTAGCTCGTCTTTGGAAGGAAAAAGCAGGCGGAATCCTTTTCTCCCCAAAATGAGAACGGAGATTTGCATTTACACAGGGAAGGATCCCGACTAAATGGCAGCTGAATGTGCCCATTTGCAGAACCTTCCCCTTGATCAGCGTGTCTGTGCTTGTACAGGAGGACTCGAGAAAGTCTCAGTGTGCTGCTCAGCTGAGTTGTTAGCAGAACTTTGCGAATCTAAAAAGGAAAAATAGGCTGGAATGATGCACGCAGAGCTGCTGGAGCTCTGTTTTCTCCTATCTCAGGACCTGCCTGGGGTCAGGCAGTCTGCAGCAAAGCAGGTGTCCCAGCCTGGGTCTCCTGGCCTTTGCTTTCCAGCTCTAAGCACTCACCTCGCTGCTCGATGGCAAATGTTAGGTCAGGGGAAACCTGGATGCACCTAAAACGTGTCCTGCACACCAATCCAGCTGGATCCCAGCAAACTGGGAGAAGAAACCACATTGCTCAGAGCTGTGACAGCAGCTGTGGGGATCTCTAGATCCCTTTCCTAGGCCAGGGACAGCCCCTTACCAAAATCTCATGGTGCTTGACAGCAAAAAATTCTCTGCTTATGGCAAATGGATGCAGTGGCTACAAGGAAATAGAATTAACAGGGATGGGGCCTCAAAGGGAAAGAGATGTTTTCCCTTTTTCAGGATTTACAGTTCTAAAGCATTATTTAAAATTTACTTCTTTTTTTATCCATATTGGCTACTCATGTGTCGGGAAGGGAAGGGAAGGGAAGGGAAGGGAAGGGAAGGGAAGGGAAGGGAAGGGAAGGGAAGGGAAGGGAAGGGAAGGGAAGGGAAGGGAAGGGAAGGGAAGGGAAGGGAAGGGAAGGAAAGGAAAGGAAAGGAAAGGAAAGGAAAGGAAAGGAAAGGAAAGGAAAGGAAAGGAAAGGAAAGGAAAGGAAAGGAAAGGAAAGGAAAGGAAAGGAAAGGAAAGGAAAGGAAAGGAAAGGAAAGGAAAGGAAAGGAAAGGAAAGGAAAGGAAGGAAAGGAAAGGAAAGGAAAGGAAAGGAAAGGAAAGGAAAGGAAAGGAAAGGAAAAGGAAAGGAAAGGAAAAGGAAAGGAAAGGAAAGAAGGAAAGGAAAGGAAACTTTTTTCTAGTATGACACTTTTCTCAACAAACACCTGACAGGGTTGAATTTTTGTCTGATTATTTTTTTCTAGAAATGCCTAGAAACTTCACCCCTCCAACTTAGCCAGAGCCAGGGTCCCACATTTAATGTTTTGCAACAAGTTGCCTGTTTTACTGGTGAGACTTTTTGCTTTCTCTCTATTCCTGTAGCTGCAAACAGGCACTGTTCTCACACCACGGCGGGGCTGCAGTTTGTTAAGCTGGGAATGGCCCCTGGGAATGGGGCTGGAGCAGTTTGTTTGCTGGATTTCCTCTTCATTGCCATCCTGCCCTTGTTGTGGTTTTAACATTTGATGACCTAGGTATCTCAGAAAGCTGTTTTGCCTCAATAGGCATGTGATGAATTGCTCTTAATTAGCTTGTGGAAATAATATAAGCCTGAGCATTAAGCGTGCTTTGTTAGGGTTTTGACATCTTCTTTTATATGTACATCTACAAATAAAATCAGGTAGATTAGCAGTCACTAGGAAATTGTTGTTGTGAGTCACTGACTCACAGCTCCTGTAGGCTGTCTCTCCTTGCCTTTGTTAGTCATGCCGACTGTGGGCAGGAGTTCACGGGGCTCTGGGGCTGGGGTCAAATGTGTCTATTTTGTCTGTAGGGACCGGGTTTGCCTTCAAATTCACCCCCATCATTCCAGCTGGAAGAGCCAGGTGGCTCCACCGCAGTTCAGCTCAGACTGTGAGAAAAACCACGGTGGAGCTCACCTGGTTCTGTCTTCAAGCACAAACTCCAGCCTTCAGGGGGCACCGAGGCATCCATGTGATGGAGGGATAGCGGAATCGGAGACCAGACCTCAGGGTCATTTATCCTTCTGGCCCCCATTTAAATGCTGGCTGGGAAACACCATATCTCAAATCTTTGCTCTAGGTCACAAGCTTGCCTCCTCCGGGTTTGTCATTGCAAGCCATCCCTGTGTGCCCTGGATGTGGAGCTGCCTGTTCACTTGGGAGAGGGTAATAATTAGTAAAAGCTCTCGGGAAACTCATTCCTGTGCTCTTGCACCCTGGTAGTTCCCTGAAAAGAAGGAACAGCCTGAGGAAAGAGTGGCAATGAATGGGATGGGGGGGAGAGGTGGGAGGGACAGGGGGGTTTTCCTAAAAACACAGAATTCTAGAATGATTTGGATTGGAAGGGACCTTAAAGACCACCCAGTTCCACCCCTCCACCACGGGCCAGGGTCTTCAACTATCCCAGGCTGCTCCAAGCTCCGTCCAACCTGGCCTTGGGCGCTTCCAGGGATCCAGGGGCAGGCGCAGCTCCCCTGGGGGCACCCTGTGCCAGTGCCTCACCCTCCCCACACGGACGAT
Organism: Prinia subflava; assembly: GCF_021018805.1. Lineage (NCBI taxonomy): Eukaryota > Metazoa > Chordata > Aves > Passeriformes > Cisticolidae > Prinia > Prinia subflava. The sequence continues at coordinate 3,810,975 of NC_086258.1, read as the reverse complement.
CGTCTCCCTAACACCGCATTTAACCCTTCCACGCCATCCCCCTCGCCCCGTGGCTCCGTGCCCTTGCCAGAGCCCCTCTCCCCGGCCCTCCCTAGCGCGGCCGCGGCAGCAGCAGCAGCAGCCGGGGCAGGGAAGCGGCGGCGGGGCCGGGGCCGGTGCCGAGCGCGTCTCGGCGAGCGGGGAGCGGAGCGGGGCGGGCGGAGGGTCCGCGGGGAGCGGCGGCGGGGCCGGGGCGGGGCGGGGGGCGGGCCCGGGCGGTGGCGGCGGCGGCGGCGGGGCTGGGGCGGCTCAGAGCGCCCGGCTCCGCTCGCCTCCCGCTCCTGCGCCTGGCTCCGGCCGGCATGGCCGCTCCGCCGCGCCGCCGGGCCGCCGCTCCACCCCCGCTGCCGCCGCTGCCGCCGGTGCCGCCGCCGGTGCTGCTGCTGCTGCTGCTGCTGCTGCCGCCGCCCGCGGTGCTGCTCGGCGGCGGGCCCGGCGCGGCGGCGTCGCGGGAGCCCCCCGGCCCCTGCCGCGTGAAGACGGTGACGGTGTCCACGCTGCCGGTGCTCCGGGAGAACGACATCAGCTGGAGCGGCGCCCCGCCGCCCGCCGCCGCCGCCGAGTCCCGCCTGCTGCTCTTCGTCCGCAGCGAGCTGCCCGGCCGCGTCGCCGTGCAAGACGATCTGGACAACACCGAGCTGCCCTTCTTCACCCTCGGTAGGCGCCCCGCGCCGCTTCCCGCCCCGCCCCGTCCCGTCCCGCATCCCGCCCCGCCATCCCGGAGCATCCCCGGAGCATCCCCGGAGCATCTGACAGCCGCCGTGCCGGCGCTGTGTCCGCCCTCCCCGCTCCGCGGGCAGCTCGATGTGTTTTTGGGCTTTCTAACCCTGCCGCTGTGCTGCATCCTGGTTTTTGGGTTGTGTTTTTTTTGTTGTTGGTTTTTTTGGGTTTTTTTTTGCCTTTCCTGCCGGGGAGGGATTTTTTAGCAGGGCCTGAGGCTGCCGCCGCTGCCAGCCCCGGGAGGAGGAGAGCATTCCCCGGGAGGAGGAGAGCATCCCCGCGCAGGCTGGAAGTGATGGGGGCTGCCTCGTGTGCTCCAAGTTGAGCTCTGAGCCCCGAGGAGGTGCCGCCGAGCCTGGCAGAGCGGGAGGGGCTGTTTTTCCTAGCCAGAGCCTGATTTTATAAAAGCTTCGTGTTAATTCTCGAAGCTCGCTCTCGCTTCACGCACAACTCCAGCGCCCGGGTCTGTGCGAGCGCCGCAGACTTTCCCGCCGCAGACTTTCCTCCGCTCTCAGCTTTGTGGGGAGGGGGATGGGAACAGAAATGGTTCTGTGGTCGTACTTCGGTCCTGATGCCGGACCCCGCTGTTTCGGACGGGGTGCCCGAGCTGCCTCCTGCCACTTTTATCCATTTCAGCCAGTCCCCCCCCGAGAACTGTTCCGAATGTCACCTGGGCAGTGCAGTGTTTATTTACTCTGCCAGGTCACCGAAGGGGTTTTGTTGGTCTTTGCTTTATCCATCAGCTGTCCTGTTCTTTGGCATCCAAACCCAGGATAATTCGAGTATCTGCTTAACTCGGGTCTCAGGTATCTCTCGACACACGGGGTTGTGACTTCCAGCGCGTCTCTGTGTGCCTCAGGTGTGCCCAGGTGTGCCCGTGTCCAGGCTCACTGGGGGCAGCTACCCCGAGTCCCTTCCCCTGCCTCGTGGAGTGATTGCCTTTCACTGGGTGCAGTGAGCAGGGAAATGCCTGTCTGTGTCCCCCAGTGCTGTCATTTTACCTTGTGAGAAGCTTTGCTGTAGCAAACGCCCCAATAAATAAGTTGGTGGTACTCCTGAGCCTCTCGGGCTCCAGCTTTGCAGTTTCCTTAGACAGGGTTGGTCAACTGCAAAAATCCCAAACAAACCACTCTGTTTCCACTAACGAAAGTGACAAATCAAAGGTTTGATGCAGTAGGAATGACGTTTACCATATCGTGGTTAAAAGTAACAAGAACTTTCATGGTTCACTGAGTTAATTTTCAGATTAGAGTACAGTTTCTTCAGGGACCGGGTGTGAATTGCGCACTGATCTAAATATATCAGATAGCAAAGAAACCCCTCTGTGTGAGCTTAGATAATAGCTCAAGTTGGAGGAGAGAAATTTGTCTTGATAGATCAGAGGCACGATCTTGTATAGCAAATCCTATTTCTGTGAGTGCCTGCCAGTAAAGAGACCATGTCTTCATCTAAAATTTTCCTTTACTTGCCTGGCACATTGGTTATGTGTGTACTCATGAATATGAAGCATGTCTTGTGACAAATCTGTGGGGGATTTCCTGCCCCTTCATGAACAGAAGACCCCAAAACATCCTCTCCTGTTCCCCTGGACTCACAGGAGTCAGGCAGATTGGAAGATAAACGGAGGCTGTGCCCATGGTGGGATGGCTTCATCATGGTCCTGGAATTAATCAGTCCCATTGCCTCCAGAGAAGGTAAAACACTTGTCCTTCCCCAAGGTCTAGCTCATGAATTGCTGTGGATGTTCTGATATTTCAAATTTGTTGCATTTCTCCCCGTCTCCTGGTGTGGCAACTGTCTCGCTCGCAGTTAACTCTTCTCTGGGTGAGGGCTGGGAGGATTTCTGCTGGCTGGTTTTCCCAGTGCTGGAATTAAGGCTGTAGTTTTCTGTGATGGTGGGTTTTTTTCCCCTCTCCATCCTTTTCTAACTTCATTGACGGCTGGGAACCGGAGAGCAGCTGCTGCCTGGTAATGAGCTCTTGGAGGTGAAAATCACGTTACATGCGGGAGGGCTTGGGAGTGAGTGGGGGCAGAGATTTCTCTTTGGCAGAATCTTTGCAGGTCCTTATCTTTGGCTGATTTCTGATGATTGTATCTCTTTATGCGTGTTGCTGGACATGTTTAGTGGCTGTCTGGGCATGAGCTCAGGAGGACACGTAAGAGCTGACGTCCTGCCGGCTGCAAATGTGTTGAGGACTCGTGAATGTCTTGGAGCGCAGGATCTTGCTGTGAGCAGAGATCACTTTCTGGCCTCAGCAGGGTAAGGATGGGGCACAATGACCTCCTAAAGCACTCAGCTCAGGACAGCCACCCTGACTGGCGTCCTGGAGGGGTTTTTGAAAGGAAAAAGATTTAAAAAAAATGCTACTGACTCTGAAGCGAAATAAGTTGAGAAAAAAATTGAGGCCGCTCTGTTCTGCAGGGCTCAAAAGTCTCTCCAGGCCAGGAGGCAGGAAAGAAAACGTGGCTTTGCTTGGTGGCAATGAGTTTAAGCTGCCAGGGCTGTACTCCTGGGTCTGCTCAGCAAGTCCCAGCTCAGTAAATCTCCCAGCTCTGCAGTGGTTCCTGTGCTGCTCCTCACTCCTTGGCATTTAAAGGAGGGTGGGCGATCTGTAGCTAAAGGCTGGCAGGTGCCAGAGCCTTGTCTGCAGTGGTGTGAAACTTAAAGTCATGGAATTATGTAGGCTGGGAGAGATCTTCAAGTCTAACTGTAAACCTAACACTGCCAAGTCCACCACTAAACCATGTCCCAAAGTGCCACAGCCTCCAGGTAGATGCCCTGAATTGGTGGCTGGTACAAAGCACATGGAGTGCTCCATGTCCCTTTTCTTTAAAGGATTCCTCCTTCTAAGGAGGAAACAACTTTATCTGTTCCCTGACAATATGAGATTTCATTCTCCTAAGTGCTTAAAGCGAGAGCTTCCAGTGTAGCATCCCTGCCTGCGGGGCTGCCTGGTCTGCAGGAGCCTCTGCAAGGCTGAGCTGGAGGAGAAATCAGCACTGGGAAACATCCACACAGCCAGGCCTGGGCCCAGGGCACGCTGGCAACAGCAGCAGCAACAGCAGGAGCAGCAGCAGCAGCAGCTACTCGTGGAAGGCAGGAGCCCACTAGGGGGTGGTGGGTACCCGGGGATGCTCCACAGCAGCTCCTGCTCTGTGTGCCCAGGAGGGCACCAGGGATGCTCCACAGTTATCTCCTGCTCTGTGTGCCCAGGGGGGTACCAGGGATGCTGGACAGCAGCTTCTGCTCTGTGTGCCCAGGAAGGTGCCCAGGGATGCTCTAAAGGGGGGTACCAGGGATGCTGGACAGCAGCTTCTGCTCTGTGTGCCCAGGAAGGTGCCCAGGGATGCTCCACAGAAGGGTATCTGGGGATGCTCCATACCCTCCCTGTGTGCCCCTGTGGGCACTCTGGGATGCTGGACAGCAGCTCCAGCTCTTTGTGCCTCAGTGGGCACCCTGCACCTGCAGGAAGGTGAGCAGCCGAGTGTGGGGATGGCCTCATCCTCTTTCAACAAAGGTAGAAAACTTTGATTCTCTGTGCATCCCTCCCGGACTGCAGCAGGGACCTGCTGCTGAAACACCCACTGGCAGCTCCCCGTGCTCCGTGTCCCTCCTCCAGTGGGGTGTCACAGCTTCTGTGTTTCCTACACACAGGTTTATTTTTTCCCTCCTGCGTTGGAGACAAGAAGGATGCTTCTCCCACTACCCCCCAGTTATGTTACTATAAAATTACTCAGCAAAGCCCAGTGGTGGCAGGAAATGACAAATGTAAGTGCCACCAGTGCATTATGAATTGCTGTGCCTCCCTTTTCCTGAAAAAGCATCCTGCCCTTTCCTTAACCTTGGACACTACTGATGCTTTGTGGCTTCTCCCCCCTCTCTAATTCTCCTAGAGTTACTCTGGCAAACGGTGCAGCTATCATTGACTCTACCCTTGCACAGTGAGGTGTCTCTGAGGTATGGATTTGATTCAGTCAGCAGCCATGTGTTCCCTACAGAAGCTGCTCCTCCACGGCGCAGCCAGCTCTGAGTGCAATGAGGCAGTTTGCCTCCGAGCTAATTTAGATGAGCTCTGTCTATGTGTGAGCAGGTTTATATAGAGGAGAGAGAAGGGAAGAGGCAGACCAATTTTCACCACTGCTCTTACCCTGTAGTGGCTTACATAAGAACAGTTTACTACACACTTCTCATAAATGGCTTTAATGGATGCTGTTTGAGGCGTCTGCAGTGCTTCAGAGTGCTTTGTTTTGGTGGCTGTCACAAAACAGGCTCGTGTGTCTGCGTTCCTGGTGTCCCCCTGTGGCCCCTGTGTGTGGCTCAGTGATGATTGTCCCCTGCTCTTCCAGCTCCTCAGCAGTTCAGTGCCACTTCTTTCTCAACTCTTCCCAAAGTCATCCTGCAACTTGGACTTCTCCTCTTTAGGGTAGGAGTGTTGAGCCTTGAGGGAATGCCCAGGTGTGGCACTCAGGGCTCTGGGCTGGGTGACAGCGTGGTGGGGATCAGTCACAGGTTGGACTCACCTTGGAGGCCTTTTCCAACCTTAATCATTCTGAGTTTCTATGAATACATTAAAATAAGGGAAAGCACTCAGTTCCCTGTGGACTGATGGTAGATATTGCTGTTCCTAGAAATGCTTGAGCAGGGTTTTGCCACCCTCACTTTGGTCACCAACTGCTGTTTGTGCAGAGCAGGTGGGGAGGCGGAAGGAGGAGATCGGGTATGACTGAAGCTTACTGATGCTGCTGTTCAGAAATGCCCTGCCCTGCTCTGAGCTTCTCTGTGGGGTCTGGAGCTGGACTCTGTGGGTGCAGAGAGTGTGCCCAGTGTGCAACTCCATTGTCAGGGCTTGGCCTCTGAAAGTGGGGTTGTCTCTGTGGAAAAGCTGATGAGCAAAGCCTGGTTTCTGCTCTTCCCTTTGCATTAATGCCTCCAGCTAGGCTTGAGATGCCTGGAGTATCAGCTCAGAGGTTTGGTTAATCAAGCATTGGGTTTTTTTTGGTTGTTGTTGTTGTGTTTTGGTTTTTTCTGTTTATATTGTTTCTGTTCCCCAGCTAATCCAATGGGTAAGGAGTCATATCTTCCACCCTGAAACCTCAGTGAGAAGGTGTGGTGAGGATGAGACAGCTTGGTGGGCACCTGGGACTGGGACAGGGCAGATGTAGACCTGACAGTGGGGCTGCTTCCCTGCCCCTCCACTCCCATCCACAGCTGTGTGTGGTCTGGGTCTGGGCCAGGTTCCTGGGGGCTGCCTGGGGAGGGTGTAGGAAAGAGGAAAACCTGGTAGCAATTTCTTCCTCTCCTTGTATTACTGTGATCACTCCAGCTTTCCAAGATGTTGGATTTTATAGCTGGGAAGAGGTGGGAGAGCCCAGCTCAGGGTGGATGTGGATGCTGAGCTGCAGGTCTGCAAGCACCATAACCCCCAGAAAGGCTGGAGGCAAAAATGCCAAGGAAAATGTGTCAGTGCTGAGGCCATCCCTTCCCTCCCCAAAGGCGAGGCTGAACATGGCTTGTCCAGCACAGTGGGGTGTGGACTGGACAGGGATTTTGCTTCATCCCGGGTATTTTCTGGGCTGAATATCCCAGTTAAAGCTGGGAATGTGTAGCTGAGTGCAGGCTGTGCTCGGGGAGCTGCTGCTTTCCAAGAGTACCCGCATTGACCAGCTAGTGGCAACAGAAGATTAACTATGGAGGGAGAGAGGAGCTGCTTGCTGCAGCTCAGCTGCCACGGGAGGAGGCTGGTGGCTGGGGATCTCCTCTGCTCCCCCTTCCTCCCAGCTGATTTTCCATGATGCCTGTGTGCCAGAGGCTTTTGCTGCTCTTTTTCAGGAAGAAATAATGAGCTTTTATTCAGAATTATGCAGAGAGCTTGCAGTCCTCCGTGGGGAATGGGGTGGTGAGTGACCTCCGTGTGCCACCACACAGATGGATGTTACCTCCAAAACTTGCTGCCTGTTCCCTCCTCAGCCCTGGCAGTGAGAAGCTCAGCTGTGTGATGGGAGAGGCTCTGTGCTGCCTTGCTGACACGGTGCTGATGTGTGGTGTTGGCTGGCTGTGAAACAGGGCTGAGCCCTTGGGCTTTCCTGGTGTGACAGGAGCTCGGGCACGGGGCTGGCTGGGACAGCGGGAGAACAGATTGATGCCGTGTGTGGGAATGATGAGGGATTGATCTTAAGCTGCCCTGACACACGTTTGCAGGTGCAGGTGGCTCGAGAAACACCTGCCATCACACCAAAATGCCATGTGGAGCGTGGGGCAGGCTGAGGTTGGGGCTGAAAGAGAAGAAGATACCTCAATTGATGCCTTTCATCACCTGAAATATCCATGGCACAGTCCGTACCTGAGTGTCCTCCTCCTGTAGCAACCATTTGAAATGGGGAATGATGAACCCTGGGCTCTGTCCCCAGTCCTGCCCTGTTGCTACCTGTGGGCTGTGTGATGGCATCGAGCAGAGATGGTTCTTGTGCATAACCAGCTTAAGAAATGGGGCCACTTAAAAGGATTGAATGCTTGTGCTGCTGCTCGGGTCTCAGCTAATGCAGTTAAGGTTTCCAGTGTCCAGACAGTATGGAGACACTTAATGGTATTGAAGAGGCAGAATGGCATGCAGAGGGCACGAGCAGTGATCCTGGCTGCCTGCAGCTGCACTGGCTGGGTGAGGCTTCCTGGGAAGGGGGAAAGTGGGGAAGAAAATCGCAGAGTAAATGTTTTGGCCCACTGCTCCCCCTGGTCGCCCTCCCCATTTGCCCTGCAGGAAGCAGTGCCCTTGAATGGTCCCAGTATCCTGCTGCAGGTCCAGGGGAAGAAGGGACTCCTCACAGGGGGAGGTTGGGCTGTGGCTGCCTGGGAGACGATGGGGCAGACAAGATTCAGAGCCAGGGCTCTGCCTGTGGGCACAGGTAGCTGGTGGGGAGGGGGCAGAAGCACCAATTCTCTCTATTTCACATTATCTGCCCCCCACCACTCCTGCACTCCTTTCTCTGTGTCTGTGCTTTCACCTCTCCTGTCTTAGTGGAAGACAAAGTCTGTAGGAAACCTCGACTGGCTTTGAAAGCAGCAGCAAAAGGGGAGAAATTTTCCATTAGCAGCATCAGCAGTATAAGAGATTTTTTCCCAGTCACCTGGTAACTGCTGTATTTAGGAAGATTACCGGGCTAATGGTGCTGCTCCCAGGCATATGCACGGGAGTGATCCTGTCAGGAGAGCGAGGGAAGGGACGAGGGAAGGGACGGTCACAGGCAGGGAGAAGGGACGGTCACAGGCAGGGAGAAGGGACGGTCACAGGCAGGGAGATGGGACGGTCACAGGCAGGGAGATGGGATGGTCACAGGCAGGGAGAAGGGACGGTCACAGGCAGGGAGATGGGATGGTCACAGACAGGGAGAAGGGATGGTCACAGGCAGGGAGATGGGATGGTCACAGGCAGGGAGATGGGATGGTCACAGGCAGGGAGATGGGATGGTCACAGGCAGGGAGGAGGGACGGTCACAGGCAGGGAGATGGGATGGTCACAGGCAGGGAGAAGGGACGGTCACAGGCAGGGAGATGGGATGGTCACAGGCAGGGAGATGGGCTGCTAAAGGTCAGCTGTGCAGGAGAGGAGCCCTGGGGCCAGGCACCTCCTGTGCTCCATCATCTGCTCCTCCAGAGCAGGGGACTGGCACAGAATGGCACTGCCAGCTGCACTCAGGGGCTGCAGGGGGGCCAGAGAGCAGGGCTCACCAGGGCTGGGCACCTGCACATCCTCGAGTGGAGGAGGGAACCTCTGGCTCCAGCCTGATTTGGGGCCAGGCTGGGGTTCAGGTGCATGGTGCCTTCCTTCCTGTGGGAGGGGCTGTGCCTGTGGAGGGGCACTGCCCTGCCTCTGCTGTGGACTCACTGCAGAGGTGAGCCCCCCTCCCACAGCCCCGGGTCTGTTCTGGGGTGCAGGTTCTGGGTAGCCCAGCTCTGCTCCCAGCCATGACCATGCTCACTGAGAGTGAACTCAGCTGTGCTGATGCCTTTGAGGCTTTGATTCTTTTTCCTTTTTTCCCTCCCTTTTCTCTCTCTAGGGCAGCGGGGTGGCCTTGCCTGTGGCTGGGTCCCTGCCCTGGCTGTGCTGTGTGAGCTGGGCTCCCTGGCCAGCCCCGGGGCTCCTGCCTGCCTAACATGAGCTGCCATCCCCGAGTGTGCCTGGGGCTGTCCCAAGGCCATTCACAGCCCAGATCCTCCCCTTGCTGCTCTCTGTGGTTCTCCAGCATTCCAGGCAGCACAGCACATCCCTAAACTGTGGGATCAAGTGACAGAATATCAGAGTTGGCAACAGCACAGGAATGTTTTTATTGCCTCGAGCCAAGTGCTCAGTGCCATCAGCTTCTGCTGCAGTGCCCCCATGCCAGGGTGGGGAGCAGGGGGTGCTCTGTGTGTGTGAGCAGGGAAGGGGGGCTGGAGCAGAGCGTGTTCCCTGCAGCCCTGCACCAGCATCTGCTCATCCACCCTGGCCACAAAAGCCTCTCCCTCAGCTCACTCTTGCTGTGGATGTTGCTTTTGCTGGCAGGGGCCTGATGAGATAAAAGCTGGTGCCACTGGCCTGATGAATTCCTCGTGCAGGTGCCCCCAGAGCAAGGTCTGCTCTTCCAGGCAGTTTCCCCCCCAGATGGGGTTCCTGGGATGATGGGGCTCCCACGGCAGGTGCTGCCGGTTGTTCCCACCTCACTCTGTGACTGAGCCCTGCCTGCCCAGGCTGCTCTGTGGGGTGAAGGGTGATGGAAACCCTTTACCTTGGCTTGCTGGGCCTCAGCAGTGGGTGGGTTCAGCTTGAGTCAGGCCCTGGACAACCTGGAGAGCTTTTTGGGACATCCTGATGTCTCTTTTCCTTCTACCTTCATCATGCTTCTTCCATTCCTTTGAACCTCCTGTCTGTTTAAATTAGAGGGGTTTAAACTCTTTTCTCCTGCCCTGCCCAGGGAATTTCTCCCAGCCTTCTTGTTGCAGCCACACTCTTTATTCCTCTACCTGTAATATCCTGGGAAATCTGGCCAGAGAGAGGTGCCCAGGCAGAGCCATGTGTTGGGCAGGTGATCCAAGAGGATCCAGATTCCCCACCCTCCCTTCCATGCCATCCAAACTGGGCAGCCCATGGGCAAGCTGTGTCCACAGCAAACATCTCCCATCATCTTCTGCCTGGAGCAGATGTTCAGGGTGGGCAGCTCGGGGTATCTGAGGGGAAACCAGTGCTGGGTACTACTTAATTAATGTTGGCTCAACTAATGGAGCCTCCTGGCCCTCACTGGGGCTGTCTTGGGACAGGAGGCTGAGAAGAGGGTCCAGCAGCAGAGGAGGGATGCTGTAGAGGAGCCAGTGACAGCATTTTGGAAGCTGGCAGGGATATTTGTGAGTCAGACACGGTGCAGGCTGGAAGCACATCCAGCAGAGGTTGGCCTTATCTGTGCAGGCAGGTCCTCCCCGGTGCTGCCGGCAGGGCGGTGGCTGCTCTGCGTTCCCATCAGGGGCTTTGGCATTTTTCCTCCCCCACGGAGGGGGAGGGAGGGCTGCAGGGCTGCATTCGTCACCTGAAGAGCCCCCAGGCTTCGGCTGAACTTTGTGTTCCAGCAATAAAACCGTGCTAGGAAATGTGTGCTGTAACAAAGCCCATGGATATAATACATCCGTATCATACTGTACCTTTCATCTTGAAGGATTCCCAAGGAGCTTTACAAACTCGGTGTGCTGCAGCCTGCCAGGGTGACTGAATGTTATCAGGAGCAGCGGCAGCCTAATCTCTGTGGTAGTATTTCCCCCCCTTGCAGGGGGAACTTTATGAAGTCTGGTCTCCGAGTAGCTCTGCGATGGTGTTTTCCTCTAAGCCTGAGTTTCTCAGGAGGAACAGGCAAACTGTGTAGCTGTTTGTTATGCAAAACCACCAAAGAAATATTTTTCCTGGGGCAGTGGGAGTGGGTGGGAATTATTTTCACACAGCTTCCACAGCTTTGCATCTTGACAGAAGAGGCATTCGCAGGGGAATGTGCCCTCCGTGCAGCCCCAGAGAGGGGATGGCGAAGTTTAAACGCTTGAGGAATTGCTTCTGGGCATTAGCAGGGTGGTAGGGTTCAGCTGGTGGCAGTTCTTGGGAGGGAAGCTCTAAATGTCTGCATGAAATACTTGCTGTGTGAGTCTTTTGTCACCTAATGATCCCTTCTGTCTCTGCAGTCAGTCTCTGAGCCAGCTGATGGCTCAGGTCCACATCTGCAGCCTTTGGTAACATCTGGGCAGTGGCTGTGGGTGGGAGCAGGGAGGGGTGATGCCTCCATCACCCGTGCTGCTCTCCACTCCTAGCTGGGTGTATTTCCACTGCTCTTGACTTACCTGGAGCTGTGGGAGACATCTGAAGGTGCTGCCAATGGTGACAGAGCCTAAAAATCAAAACTGAACGTGGGACCAGGGGCACCCAGTGAAGCTGTTGTCAGAGGCATATGCTCGAAGCACGGCGGGTAGCTGGAATCTATTTTGGTTTGGAGTGGTGCATATTTAGCCTGTTTTGTTTAGCAGTTTGTTTATGGGATGTATTTTCCCAGTCCGTGTAGCTCCCCAAATGTGTGCTATAAACAAACTGTAAAATCAAAAGCAGCCTCTACGTGTTCCCATCAAATGCATCACAGGAGAGGCAGGGTGAGTGGTGCCTGCCAGCCTCGGGTCCCCCTTCAGGAGGAGAAAACAAACCAGTGAGGGAGGTTATCCTGTCAGCTTTGAGTGCAGGAATTGCTGTGGGCACTGCTGGGGTGGAGCAGGGATATCTCAGGAGCCCTTTTGTCCATTTGCTCTTGCTCCAAACATTCCCAGGCTCATCCTGGAGGAGTGCAGGTGTTGGCTCCTGCTGCTCCTTTAGCTTTGCTTGCTCCCCTGACTCTCACTGAGGTGGTTCCTCAGGCCACAAGGAATGGGGTGTGCTGTTGCCAGCATCATTCACAGATCCTGAACTCAAGAACCTTCAAAATGGATCGAATTTCAAACAGGCATTAGAGGTCTGTGCCTGTTCTTACTGTAGCCATTGCAGTTGCACGCCTTGTACCAGATCAACAACTCGTAGCCCTGATTTCATGTCTGAGATGTTTTGGGTTGTGAAATTTCTTTCCCAGGCGATTTGCTGTAAACAAAAAGAGATGTTTTGTTAACTATATCTATGTTATTCATTCCTTTTAGAGGAAGGACTTCTTGATGGCCCTCTGGTTTAACCAATGTGGTTGAAGAGGTGTTAACCTTGCCCATCCAATCATACTGGTCTCTGTAAATAGTATATAAAGAAATCACATTTTGAATAAATCGCTCGCTTGCTCTTTGTAGGATTCTTTTGAGAATTCACAGAGTCAGTGTGGTTTGTGTCCTATAGCCACAGACAACTGCGTGGTTCTTGCTTTAATTTTCCTCAGCGTGACCAGAAGGGCTGGAAGTGCATTTAATCCAACAGCAACAGCCTTGCCTTTTAACACAGTTCCAGAAGCCAGAGCTGCTCGGAGACACCAACTCTGTTGTGTTCCTTTCCATCCTCCAGCCCTTGCCATTCCCTCCGCCGGTGTTTGCCACTCCCAAGGTGAGCAGTGTGGTTCTCCTCGCTGTGCTCCTGCTGCTCCGGGGGAGGAGATCCATCCTCGGGGGATGGCAGCTGGCAGGGAGGGTGTGGGTACTGACAGTGGTCAGATTTTAGGCTTCAGGCACTGCTAGAGTCTGTTGTTACGATTTTCGGTCAGCACAGGAATAACAACATGAATCTCTATGATGGTAAAGATGAGAGCAAACTTTATTCTTCTAAATTCTACTTTTATACAGTAGTTCAGTACAAAGAACATGATTGGTTATTCAGCGTCTACACTCTTTTGTAAACCTTTCTTTTGCTAGTAAACGTGTTGGAAAAAACACCACCTGTGGATGGTTTCTCACTCCCCAAGGTTTGTTTGAATTCCTCTTTAAGATTTCTCAGGCTAACATGAGAAAGTTGCTCGCCTGCCTTTACACAGACACTGGCAGAGCCTGAAGCATAAATTCAGACCAATGTGAGGCCCACAAGAGTCTGCATGAAAGACAAGCGAGCAGCCCTCTCATTCTGGCCTGGGAAAATCCTCAGGAGGAATCCAAACAATCCCTGGGAGGTGAAGAACCCTTAGCAGGTGGTGTTTGTCTAACTTGTTTACTGGCAAGGATGTTTACAAAGAGGTGTAAGCTCGGAATGACCAATCACATTCATTGCACCGAAATACTGCATAAAAAGAAGATTTGGAAGAATAAAGATTGCTCTCATTTGCTGTGAGCTGAGAGTCACGTCATTATTCTCACGCTGTCTGTAAAGTGTAGCGACAGGAGGTCGGGGACGCTGCCTGTAGGGGCTGCTCGCAGCCAGCTCGGGGTCCTGCTGGAGCAGCAGGCACGCTGCTCCCCGTTGGACTCGGTTTTATTCTGCTTTTGTAGCAGCTTGGCTGTTCCTCACCGTGCCGTGGCCCAGCGGTGTGTGGGGACAGTGACAGGGGCTGTGATTTGGGTGCGATGCAGGCTCTGTGAGCTGGAGGTGAGGAGGATGCTGCCGGCCTCAGGGATTCTGCCAAGCTCAGATCCTGCTCGCCAGGAGTGCTGCCTGAAATCCCGTGTGCTGCCCAAAACCCTGCGTGCTGAAGGAAGTATCCTCTGCTGCCTGGGCTTGCTTTTTCAAGGCTGTTGTAAAACCTTTTCCCTCCTCGCTGATGAAGGGTTTTACAGTGTGTTGCAACGAGCCACTTAAAAGCTAAACAGGAGGAAAAAAAATCTTGTTTGCAACACTCCTCCTGCCTGAGTTGCTGTGGTGTGAGATATGGGCTGGTTGTAGGGGATGCTGCAGGAAAGCTGAGCCTGGTGAGAGCCTGTTCTTTGCTAAACAATCCATTGCTGTTTCTCCTGGGGCATCTCCCAGCTGCATTTCCTCCCCAAAATCATGTTTCCCACTGCTCAAAGGCTTCTCTGGTTTGAGGTGTGCTATAAGACATGTAAAGCCAAATTTTAGTAGGCTGCAGTCTCCAAAGCTTTTCTCCAGCAGAAATGGCGCAGATTTATCCGTGGATACCTTGCCGAGAGCTGAGGCAGGTCTGTGGTCAGCTCCTGGGAAGGGCATCCCAAACCACCCCTTGTCCTGCTCTCCAGGGCCCTGCTGGGGCAGAGCAGCTCCGTGCCCTGGAAGCAGCGGGGTTTGGGCTGGGAAGGAAGGGGATATTTTTGCTGTGGCTCTAAAGGGAAAGGCTTTTCTGTGGATTCAGGTCCCCCTGGGTTTTAGTTGCTGCTTGTTTTGATCATCCCTCTCCTAAACTGCTCTGGATGTGCCTAAGGGCGAAGGAGCAGGTGTTAATGTTAATATTCTGTTCCTTTTGCTGTTGTTAGACTGTAGGAAAGCTGTTGGTTGGAATGGTGCCTCTCTCAGCCCTGGCAGCTGCAGGGCAGGTGAGACCTGGGAGAGGAGCCCAGTGCTGGACCTGGCTGGGAAAGGCTGCAGCCTTCAACTGGCTGCTAATGGCCCTGCAGCTTCCCCTCTCTTCTCCATGCTTCTTCAAACTCTGCAAATATTTGCAGCAGTTAAGGGACTGCCCAGGGACATTTTTATTCCTGGCGTGAACTGAATTAAAGGGAAAGGCTGGGCTGGGAGAGTGGTCTCAGTGGGCAGCAAGATGTACCTTGTCCAGCATTCTCTGCTGTGGTGGCAGAAGGTGAGGAAAGGGGCACAGGTCTCTGGAGCATCCCTGGAGCTCTTCCTTAACATGCTGTGGCACCAAGAGCTGGGATTTGGGCAAGAGGGAGGCTCCATGAGCTGGAATTGCTGCCAGCCTCAGGGATGCTGCTGGCCTTCAGCTGCTCCTGCATCCTGCTCCTGCATCCTGACTGAGCTGGGAGGGTCCCACAGCAGCTCCTGAGGGGCTCCTGCATCTCCCCCCTGCACCTCCCTAGTGTTGGCCTCTCTGGGAAATCCCTCTGGTCCCTGGGTCCCAGATGGGGAGCAGTGAGGGAAGAGGGAGGTTTTTCTTTGAGGTCTGAGGGATGTGCCGAGTACTGACCAGGGGCTGGCACAGAGGGAAGGATGCGTCTGTTAATTAGCACAAGATGAAAGGAAAACTTGTCTTTATTCAAAGAGCAGCTTGTTCCAGTTTCATCGCAGTCCCTCAGTTCTGAGCTTTAAAGTTCGGTGAATGTGTGAACAATAAGTTTGGGAAGATGTTTTGAAGCTAGAATGGCAGCATTGTTATGAAAATGCTGAAGGGGAGTTGTGACACTGTTTTGAAGATGAAAGTATTTTTACAATCTTAAACTGACACATTTTTAAAAGAAAAAGGAAAGAAAAAGAAGAGAAAAAGAAAGTTTTCATGAAAGACAGCTCTCAACAAGATTTTCTCTGGCCAGAACCAGAAGTGGCTGAAGTGCACTTTGAGGTGCTGCTGGCTGTCACACTGGTGACCCTGTGTCCAGCATGGTGGGGTGGTTTTTACTGGTGCTACTGGTGTGTGTTGGGCAGGGTGGAATCTGCACAGCCCTGGTGGAGGGAGCAGTGAGTGTGTCCTGCCCTCCAGGCACCTGATGGACCCACAGAGCAGCAGGAGGAGGACACAAAGGTGAGGAGATGTGGATGAAGCATGGACACCTCCCAATCCCACCCTTGCTGCTCCAGCCATGCCCTGACCACTTCTGACCCCACTGCTCTCACTGCACTTTCGAGCTGGTCTGTGAAAACAGATTTTCCACGTGTTTAGCAAGCATCTGTAAATGGCTTAGCCAAACATCACCCTGTCAGTGTGGAGTGAAGGGCAGGCTGGAGCTGCCCATGCCTGGCAGCAGCTCTGAGCTGCCTCTGCCCTCAGCTGTGCCACAGGATTTGCCAGTTTGTGCTACTCCAGCTCGCCCAGGGGCACTGGAGAAGCTGGGCTGGGGGTGGAGGCTGGCATGACACTGCTGGCACGAGAGGGAATGGCTTGGGGTGTCTGGGGACGTGCAGCAGCTTGGGCTCCATCCAGTGACTGGCTGCCCATCCCAGCCTTGCATCTTGCCAGCTGGAGCTGCAATCCCAGCCTAACCCAGTCTGCCTCTCGCTGTTGCCTGAGCTGAGCAACCTCTTGGAATCACAGAACGGCCTGAGTTGGAAGGGACCTCAAAGATTGTGTCTTTCCAATCCCTGTGCCCAGGGAGGTGGCACACCAGAAGGTGTCCCGGGTGTCTGAGCCCATGTGCCCTTTGCCAGCTGCCTGCAGTTCTCTTGTCAGGGATGTTGGTCACCCACTGATGGCTTTTTTTTGGAATTTTCTCTTCCATGAGCACCCAAATGCACCAGCTTGTTGTGATGGGTTGTTTTTTTATTCTCACAAAGCTCTAGTTTCCATTACAGTCCCTTGGACAGCCAGGAGCCTCTGAGTGGGTGCCCTGTAATTAAAAGCAATCTATTGCCATGTCTGAGGGGGCTGTGTGAGCTACAGGGCCGTGAGCCGTGGTCTCCTGCAGCAGAGCTGTCAGGCAGTTCCTTCCTTAGAAAAGACACACCAAAAATTCCTCTTCCGCCCCCAACTTTGTCTTCCTGCCAGCCCTGGATTCCAGGTTTATTTCAGGGTCTTTTCTTTTGGGCTTGGGGAGGTGCAGAGCGTGTATTTTTTGCCATGTGAGTCTGACAAGCCCTTGGGGAGGATGAGTGGGTGTCTTGAAGTGTAAGGGAGAAACTTGGCAAGTGTTTCAGCTCCAGGATCTCTTTGCATTTTTGGCTGTATCTCCTTTTAATCCTGCTGCTCTTAAACTTTTCTGAACCAGCAAAGCCAGCCCCAGCAGCGCTGCCATCCAGGAATACCTCTGCTCCCATTCCTCGAAGGTCAGGTCACAGGGACTGCCTGCACTGGGGCTTCTCCCAGGGGTGCCAGTCCTGGACTCCCCCTGCCCAAATCTGTGGATGGGGATGGTCTTAGCTCCTCTACATCATGGAGAGGGGTCCTCTGCTCTTGGAGGTGGGCAGGAAGGTGCTTGGAGCTGGTGCCTGGACACTGGATGTGTGCTCCATCCTTGGGTGATTCCCAAAGGAAGGTGCTCTCCTGAGCCTCTTGGGGTGAGGCATTTTTTTTGTGTCTTTTTCTGTGCTCCCAGCTTAGTCCCTGGCCTTGTCTATGGGATTTGGGATCTGGTTTTCAGGAGGTGAAAGCAATCACTTGACTGTGCTGAGGCTGGGGAAAAGAGCTTCTTCCCTTCAAGTTCTTTCCTGAGCTGTTGTTAAAGGAAGCATCCGTGAGCGAGTGGATTCATCTGGTGGAAAATCCAACACTTCTGGGTCCTTCTGGGATTCTCCTCTTGGCTTTGCTATTTCCTCATGAAATGACTTTGGCCGAGTGAGCACAGTTCCTGCTCCTCTTTCTTACTCACTGTTATCAGGAGCCTGGAGGGACTCCTGTGTGCATTTCTGAGGTGTGTGAAATCCCCATGTGGAGGTGGGAGCGAGGACAGACCCTCCTGGTTCCCTTCTTGCCACACTGCCTGCAGGCTGGTGGTGCAGAGAGGGCTCAGGAGAGGAGATCAGGGGAAGTGCAGAGCCAGAAGTGAAAGAAATGGGTGAATGGGCTTGACCAGGATCTTCTGCTTCTCTGAGCTGGGCAAGCTGCTTGCCCATGCACTTCTCCATCCAGCAGCTCTTCCCACAGCTCAGCAGGCAGCTGGACAGCAGGACAGTGGCGTGTGGCTGTCCCTACCCATGGCTGTGACCCACTGTCCTGTGAGGAGATGGGGTTTTCACTCTGCTTTAATGAGCTAAAAATCATCTGTGTTGTTGAAAGCTCCCCCACGTGCACCGGCGTCTCCTGATCTCCGCCAGGCACTGACAGCTCCTCTAATGAGGAGGTAACCTTAGCAACTCCACGCTGCTGCTGGGGACCAGCTCAGACCCCTCTGGAGATGCTGTGCCTGCTGTTCACCGGGCTCTCACAGGACAGGACAGGACAGGACAGGACAGGACAGGAGAGCTCGGGGTGCCTGCACGCCCTCCTCCCTCCCCAGGGAGTGCTGGTGCTGCCGTCATGGAGAGCAAGAGCTGGCACAGGTGGAGGCACCACGTCCCTTCACTGCCTGCTCTGTTCTTGTTGGTGCACAGGCTGGGCATTCTACCTGCCACAGCTCCAGGGAGAGGTGCTGGTGCAGAAGAAGGTGCTGAGCCCGCTGTTGTAACCTGTGCTGCAGGGACTGGGGTCTTGGAGCTGCATCAGGAGGAGCAGGAACCTGCCCTGCAGGAGCACAGTGTGGGGCAGGCTCTTGGATTATGCCTACCCTCAGTTTGCAGGCTGATGAGGGAGGGATGCTGATGGCCTGACTTCAGAGCAGTGCTGGGGCTTGGAGGGTGCTTGTGAGCGCCCTGGGAGCTGAGAGCATGGACGTGCCACAGCACCCCTGTCCCTCTACAGCACCCCTGTCCCTCTGCAGCACCCCTGTCCTTCTGCAGCACCCCTGTCCCTCTGCAGCACCCCTGTCCCTCTGCAGCATCCCTGTCCCTCTGCAGCATCCCTGTCCCTCTGCAGCATCCCTGTCCCTCTGCAGCACCCCTGTCCCTCTGCAGCACCCCTGTCCCTCTGCAGCATCCCTGTCCCTCTGCAGCACCCCTGTCCCTCTGCAGCACCCCTGTCCCTCTGCAGCATCCCTGTCCCTCTGCAGCACCCCTGTCCCTCTGCAGCACCCCTGTCCCTCTGCAGCACCCCTGTCCCTCTGCAGCATCCCTGTCCCTCTGCAGCATCCCTGTCCCTCTGCAGCACCGCTGTCCCTCTGCAGCATCCCTGTCCCTCTGCAGCACCCCTGTCCCTCATCCTCCTCCCCAGCCCTCATCCTCCCCATTTCTCCTGACACTTCCTTACCAAACACTTCCTTAAAGCCTGAGCACTCCTCTTGCCCCGTGGGCTCTGGAAGGGCCCTTGGCTACTGGAAATAGTGCTGGGAAATACTTTTTTTATGGCAGCTGGGAGAGAGCCAGGGCAAAAATGAGCTGAGGCCGCTGAAGGGAGATAAGCTGAGACGTAAACTGTGATTTTCTGCCCTGTGAGCCCTATGCATGGATTTCATCTTTTAATGGAAGTGCAGTAAATAAAAGCCATTTTCACAATAAGCCGAGCAACAGGTCATAAGCGTCTGAGGCACTGAAATTGATAGAAGCGAGCTAAGCGTAACAAATCTCCCAAAATTGCACAGACTCCACTTGTATCTAGTCCCTTCCTGCATCTCACCAATTACAGCAAATGGCAATTATTTCTGAGCCAGAGCTTTCTCTGAATAAAACCTCAGTCCAACTGTAGATGCTTTATCTTCTTTTCAAATAGATTTGTACCGGAGGAAAAAGCCCCAGTGGGGAGAAATCCCATTTGAAGGGGTTTTCCCTAGCAGTGTCTCCACAGACAGTGGATGCTGGACATGCATGGAGGAGTAAATTTGACCAATCCATAGTTTGCTGCCTCTGGCTGAGAAGGGGGTTTGGGGACATGTCAGGCACGTTCCCTTTTGGTTGTTTGTCTGCTAGGATGAGGTGTGGGCTGGGGATTGGCTCCTGTGGATGGAGCCCCTGTGGAGCAGTGACTTTTTCTCCCTCCTCCAGTTAGATCCAGTGTCTGTCTCTTCCTAGCCTCTACCCAGGGCTCTGTGCTGGTGCCCAGCAATGCCTCTGGGGTGCCAAGCAGAGTCTGAGTCCCCACTCAGACTAAATGCAAACGCTTTTGTCCCTTATAACCTCGGTGCTTTTTTTAGAAGCATCCCTGCTGCAGAGCCTTGGGGATGCACCTGCAGCAAGGGAAGTACAGGGGGGGGAAATTTCCTTGTCTCTGCACCAGTTTGTCCCACTTAAAGGGGTTACTTAGGAATTTATTTGCTTTTATTTGCAAGTGGTTGTAAAGAGATTTTATATATAGAGATGTGGCTGTGCTGGCTTTACCTGCTCAGTCTCCAGTGCACAGCCAAAATTCAGAACTTTTTGGTTCTGGGTGTTTGAGCAGGACATCCCTGGTGCTGTACGGACCATGGGGGCCACCAGGGAGATGTGGGGGTGGCCCTTGGGGTGTATTTGGTCACTCCTTGACCAAGTGGCTGTGCTGGGACATCAGACATCTCCTGCCCCATGTTTTTCCAGAGGCAGGATGGAAGTGCCCTGCTTGGATTGTTCCTGCTGTCAAATGCTGCCAGGGATGCTGATGAAGAAATGCCACAGGGCAGTGGGTGTATGAAGCTCAGCTGACTTTCTGATTGATGTCATTAGTACTCCCCACTGAAAAACCCCGGGAAGCTGGATGTGTTCTGTCTCTGGATTTCTCCAGAAGTTGTAGCTGAACAGCTTCTCCATAGGTGAGCAGAGGCTGCTAATGTGGCACCTGCCTGGGTGCCTGGAAAAATGGCAAGTCTGGAACTGCCCAAGGACTGATTTGTGTCTGGTGGTGTTGTCAGTGACATGTCCAAGGTATTTTTGCAGTGCCTGGGAGCCTGTGGGATGGCACAAGGAGGTGCATTTCCTGCACCCTGTGGGATGGGACAGGGAGGTGCATTTCCTGCACCCTGTGGGATGGCACAAGGAGGTGCATTTCCTGCACCCTGTGGGATGGGACAGGGAGGTGCATTTCCTGCACACTGTGGGATGGGACAGGGAGGTGCATTTCCTGCACTCTGTGGGATGGGACAGGGAGGTGCATTTCCTGCACACTGTGGGATGGGACGAGGAGGTGCATTTCCCTGGAGTCACCTCTCAGGACAGCTCTCACCAATGGGAGTGATGAGTGTTGCTCAGTGGAGCATCCTCCCCAGTCATGGGGAGCAGGGTTTGATTAATTCACTCTGTGTTAGCCCCTCGTGAGCAAAACTGCTGGTTATTTTTTTATAATTTTTACCTGATACTTGGGAATTACATTCCCCATCTCCCTTGGAGGGTTGTTAATGAAAAGCACTGAACCAGCTTGTCAGCAGCTTAATTTGTCTGAGCTGGCAGCCCCCTCCAAACAACTCCCAATATAGGTCATGGAATCCCAGAATGGTTTGGGTTGGAGAGGGTCATAAAGATCATCTCATGCCACCCCTGCCATGGCAGGGACACCTTCCACTGTCCCAGGCTGCTCCAAGCCGTGTCCAGCCTGGCCTTGGACACTGCCAGGGATCCAGAGGCAGCCACAGCTTCTCTGTGCTCCACAGGGAAGAATTTCTTCTTAATATCCAATCTCACCTTGCCCTCTGTCAGTTTGAAGCCATTCCCTCTTGTCCAGAGCTCTTGATACATCCCACCACAGGGATGCAGCCTCATCATCCACCATCGGCGCCTCCTTTATTGGCAGTATGGGAGGTAAATCAAATAAAACACAGCCTCAGCATGGTTATTCAGCACATCCCCCTTCCCCTGGTGCGTGGCCCTGCAGGCAGAACATGTTCATTTACTCGCCTAAACAAAATTTCATCGTCCACCTCCCGTGGTGTGTAATGAATCCAGGCAGAGACGCTCGGCCCCCGTAGCCACAGCAAAGCCAAGCTCCTCAAGATGCTGCACAAACTGTGACTTGCTCTCTGCCTCTTGCAGCGTTCCCATAATGCAGCTTCCCCCCACAAACCTCTCTGCAATTTGGGAAGTGCTGTCTTTGTTTCCTTTTGCATTACCAGCCGTAATCCCTGCCTGGTGCTGCCCCTTCCTGGGTAGCTGTTTATTTTCCTTAATCTTTTATGAAGTACTTTTATCATAAGCTCTCTGAAAATCCGCTGAAATGAGGACCCTCCAAATCACCTTCATTTATTTTAAAGGCTTGCTTTTGCTGATAATGCTGCCAGGTTGCTTAGTACACCTCTTTTCCACCCTGCCTTTAGGAAGTTGTCTCGACCTTGCTTAGATTCCACTTTGCTGCTTTCTACACTGGCTGACCCCTAATTAGACTCCAAGTGAAGTTCTGGGGCTCCTGCAGTTTGGTATTTAATTCTTTGGTCCTGGGGCCATGGCCTGCTGCTTTTTAAAAACAAAATAACAACAGTAATAAAAAAAATAATGTTGCAGCTGTTTGACTATTTGCACAGCTTTTAGGAAAAGCATCCAGGGCTTGGCAGATATTGCAGGAATTGTATTAGAGTTTGATACAACTCTCTGTACCTGAGCTAAGAAGCCTTTTCAGATGTGTAGGAGTGAAATTAGCTTGGCAGCCGGGATGCACAAGTTTGGCTAAGTACATATAATCCTAGAATGGTTTGAGAGGGAAGGGTCTTTAAAGCTTACCTCATTTCAACCCTGTGCCATGAACAGAGACACCTTCCACTGGCCCAGGTTGCTCCAAGCCCTGTCCAACCTTGCCTGGAGTTCCCAGCTCCTCTGGTGTAGCTTTTTTAGTAGTTTGTGTCTCATTTGACTAAGAGGGGCTTTTTTTTCCAGGAGATGCTGACCCATGAGGGCAGGGAGAGCTGTGAATGGGTTGTTTGCCCACAGACAGCAGCTTTAGGTCAGTTCTCCTGTACATAGGAGGCTGCAGCATAGCCCAGCACTGCTGTAGGGAATTATTTTCTTTCCTGGTTGATAAAAGTAGCCCATTCTCAAGGCAGGTGCAGTGGCCTTGTACTTGGTGTGAAAGCTTGGGGAAAAATCACCCTGTTTGAAAAGCTTTCAGTATTTGGGAAAATCACGCAGTTCAGAGCAAAGCCCCCACTTTGTAGGCTCGGGCAGAGTCATACCCAGGTGCTGGAAGCTGAAATTAGATAAATTCAGGCAGAAAATGAAGCTCCAATCCCCAGATGAAGTCAGGAGGCCGCTGTGGGGCGGGAGGTTGTGCTGTGGGATTGCTGTGGTCCATCCTGCATTTGGGAACAGCTGGATCCTGGAAGTGCTGCTCAGCTCCCTCAAAAGGCTGGGAGTCTTCAACAGACTGGGATATTGCTCTTTTCTTGTGCTTTCTGCAAATTAAACAAGGTTCTTCCCAGGCTTCTCAGGAAGGGTGGGATGCGGGAGGAATGTCTCGGAATGGAAACATCCATCCTCCCCAGCATCCCTCCTCCCTCCCTGCCATCCTCTCACTCCTCTCCACGAGGTTAAATGCCACAGCAGAGAAGGAAATTGAGTTTCGGTGTCTGTGCTCCCAAAGGCTGCTCTCAGCTGGGGAAATGCATCATCCCTCTGGGCTCTCCTGCTAATCCCTGCTGGGGATTGCTTGGAGCCTGGGACAGTGACACACGCCCGGGGGGCTGCGGCTGCTGCTCCTGGTGTCCTCAGGTCAGCGGGGTACTGCGCCCATTATGCACTTGTAATGGAGGGGATATCTCTAAAAGCAAGGATTTATTCACTGTCTGGCCTGGCAGGAGCAATTTGGGATTGTAAGGAATAAGTAATCAGATTTCCATTTTCCGAGGGCAGTGCCAAGTGAAAATGTATGAGTCCATTTGCTTTTTTTTTTATTGTTGTTTAGAAATAACAAAACCTCGTGCCCTGCACACAGGGTGGGCTCTACATTAAAAATAGAGGTTAAAGACCTGGAGCAAAGCTACAGAATCCTTGTGAGAAAGAACCCAGGATGTTTTGCTTGGGAATCCCAGGGTGGAAGAGCTACTGATCCCAAGACGGGCTCAAAGAAAAGGGAAAATCATGTTGTCCCACATCCTCCCAGCCCCAGCCTCCTTTCCTGTGGGACTCAGGGAATTATTCTGCTCTGCTCATACAGGTTGCCATCAGCTGATGAGGGGCTTTGTCTCCTGCATCCCTTTGGCAGCGTGTGGTGCTTCAAAGAAAGATTCTTCATAGGTTTCAATTTTCTGAAAGTGGAGGGAAATTGAGCCCGTGCTGCCCATCAGAGTGTGTGTATGTACACATATATATGTGTGTGTATATAAGAAAGCATATTTAGGCATGGTGGCTGATACATTAAAAATAATCGTTATTGGTTCCACAAATTAGTGGCAATATTGCTGTGGCTGCACTACAGCCTCAGTTTTCACTTGATTGCCACCACATAATTTTTAAGCAAATAACCAAAGCATTCTAACTTAAATATTGTCACAGTATCCTTTTAATAGGCAAATGAGGTAATTATAATCTCCTTGGATAATAAGATAGCTTCTACCTACCAACATGCATGTAATGCATTCTGCTGATTTTAGGGTGGTTGGGAGAGCTGCATTTTCTTTGGTGGTAGCTAGAAAAACCCTTCAGCTGGGTGAACAGGGAGAATCCTAGCATCATACAATATCCTGAGACGGAAGAGACCTACAATGTTCAGAGAGTGCTGGCCCTAGACAGACACCACAGCAATCCCACCCTGTCCCTGAGAGCTTTGTCCAAAGGCTCCTGGAGCTGTGGCAGCCTTGGGGCTGTGCCCATTCCCTGGGGAGCCTGGGCAGTGCCAGCACCCTCAGGGGGGAAGAATTTGTAGCCCTGATTTCATGTTTGAGATGTTTTGGTTGTGAAATTTCTTTCCCAGGCAATTTGCTGTGAACAAAAAGAGATGTTTTGTTAACTGTATCTATGTTATTCATTCCTTTTTAAAGGAGGGACTTCTTGATGGCCCTCTGGCTTGAGCAATGTGGTTGAAGAGGTGTTAACTTTGCCCATCCAATTATATTGGTCTCTGTAAATAGTATATAAAGAAATCGTATTTATAAATCCCTCTTTCTTGCCTTCTGAAGATTCATGGAGTCAGTGTGGTTTATTTTGTGTCCTATAGCGACAAGAATCTTCCCCTAACATCCAGTCTAAACCCCCTTGGCACAGTTCCAGCCCTTCCCTTGTGTCCCCACCGAGCTCAGGGCTGCTGTGACATCTCCTGGCCTTCTCCAGCTCTGCCCTTCTCGGTGCCCACTGGAGCTGGACATGTGTCCTGCTAACAGGGGTTGCTTTGTCTGGGAAGAGTCTGTCCATATGGCCAGGGGATAAGCTCTGAAATAATGAGCACAGTGCTTGGCTGGCTTTGGGGATTAGTGGCTGAGTGAGCTTGTGGCAGAGCAAGAGTTTCTGGCATGGTGCTGCCTTCTTAAAGGCAGCTCTGAACTCTTGCAACCTCAAAACCTGAAACATTCTCCCAGTGGCTTCCCAGCTCTGCATGCTGAATTTTGGGCTTGAACAGCAGTGCTCAGCTCCAGCTGCTGGGGCTGCAGGGGCTGGTGCTGGGACAGGCAGAGGGTGTCATTGTCACTGGCTTTGGTGCCCACCAGTTGGCTGTACCTGCTTTGTCACCTTCCCCTGGAGTGCTCCCTGTGAATATTCACTGTCCCTGTGAAGAGAGGGTGCACAGGGAAGGGCAGGGGCCAGGGGGAGTTTGTTTCTCACTTGTCTGTGCAAAAGTTTTATTGGCCTGGTCTGAGGTTTGCAGCAAGACATTAGAAATGGGTTTTGGCATTTGGATCTGGAATTGCTGGGGGGAAAGCTGGCAGCTCTGAGGCCATTCCTTCTGGTTTCCAGGGGAAAGGATGGGTGCTGGGCTTGGAGCTGTTTGCAGTGATCTGCACAGGGAAGGGAGGCTGGGCTGGAATTTTGCCCACTACCGGCATCCAGGGACAGGATTTGGGATGCAGAATGTGCCTATGAAGAGGGTGATTGGCTTCCTTCACTGGCAGCCCAGGGGGATGTGGTGCATGCAAGAGAGCTCACAGGAACCAATGGCCACAAAATATTCACCCCAAATTCACCCCCTTCACCATCCCCTACTCCTCCAACCATGGTGTGGTGACTCCCTGGCCATGGAGGGTCCACAGAGCAGCATTTCATGAACCAGCATCTCCTGTGTCCCCACTGTGTCCCTGGTGCTGCCTGCGATGGAGCTGATGGGAGGGAAATCACAGCTGCCAATGGCCCTCGCTGCTGTACCTGAGCCATCACCTAAGCGACATTTCCCTGCTTTCCCCACCCTGCCCCCGGTGATTGTAGCCGGGAGAATGCCTTGATTGCCGACAGCTTCTCAGGAGTTGCGGCACAATTGAATCAGTTCCCTTTCAGTGCATAGAAGCCCTTGAAATTGTAATCACAGGCCATTCTGCATCTCTGCATTGTGTTCAGCAGCCAGCTGCGAGCCAGCCTCTCCTCCTCCTCCTCCTCCTCCTCCTCCTCCTCCTCCTCCTCCTCCTCCTCCTCCCCCTCCTCCCTGAGCCCCCTGGGTTGCGCTGGCACTGATCCTCTCACTCACAGGGTGTGGGAGTTTGCATGGTCTCTGCAAATTAGGCGTGTGATGGAGTGGGCTGGGATGGCATGGAAAAGCAGGTGAGGTCACTTCTGCCCGTGTCAGAGGGGCAGAGGCTGCAGGTCGGGGATGCTGTGTTTGTGTCTCTGCATCCCTCTTGATGTGGAAGGGGGAAGGTCCTGGCTGGAGCACAGTGAGGATGCTGAGGCTCCTGCCCTGCCTGCTGTGCCACTCCAGGCAATGGGAGTAGCACCCAGAGCTGTAATCCCGGCTTTGAGGTGGCTCCTCTCCTAGGAGAAATCCACTTTTTGGGGGAAAACTCCAGCCATGAGCAGGGGGCAACCACATCCCTCTGCCCAGCCTGTGGGACTGAGGAGAAGCCAGAAGAGAGAGTAGAAACGAGCCTCTGCTGTCTTTGGAGCAAAACCGTCTGTCCCTCTGCCCTGCTGGGTGTCCCAGGGAGATGTGGCCAGGAGCCATGCAGGGCTGGGCTGGTGGCTCCTGGGGTGTTCCCCTGAGGGGAGCCTGTGGCAGTGCTGCCCGTGCCTCCCTCCTGGTGCAGCTCTTTTATCTCCCATTTATCAAGCATTGCGCTTCCCACGTCATCGCCTGCATTTCTGCTGCTCTTGCTCTTCTTTCTCTTCCCCTGACCCTTCACTTTCTTTGTGCTGCATAATTTTTTTTTAATTATTTCCTTGTCTTTCCTTTTGTTCCCCATCTCCCCCTGGGTGTCTTTCTGCTCCCTTCAGGAGTTTCCCAGGCGTTTCTGTGTCACAGGGCTGTGTCCGTGCTGGTGCCAGCAGGAGCAGGAGGTGGCAGCAGGAGCAGGGGGTGCCAGCAGGAGCAGGAGGTGGCAGCAGGAGCAGGAGGTGCCAGCAGGAGCAGGAGGTGCCTGGCCTGCCCCTCTGTCCCCATTCCATGTGGGCAGGTGAGGGAATGCTGCCTGCTGCCTTCCCAGAGCCAGCAAACACAGCACAGGGTCAATGGAAAATTGAGTGCGGAGAGAATTAGGGCAGCAAGGCAGAATAATAAAACCTATTGCTGTTGAAAGCGTGCCAGGAGAAGCTATAAAGGGAGGGCTGGGTGCCAGCTCTAGGGAAGCAAAGATATGATGCAGTGTGACCCAGAGCTCATCTGTCTGGAAATGAGGATGGGGCTGGGATGAGCTGCTGGGCATGGGGACAGCAGGGAGGTGACACTGGCTGTGGCACAGCCCCGGGACCGCCTCCCTTTGAGACCCTCACTCCTCTCCCCACGGTCTCCAGTGTTCACTGGTGGAGCTTGCTGGTCTGGATTTGGTCTGGCTGCTGTCAGGTGTTGCTCTGTTCCTTCCCTGAAGGGCAGGGGAGGTAAATCTGAAAGGTAAAGAAGTATTTAGTGGGAAAGAAGAGCTTGAGGGAGGGTGACAGATTTTGTCCTTCTGTTTGTTCTCACATCTCATACTTTCTGCAAGAGGAAAACATAAAATACTTGTTAAATGAAAAGGCCTGAAGTCCCCAGAGTGCAGAGTGGCAGGGGGAATGACTGCTGTCCTGTAAAGGTGTGGGTTTGCTTGTCCCTGTTCAGGAGCACAGCCCAGGGATGTGCTCAGCTTCCAGCACTGCCGTGTCTGAGGCTCCAGGTCCATGCTCTGCTGAAACACATCTGACAGACTCGTTTGCTTTGTTTGGATTTTTTTTTTAATTTTTTTTTTTTTTCATGTTGGGAAGAGGAACTCTCTGAAGGTGGCTGGCAGTCAATTAAAAATAACAGAACTCCAAACCTGGCTGCTGTGATCCATCGGTTCCCTCTGAATGCAGAAGTGATGTTGGCAATGTTAACAACATCCTTATCACAGGACCAGCCTTTAAGGCAGCCTGGTTTGTCTCCAAGGCTTTCAAACTTTCTTTTGTCCCAAGAAGTCTGAGTCAATCGTAGGCAGCCAGCTAGAACTGTGTCCCTGGGGGATCCTTTCCTGGCAGATAAGCAGGGGTTTGTTCTTTTTGAGGTCTCCAGCATTCCTGAGTGCTCTGATTGTGCCACTGTCACCATTAAGTGCTGCATAAGGGCACGGTGGGATGGACTGGGAAAGTGCCAGGGAAGCAGAGGCACCCCTGCTGCATCCCACAGCATCCTTGCTTGACATCCCACAGCACATTAGCATCTCCAGGCTTCATGGGAGCATCCAAGCCCCTGGGGACCCCTTGCCACAGGATCTTTAGGTTTTACCCATGGCCTCCTGCTGGCAGGAGCCTGGACATTCCCAGCAGGATGGCCAAGACCTTGTCCTGGAGCTGGGGAAATGACCAACTTTCTTCCCACGCCAAAGCTGGGAAAACAAATGGCCCTGGCTCCAGCTTAGAGATTGCGTCCTCCCATCGGCTGGGGCACAGCAGCTCATACATTCTCGTTTCCCTAAATGAAGGATGCACTCAAGCAATCAAAAACAACTTCTGGGACAATCTGGTTCCATTATGTCTAATGGCAGCGGGTGCACGTGGTGCGTGCTGATATCTCAGAGAAACAAAGAGGGATTTTCCCATTATTCAGAGAATGGATGAGACATGAAATGAACTCCTCAGAGGCGTTTCAGTTTGTCACAATAGAGCAAAGTGAGTCACGTTTGGAGGATTCAGGAACAAAATGTGTGCAGCTTCTTGTATTCCCCTGTTTGTGTGCTCCCTCCCTCTTCTGTCCCACTCCTCCTTTCTCCTGTTAAAATTCGGCAGCACAAACCCAAACTCAAGGCACACTTGCTACACTTGTTGAGTCATCAGTGGAAGTGAGATCCTAGCACTGCCTGGAATGGGGCTACAGGAGCTGATCTTATCAGCCCAGGCATCAGCAGATGCTCCTGAAATGGGGTTTCATTTGTCATTTTGTTTGTGAGCCCAGAGGAGGCATCACTTTGTGTCTTAGAAGCTGTGACCATGAGGAGCAGCTAATTAAAGGCAGAGCTCCCAGCTCTTCTGGATGTTGTAGTTGGAGCACTAAAAACATGACCAAACATCTTGTGAACTGGAATAATTAATCTCATATTGATAAGTAAGCTAATGGATTCAATGGGCTGTGGGATGTTGTATTTGCAGCCCTGGGGCTTCTTGACACAGCCAGAGAGGAGCATCCCAAACTTTTCTCAGAGCTTTCCCTTCAGAAAATATAATTTCACTGGGAAAAGGGAGGGAGCATGGGGGAACATTTAATTTGTACCCTCCAGTTGGCTGAATTAGAATGAAAACTGCCATTTTACTTTGACATATTGCTTTTCATGGCTGAATTGCAGGAGGTTTAGGATTCTGCTGGGCAGGTGTCCTACTTCCAGCTCTGCTTCACCTTAAAAGGGGGATGGGGAGGCAGGTTTGCCATCAGCAGAGGCCCAGGGAAGGTGAGTAGCATTTGTTCAGGAGCAATGCCTGCCTGAATCTCGTTGCTTTTGAGGCACTGAAAGGTTTCTAGAGGACAAATGGTGCCCCCCAGAAGGTCTGTCCCAGCTCAGGCAGGGGTGGGTGCCAGGGACCTTGTGCCAGACCCAGCAGTGCTGCCGGGGCAGTGAGCTGCCTTACCCAGATCAGCACTTGCTGGACATCCCTGATTTTGGGTTATTTGCTCTTTTCAAGTGGAGTTTTTTCCCAAAACAAGGCAGGGAGCAGTGCAGGGATGGTGATGCAGAGGCTGGTGTGGGCAGCTCTCCTCGATCACACCCTGCACATTTTGGAAGGGCAGCACAAAGTACTGCAGTTTGTTTCTCCTAAGCAGCACATCATTTAATTTTCTCCTGCGGAAATGCTATCCAAAAATAAATCCTTTCCAGGCAAAACTTAATTAG
Source organism: Prinia subflava (assembly GCF_021018805.1). Classification (NCBI taxonomy): domain Eukaryota; kingdom Metazoa; phylum Chordata; class Aves; order Passeriformes; family Cisticolidae; genus Prinia; species Prinia subflava. The sequence continues at coordinate 3,781,322 of NC_086258.1, read as the reverse complement.
AAAGCCTTGGACATAAATCTCTTTGTGCCCCCGTATCCCACCCTGGCCACAGAGATCCCTGAAAGTGAGGAGGGGAGAGCTCCTCTTGCCACACTTTCCCCTGGAGTGCTTTCTGCCTCTTGTTGAGCTCCTCTTTGCTGCACCTGGCTTGCTGATTAGAGAATTGCCTTGAAAGGCATCTTGAAACTCTTAAAGGACTGTTTCCCGACTTAACAAATCAATGCATTAAAATCTATAAATATTTAATCACTGTTTGCCCTCCAGTGAGGCTGGCATGGTGCCTCTTCCCCTCCCAGCCCTCCCCTCCACCGTTAAGACCCTTTCCTGCAATGCCCAAATAATCCATTTATTAATGACTTCTGCATGACCATTCCTGTCCTTCTCTGGCAGCACCAGCCCAAAAGTGCCTGGGAAACCCCAGCCTGCCCAACTATCCACCTCCTTCTTTGCAAGCCGTGGTCCTGAATTGCAAAGCCAAAACCAATCCCCAAGCAAACTCTACGATTATTTAGAAAAGAGACACAAATAATGTGGTTTATGAAAGGGGTTCTTTATCACTCTGAACATTTTTTAATTTTATTTTTTTTCTCTCCACTGCAATTAAATTCAAGGTCTTGTATCATCTGCTGTCATCATTCCCAGGGAAAAAAGCTCTGGCTGTGACAGCAAGAGGAGGAGGAGGCCAGGCTGCACCTTGAGATGGGGTGGCAGCCTAAGCTGGGTGCTGTGCCTGCACCCCTGGGACGTGGGGACGCTGCTCTGGGGGCTCTGGGGTGAGCTGGGAAGTGGTGCCCGAGCTGGGGTGACACACAGGGAGCAGGGACGATGCTCTGTGGGCACAGCAAGCCCCAGTTTCCCAGCAGAGCTGGTGAGGCTGACATTCCCAGTGCCCACTCGGGGTTTGGCTGCACAGAACCCTTTGTGGGAGGGGGAATACACAAGAGTTTCACAGAAAAAAAAAATGAAATAAATAACCAAAACAACAAGCACTCAGGGAAAAGCTGCTGGCAAGTTCTGCAGCAGAGGAGCAGAACCTCCCATCCTGAGCTGCCTCTCCTCTGCCTCTCCTCTGTCCAGCTCACCAGGCTGATGGCTTCGTGCCATGCTGCTGCTGCTGCTGCTGCTGCTGCCTGCAGCATTTGTTTTTCTGGGACTTTTCTGGACTATTTCTGGGGCTGTTGGCCTGAGGGATGGGAACAGGCAGGCTGGAGCAGCTGTGCCAGGGCTCTTCCTGGGCAATCTCCCTGTTCTCAGTGCTTAGCAGTTCATTAGCCTTTGCCCAGCTCCCGAGGTTTGGCCATCTTTCTCTCTTTTTCTGAAAATGTGGCATTTGAGAGGCTCAAAGATGACAAAGTGAAGGCTTAAAAAGGGCAGGAATGAGTGGCTTGGTGCTGCTCCTTCTCCAAGCTGTTCCCTGAAGGTGCTTCCCAGCCCATGGGTTTGTGCAGGGAGAGCCCTGTGGGTACCAGGAGTGGATGCTGCTGGCTCTGTGCTGCTGGAATTTGGAGAAGTCCCAGTGCTGTGGGCTGGCTTTTCTGCTTGTTTGGGGAAGGTGTGTGTCCCAGGGTTCAGTGCTGGATGCCTGTTGGTGCTGGGCCCAGCAGAAGGCAGGAGGATGCATTCCCCTGAAGGAACATCTACAGGTTACCCCTTTGTCCTGGACTGTGAGTGTTTCCATCTGGAATCTGCTTTATTTTTACTTCTGAAAGTGAAAATGAGAGAGAACCAAGTGTGTGAGGCTGAATGGTTCCATTTTGGGGGCTTTTGTGGAGCCCTCCAGCCTGGAAGGAGCCTGGGGAAGCTGGAAGCAGCATCAGGAGCTATCCCAGTTTGGAAACAATGATTTTTCCCTCCTCCCTCCCTTGAAACGGGAGGGAAATTCCAAAAAATTTAATCGTGACAACTCTGACAGTTCTGTTTCCATTTGCTCAAAAATTACCTTTCAAATATAGTTCAGTTCTCTCCAGCAGACCTGTCAGAGGAGCTCTTCCAGGACAGCTGAGGAAGAGAGAAAGTACTAAAGCAGCATCCGTCCCTGCTATCTCTAAGGGAACTGAACGTGGCACATTTCAGCTCTGGGTGCCTGTGCTGTGCTCTCTCCTTCTGCAGCACTAATCCCAAAGGGAGACAGTGTTCTGAGTATTATAATTTGATGATAATAATTCAGCATTTACAGAATCTTCCATCTCTGAATAACAAAGCGTGTCAGGGGGAAAAAAAAATGTTATCCCTGGTGACAGGTGGGGGGGTGAGAGGTGAAGTCGAGAGAGTTGAGCTGAAGGTCTGGAAGGGAAACTTGGGGCTTCTGACTTGTGACTTGGGGGAGTTTTATATTTTCCTGAACACTGTACAGTGAGGGGGTTTTACACTCTTTTTGCTGTGCCCCAGCTGTGTTTCAGGGAGCGTCACCAGAGGATGCTGAGGGGATGATTTGGATGTGGAGGGGTTGCTGAGTTTGCAGCCCATCTTCGTGGTGGGCTCTGCCAAAGGTGAAGGTGCCAGCTGTGACAGAAGGGTGTCCCAGGGCTTTGGAAAGGACTAACACATTTTTTTGTTTGAAAAGTGAATGAATTCCAGCTTCCAGGAAGGATCCTGGTGCTGTTGCTGGCAGAGGGAATGGCAGAGCCCCTGAGCACGGGTGGCTTTGCAGTGCTGCCCTTGAAGTGGCATCAGGCATCTGCATGGGAGCCGTGTCAGAGTGATCATCATCCCTAATTGTCCAAACTCCTCCTTGGCCGCATGATTTCACTCCTGAAACCACCGAGTGAGAGGATGGGGCGAGAAGAGAAGGGGGGTCTGCGGCAGTGAGTCAAAACCAGGGATTAGAGCAGAAATTGTCTTATAATTAAAGTTGTGGAGCTGCTGCCGCTGCAGTGTAATTACTAATGGGGAGCAGTGAGGCGCAGATGAGGAGAATGGAGATACCTGTTTGTGGTGAGCCTGGCAGCAGGGCTGAGACGCAGCACCGTGTTTAGGGGACAGCTGGGGCTGGGTTTGGGGCACGAGCAGGGTGACAGGAAGGGGACAAGGGAGAGATTCTGTGCTGCTGCAGCTCCTGGAGGTATTTCAGGCTGGATGCAGGGTAGGGGACACTCTCTGTCCTGCTCTGTGTGTGCCCCCAGGGACACTGAAGCACCTTGCAGTCCCTGCTGCCACGTGCATGTGTTTTCCTCCAAGAGCAGCCAACCTGTTGTTTGTGTGGAGGGGACATTTTCTGTGGTGTGTGTTGGCCTCTGCTGCTTCATTGCATGCTCAGTGCTCAGAGATCAAGGGCTGCTCCTTCCCCAGACCTTTATTAAATGCTTCTGGGTTACTGGAAATGGTTGGTTAGCCCAGGGAGGTGTATTTTTCCCAGTCCCAATGCTTGTGGCTGTTTTCCTGCATTCCTCTGCTCCTTCCAAGCACATGCTGCCTAGTTTTTATTTATTAATATTGGCCAAATATTGTTTTGGGGAGGGTTCTCACTGGTGACACAATTAGAGCTGCATGTCCGTGAGCATTCAGGAATGAGCAGTTATCCGTGTCTGCTCCCAGCAGAGGCCATGCCATTGCTGGCCACCAAAATGAGCTGCAGTGACCCCAGTTTGGCTCTTGTGCTCCAGGGTCAAAAGGAGTTATTTTCATTTTTGCCTCCTGCACAGAGCCAATACCATCCCTTCTCATTTGGATGCTCTTCCTGCTGCTCTCTTTGCCCGATTCCTGCCTGGAGGCTGGAGTGGAGCTGGATGTGGCCCAATATCCAGAGGTATCAAGGGGCTCCTGCCTAGGGTGATATGTGCTGTTCCAAAGACTGGCATTAAACTGGTGACAGCAGTGACTCTTTGTTTTGTTGTACTTCTTAAAACCATAGAGTCACAGAATCACAGAATCACAGAGTCACAGAGTCACAGAGTCACAGAGTGGTTTATCTTGGAAGGGACCTTAAAGTTCATCTTGTTACACCCTTATGCCATGGCAGGGACCTTCCACTGTCCCAGGCTGCTCCAAGCCCTGTCCAGCCTGGCCTGGGATGCTGCCAGGGATCCAGGGGCAGCCACAGCTGCTCTGGGCACCCTGTGCCAGGGCCTGCCCACCCTCACAGAGAGTTTCTTCCTGGTATCTCATGTAAACCTACTCTCTGTGAAGCCATGCCCCCTTGTCCTATCACTACATGTCCTTGCAGAAAGCTCCTCCCCATCTTTTCTGTCACCTCCCTTCAGGTGCTGGTGTCCTCTGCATGGGATGGCAGTGGAGAGGGTGACTGGGATGGGGACAGTGCCAGGCTGCAGGGACTGCTGCTAATGCACGTCCCTGCAATATGCAAAATGCTTACAGGAGCAGTGGGAATTTCTGCCTGACCTCAGCTGGTGTGATCAACTGATGCCCTGAAGCATGAAAATAAATAGCTCTGACTCATAAGAACAAGTGGTGCAATTACTTTAGCTAGGATAAAATATTTGTAAGTATCTAATCCTTCTCTGCACCATGTGCAGGAGCGAGTCCTTATCTCCTCCCTGCTCCCTCTTCCCTCTAGCAGCACAGATCCCAATAAAGCAGGAGCCTCTCCAGCTCCAGGGGCTGTGGCACATCCCTGCAGCACCAAGCTGGGCAGCAGGAGGGATGCACAGCCCCAGGGACTGCTGTTAGGAGAAGTCACATCTCTTCATTCTGGGTTATTTTGTAGTTTTCCCTTTAAAATCAAGACAGCAGAGAGTGCCTGGGGAGCTGTGAGCAAAAGGGAAGCTCAGAAGGAGCAGGAGCAGTGAGGTGAACCCGGGGAGGGTCCCCTGCTCCTGGCTGGCTGTGCAGGGTGCTGAAACAGCAGCTTTTTCCTGTGGTCAGTGGTGTGTGGAGAAGGGGCTCACTCTGGCTCAGAACAGGCAGCCTGGCCCAGCTGAGGGGCTGGCAGCAGCAGGTTTTAATTTGGATTGTGTTTAATTTGGGTTGCTGGTCACTGCATCTCGGTGGAGCCCTCTGTGTCAGCTCACACCTAATCCCCAGACCCACAGGGGACAGGAGCTTTGGGCCAGTGTTAAACTTTGGCCAGAGTTAAACTCAGTCCTTGGATGGGTGAACTTGGAAAATCCTTACTGGGCAGGCTGTGCTCTGGGAAGGGCAGGGGCAGGGCCATTCCTTCCACTGGCCAAGCTTGGATGGGTTTCCATCCCTCTCTCCATTCTGGTGCCCAGGGATCATTTCTGCTGGGCTGATCCCACAGCAGAGCCAAGATTTTTCTGACTCAAGCATTTCTTTTTTTAATAGGTTTGGTCCAACAGTGATTTAATGATCTTTATCTAAAATTTAGGGGTTTTTTGGCTTGGTTTCAGGCATTCAGTGTTTCAGAACTAATTGTCAAATGAAACATTGGGTTCACAGCAAAACATTTGATGTTTTATTTCTTTCCTCAGTGCTTTCAACAACCTAAAAAATGACTAAATCCCAAGGCTGTGCACTGTGCCTTTGGTACTGCTGTAGCTGGACAAGTGTACATGGCAATACATTTCTCCATTATTTTTTTTACACCGATTTCACAGTCAGCAGGAAAATAGTCCTGACTTCAGCTGTACTCTTACAGCATTAGCATCTTGCAAGGACCTGACCCGAGCAGCTGGAGGTGTTGGGTCAGTGCTGCAGGCTGCCTGCATCCCCCTGCTTCCAGAGTTCCCTGCCACACCAGGGAAAGGGGAGCTGTGGGAGGAAAGCTTTGTAGCCCCTGTGTTTAAACCCCTCCAAGGTGATCTGAGTTTGGCTCGGAGCAGAACTGAAGTTGAGGTTGTCAGCATGGCCAGCGTGTGTTGAGGGGGAGGGGATTGTCCCACTCAGGTGAGACCCCACCTGCAGAGCTGCCCCAGCCCTGGGCCCAGCACTGCAAGGACCTGGAGCTGCTGGAGCAAAGCTGCTGGCTCCTCTGCTCTGGAGCCAGACCCTAAAACCCCTTCCTGTGCCTAAAGGGGCTCCAGGAGAGCTGGAGAGGAACTTGGGACAAAGGATGGAGGGACAAGACAAGGGGTGGAGGGACAGGACAAGGAGGGGATGGCTTCCTGCTGCCAGAGGGCGGGGAGAGATAGGATATAACAAGAAGAAATTATTTGATATGAGGGTGGGCAGGCCCTGGCACAGGGTGCCCAGAGCAGCTGTGGCTGCCCCTGGATCCCTGGCAGTGCCCAAGGCCAGGCTGGATGGGGCTTGGGGCCAGCTGGGACAGTGGAAGGTATCCCTGCCCATGATGGGGGGCAGAATGAGATGATCTCTAAGGTCCCTTCCAACCCAAACCATTCTGTGATCCCATGATCTGGTGGTCCAGCAATGTCCTCACGGATGTTCCTCATCCTCCCCTGAGCCCTGGTGCCACTGGGGGCTGTGGCTTTGCCCTGTCCTCAGTGCCCCAGGATATTGTGGGCATGGGGAGGTGGTGCTGGTACCTCAGACATGGTGAGCTCTGCCTGGGAAGGGAAACATCATCACCTGGGACTGGGGGAGCAGAATAAATCACTCCCCCAGTAATAGGATTTGAGTTTTTTAAAGGAGACTAAAATTAGCTATTTCTCATAGCTGTTCCTCTCTGGAAGTTGCTTGTTCATGGAGAAAAAAACCACAAAAACAACAATGCTTTATCGATAGCAAGTGATTAGTGGGACAAAGCTGGTTTTGGGGCCAGCATTGTACAAGCTCAGCACCCACCATCAGCTGTGGGTGTCCCGAGGGCACTTTCTGCCCCAGAGCTTGCGTATTCCTGCCTGGTTCCCTGAACCCCAAAATGCCTCCAGTGCACACAAACTAATTACTGTCCTCAGCCCCCGGAGAGTGCGTGAGGAGAGCTGTGAGCCCGCTATCTTGATTGTTCCCTGGGAAAGAAACAAAGCCAGGCTTGTACCCGGGCTCCCTGAGGGCTTGGGGAGATGTGTGGCTCAGTCATGATTGCATTTCTCTGATATTAAAACATCTCATGAACACTTGTGGAGCCCAGTGCTGGAGTGCACGGCAGGAGCTGTTCCTCCTGCCAAACAGGAGCTGTTTGGCTCCAGCATCACCTGGTCCTGCCCATGAGCTTGGCTGGCACTGGGAGTCCATTCCCCATGGGAATCATTTCCTGGACTTTAGTGCTAAAGCCGTGAGGAGGAGATGGGGCTGTCCCCTAGCAAACCTCCAGGCTTCAATGCCTCCAAACCCTTGGGACACGTGTGGATATATTTTTGTATTTTCCTATCAGAACGGGGCTGTGTTCCTGTGCCTGCATCACAAAGGCCGTGTTTTGCAGCTTAACTGGGGTTCTTTTTTCTGCTTTCTTTCTGATCAGAAGTGACAAAAGCCTCCTGGTGGCACCCAACAACCTTCCCACTGAAATGCAAGCACACTGGGAAGGTTTTGGCTTGAGCAAAGCATGCCCTTCTGATGGAAACCCATTAGCTGCTGCTGTTTCTTTCCTCCCTCCTCTCTTCCTTCGCTAGAATAAAGTGGTTTGCATAATTTTTTCCCTTGTTTCAGCCAACAAGCATGTTTGTTTCTCCTTAATTACCTGGGTGTCAATGGGGTGCTTCATCACTGTCTTTCCTCAGCTGGTTCTTTTTCATTTCAATATGCAGTAGATAATCAGAAGCCTCAGTTGCAAATCCTGCAAAACCCTCCAGAACTGAAACTGTAAAATAACCCAAAAATGACCTTGAGATGCCTTTCCATGTCCATGGAAATGAAAATTAACTGGACTCATTTGACTGGCCTGAGGGGAAGAAGGTATTTAAAAAAAAAAAAAAAAGAAAAAGAAGTAAAAAAAACCTGACAAATGAGCCAGGAAAGTTTCGAGTGTCTCAGGTGAGCAGGAACATTAGAATATGTATTAGTTATAAATGCTCTAGCGCAGGGTGCCTGAAATTGTTAGAGGAAAATAATCTGTGTGTATGCATGAGAAATGCATGTGAGATGTGCTGAGGAATGTGACCCTGGGAGCTGGGAGGGAGCAGGAGGGAGCTGGGAGGGAGCAGGAGGGAGCAGGAGCTGGGGTGAGTTTGCTCTCTGGATGAAGATTCATTTCAGGGGCGCTGGCAGCTCTGCCCGAGCTCCACCCTCACCTCTGCTGTGTTGTGCACAAACGCTGAGAGCTGCAGGGCACAGGGACCTGTCCTGAGGGTGTCTGAGCTCTGGGGAGGCACAAGATGGACCCTGCAAGGTCCTGCAGGATGGGCCTCGTAGAGACTGTGGAATCAGAGAATGGCTTGGGAAGGGACCTTAAGGATCCTCTCATTCCAACCCCGTGCCACCCACTAGGTCATGCTCCAGAGGATGTCCCCTGAGCTGTGCCTCACCTGTGAGGCATCTTCCACGTGAACTGATTCCAGCTGATGGACATGGGATGGAAGATATGCACGGGGCTGATCCTCCTGGGATTTCCAAGGGTCTGTGCATTTTTCCCAGGGTATTTGTGCTGAGGTCCGTGGAGTTGTCTGCTGGAGGCTTGTCCCAGTCTGAAGCTGCTGGAGAAGAGTCCCAGGCAATGGAGTCTGGGAGGGTCCAGCCCCTTGTTTGGTCTCCACCACTGCTTTGTGTTTGCTCTTGTCATCTGTGAGCTTGGGCAGTAGAATTATCTTGACGAGAGAGAGAGAGAGATTTAGAGTTGTGTAATCCACACTTGTCCATCCTAATTATTTCTCTTATCAGCCTTCAGGAGAGTAACTTCACAATGGTAATTAATCTCTGCAATCCCACCCAATCTGAATAATTAACACAGAGTTAGAATGGGGAGGGAGAATCTGTTTTGGGTTGAAAAGGTCCTTCTGGGGCGAGAGTGGCACAGATTTCTTAAGCAGCCAAGTGCAGCCTGGAGAGGACAGCAGTGGGGATGGCACCATGTGCTGAGGACCCGTGGGACAACGACAACAAGTGGCAAGGAATGTGCACCAGAACTGTGTTTGTACAGCGTGAGTTTGGATGTTTTATTAAAGGAAGTGTTTGGCAGGAGCTGTGGTGTTGGAGCAATGAGCACTTGTGGTTTGCGTGGGCTTCACCTGGAGCTGCGAGCATCCAGCTCTGTGGAAAATGAGCCCATTCATCATCTGCAGTGCTTGAGACACAGCACAGAAAGGGCAGTTTGACCTAATACTGCCCTATAGGAGCTGCAATTACTGGAGTATAATTCATTTCAAATAGATCCAGAGATTTCCTTCCCTTAATATCCAGAGGAAAAAAAAAAAAAAAAAAGCGAGCAGGCAGGATTTGTGAGCCAAGCAGGGACCAGATCGATCACCATCACAGGCAGGGGATGAGCTGGGGATCCTGTGGAGGTGAAGGGCAGGATTGGAACCAGCAGAGCTCTGGTGTGCACCTCTGGAGACACAATGCTTTTAATTTCTGGGGTTTAAATGAGGATCTTAACCCTGAGTGCAGGTGGCAGTGATGTGGTGGTCAATGTTGGCCAGAGTGGAGAATCTCTTGCAGGAAAATTTGATCCTCAGCTTTTTCCATGTAGAGTTCAGCCGATAAAACTCACGTCTTTGGGGTAGCATGTTTGTTTTGGTTATGGCCTTTTCCAGAAGGAGGCCCACAGAAGAAATTTATAGAAGAGGGTAAAGTGTGACCCTGGAAGCTCCTCCATTCTGATCATATCTGGGACAAGTTTCTGGAGCAGGATGCACAGACACCGTGGAGTTACTCTGGTGCTGCCTCAGCTGGAAGATCTGGCTGTGTGCAGTGAATTCGGCGTTCCTTTGAAATTGTTTCAGACTCACTTCAGTGCTGTTACGCATTTCTTGGAATGCAGCCATCAACCAGCAGGGTGGATTTGGGAGCAGGACGTGGTTTGCATGCTGCTCCCGTGCTGGGGTGGAGGCAGCTGTGGCTCCGGCGCTGACCCGTGTCTCCGAGGAGCTGCTGGAAATGTCCACAGAGGGTTGGGTGGAGCTGACAGATTTCTTCAGGCTGTTCCTTTAATTTCCAGCCATCTACCTAACCTGGGAAAAATACATCTTGGTTTTTATTGCAAGCCCCAGAGGCTCATGCTAACAGGTTGTTTTAGAGCTGCCAGTAATACCTTGCAGAAAGTGTCTGTGAAATTGTCTGGAGGCTGGATTCTGTCACCGCCTTCTCAGGATCTCTCTCCTCACTGGTGCTTTCTATCCCTACCCCCAGTCTCTTTCCTTGTGCTCAAACTCCAAGACCTGATTCTGCCAGGTCAGCCAGTCCAGGTTATCCACCAGGATGGCCAGGAGGCTCTCAAGGCCTGGGTTTTTAGGTGGGGTGCAGAGTTATGAGTGGGGTGTGAAGAGTTTCTGTCCCTTCCCTGTGTTCCCCTTGGCTTCCTCCAAGATGAATCTGATCCCCGCAGTGCCAGGCAGGTGTCAGGCTCTGATGGATGGGCAGAGACACTGAGTAGCTGGGTAAGGATCCCCTTGGACGTGGCCCTTGGCTCCCTGCCCCGCTCTCATGGCAGGGACATGGCCCCTCTGCAGCCTGCATTTCCCTCCCATCATCATCATCATCCTAAACCGCAGAGACAGCTCCATTCAATAATTCATAACCTCACGGAGTCTTGGTAATACTTAAAGGAGGGGGATAAAAAATACCCTGTGGGTTTCCTTCCTCCAGGCTGAAGGTGGAGGGGCAGAAGTGGTGAAGGCTGTTGGGTTTTTTGGGCAGTGCTGTTTGATGGATACAAACCCTTGGAAGGGATGTGGGGCAGGAAAAGCCCCCTGAGGGTGTGAACATTGTGCTGGGTGGAGAAGGCTTTGCAAGAGACCTGTGCAAGGGCCAGAGAGAAAACTCGAGCTAAGATTTTACTTTTTTGTTTTGTTTTGAGTGTGTCTAAATGATTCTCTCACTCAAGTCTGGCTTCCAAAGGGGATTTGGTCATTCAGAAATGGGGATGTTTCTGAAACCAACAAAACTGGCTCTTAAGGAATTTGACAATGAGTTTTGAACTGTTTTCTTGTCCTCCATGTAACTTATCCTCATGAAATGACTGTATAAGTTAATTCTGCTTCCTTTGGCTCTAAGGTGAGGTGTGGGTTTATCTCCTATCCCTACCAAGGCTCATTCTCACGCTTGTACAGACTTTTCTGGAATCCAAGCAGAGGGTGCTGTGCTGTTTGATTGTTTAGAAGTCACTGGAGTATCTCATGTTCTCTATTTTAACAATTGGAGAGAGGCTTTTATTTTCTCCAGAATCATAAACACAATCTTCAGTGTGTTTTTTGGAAACAATAAAGCTAAACTCTAATAACCACACATTTTCCTTGCTTTATGTGCACACATCCTTGGGGAACAGGGCTTCAAGGACTCTGCTTTTAGCAGGGTTTTAACTTGCTCTGGTTGGAAAGTGCTGGAGAGCTGGATTATGAATTTGCTGTGGTACCTAAAGAATTTTTTTTTGCCTTTAAAAATGCTCAAGGTGAGCAAAAAAACCACCTCTGGAAGAAAGAGCCATTGACGTAACATGAAGATTTTAGCACCACCATCTGAAAATCAGGCTTCATTTAAATGTTGTATCTTGCAAACTCCTCTGTACGAGGACTAATTAGCTCTCTTCCATCTCTTTCCCATCCTGTGAATAATATTGTTTTCTTTTAGACAAGATCAGAGGCTCTCAGAGGCAATTTATAAAGGAGGATGCTCTGCTACAGACGGAAAACCACAGCAGGGAGATGAAGGGACACAATTCCTAAAGTATTTAGCCACCTAATGGCTTTTTATTTTTGAGTGCAGAAGTAGGTTAGGGCCTGAGCTCCATCTGTGGTAGTGATTTTTTTGATGGAGAACTCACTTAACAAGGTAGTTTTCATCCAGAAGTGTTGAGAAATCCAAAATGCCATGAGATGTTCCAGTTTTAAAGACTTTCATGGGGAGGTGAGGAAAGAAAATCACATCTGCTCAGTGTGACAGGAATGGGCATTGTACAGCATCTCTAGGCTGCACTTAGAGAATCACAGAATTATAGAATTCTTTGTTTTGGATGAGGTTCTTTCCAAAGGAAAGGAAGAGACCTCATTCCATCCCACCCCTGCCATGGCAGGGACACCTCCCCCTGTCCCAGGCTGCTCCCAGCCCTGTCCAGCCTGGCCTTGGGCATTGCCAGGGATCCAGGGGCAGCCACAGCTGCTCTGGGCACCCTGTGCCAGGGCCTGCCCACCCTAACAATAAAGAATTCCTAATATTTCCTCTAAATCTAAACCTATGGCTAAATCCTTGTGAGCCTCACATGGCAGGAGCAGGAAGCCCAGCGTGTGGGACATCAGGGGGACAATCTGTACATCCTGAGGACTCGGCACCAAAGGGCTGAGGAGGCTGGACCTGTACACCCAGTGCACAAGGGACCTTGCAGGGTGGAAAGCTGGCAGGGAGGAAAGAGGAGGGGATGAAAAGTGTTGCTGCTGCTGCTTCCAGAGGGAGGAGAGCGTGTAAATGCAGGCAAGAGCCTCTCTTTTTGGGAAGGGAGAGCTTTGATCCAGCAAAGATGGAAAGGCTGTGGATGGCCATGGGCTCTGCTCACCATCCCTGGCAGCAGGAGTTAATTACCAGGGCCCTGGCACAGCAGGGACATTTGCCACCGCCGTCTTTTCAAGCTAACATGGAGTTTCCTCATCCCAAGCCCTTTGATGCTTGTCTGAGAGCACCAGGGCTCTCTGCTTTCCGAAAGGAGCTCTCCGCAGACGAGTGATAAATGTGCTTAATTTTTGCAGAGCTTGTATCCTGGTTTTATCCCAGGATCCGTCTCTGGAGGTTTTATTAGCTGATGGTGTCTGTAGGAAAAAGTCAAAGCGACTAGACAGGAACAGCCGTGGAATTGATGTAGGGAGCACGAGCGTGTTTTGGAGATAATGTTTCTCGTTCTTGCTGTGCTACGTGCTGAATTTGGGCAGTGCATTTCCAGTCCTGCTGGAGTTTTACAGCTGCTGCTGCCAAAATCCTCCTCAGGCTGGCCTCCCAGTGGGGCAGGGGGTGGGCAGGGATGGGTGCCCTGCTCTGGAGCACGGGCACCGGTGACAGGTGACAAATGTCCTTCTCCCTGGTGTGGCTCTGATGAACCTGGCACACAGGGAGCTGTCTGTGCCAAGGTTCCAGGTGTCAGGAGGGGCCCAGGAGCTCTGGTGTGGGGAGAGGATCACCTTTCCTTTGAGCCTGGCAGAGAGACAATTTGCAAACATGTGTTGGTGCAGCTCCTGGAGGAAGCCAGGCACTAAATCATCACCTTGCATCTTGCATGCAGATTCGTCCAGGGAACCTATTTAATTAGGGGATAAATTTAGAAATCAATTATTTGCAGAAACAGTTTCTTTCCCTCTAATGAGGCTGCAGGATTCATCCCCCTCTGCCACTTTCCCATGACCTTTGTGTATGCAGATCAAGGGGAAAAGTCTCTTCTGTCTCGGTGTGGGTGTCCCTTTGTGGGCAGCTCCTGTGCAGCTTTCACTGAGGCTCTTGTTAGGACAGCAAATGAGACCATGCTGCTGCTGGATCTAATGGTGTGGTAATGGTGGGGGAACCAGATAATGACATGGATTAGCCTTTCTTGCTGGGGAAGGAGATGGGAAGCTGCAGGAAAAAAGCTGGAGTGGGGTGGTGGGGTGGTGTCAGTGTGTGGTGTCTGCTTCAGGCTTTGGTCTGTGCCACTTTGTTGCTTCCAATCTCTGACAAATTGCTCAGCTTCTCTTATGCCTTACCCACTTTTAAATGGTGAGAATTATTTTGCTCCCAGACTCTGAGGAGCCTTAATAAATTCGGTTGCTTTTATTATTTTGGATTTTAACATCTCCTCATCTTACGATGCCACTTTCTGAGCCCTGCAGCGATTTTGCTGTGCTCTTACATCAGCTACTTTGAGTCCAGTTCACTGCAGTGGCAGTCAGTCCAGAGAGAGGTGAAGATTTTCACAGCTAATCTCAATAAACCTTTTTGCTCCTGGCAGCCTGAGGGTTTGCAGCGTCTGAGGGCAGCCCTTGGCTCCAGGGCTGAGGTTTGTCCTGCTCAGGGGGTCTGGCACCCTGGGATGGCATCTTTGGGAGCAGCAGTCTGCTCTCCCACAGCCCTGGCTGGGCTTCTTTCCTGCACAGCTCTGGGGTGCTTGGCCAGTGGGAGGATGTCAGAGAGCCCTGGGCTGGGACACTGTGGGGCATTCCTGTCAGAGTGTCCTGTGCTGGGACACTGTGGGGCATTCCTGTCAGAGTGTCCTGTGCTGGGACACTGTGGGGCATTCCTGTCAGAGTGTCCTGTGCTGGGACACTGTGGGGCATTCCTGTCAGAGTGTCCTGTGCTGGGACACTGTGGGGCATTCCTGTCAGAGTGTCCTGTGCTGGGACACTCTGGGGCATTCCTGGCAGAGTGTCCTGGGCTGGGACACTCTGGGGCATTCCTGGCAGTGTCCTGGGCTGGGACACTCTGGGGCATTCCTGGCAGAGTGTCCTGGGCTGGGACACTCTGGGGCATTCCTGTCAGAGTGTCCTGGGCTGGGACACCCTGGGGCATTCCTGGCAGTGTCCTGGGCTGGGACACTGTGGGGCATTCCTGGCAGAGTGTCCTGGGCTGGGACACCCTGGGGCATTCCTGGCAGAGTGTCCTGTGCTGGGACACTGTGGGGCATTCCTGGCAGAGTGTCCTGGACTGGGACACCCTGGGGCATTCCTGTCAGAGTGTCCTGGGCTGGGACACTGTGGGGCATTCCTGGCAGAGTGTCCTGGCAACCTGGCTGGGTGCTGGGATAGATAAATATGCAAGGTTGCTCCTGGGTTAAGGTGTCATAGTCTTAGAATGAAAATAATTTTCTGTGAGGTTGCAAGAACTCATTTCTGTAAGTGAGAGCTGTATTTGGGGTTTGTTGAGTAGCCCAGACAAAACCTGGGTACGTGAGGAGTACCTCGGATAGCTGGCAGGCTTTGGGGGCTTTTCAGGGAGCGAGCACTCAAAAGCCTCTCCCAGAGAAGAGGGAAGACTCTCAATCCTTTGGCAATCCACCACTGTGGATGTCTGCTCTGACAGCAGAGAAGGGACTGTGTGTGAAGGAGCCCCCATCACCATCCAGGAGGAGGGCAGCAGCAGCTGCTCATTCCTGGTAACTCATTTTTTTGCCTTTTTGGGCAAGGGCATACCCAGAATTTTCAGGCTGTTTGGCTTTTGATGCAGTCCCCTGGTGCTCCAGGTGACACAGAGGCAGAAGATCCCAAGTAATCCACTAGCTGGGTTTTTTTCCCCCCTGAAAATACCCAACCAGCTCCTTCTCCTTGGGAAAGGACATCCATCTCTCAGCAGGTGGAACTGTCTTAGTGTTTGTAGAAGGTGACCAGACCTCCTCTCTCCTGTTTTCTTCTCCTCTGCCTGTTCCACCTCCCCTTTGGGAGGGCAGGTCCGTGGAGGAACCATTGTAGAAAAATTACTTCACAGTCTGAGCAGAGCCCTGAGCTATCAAACTGCCTTATCACTTGAAGAGGTCTGTTTCCCAAAGAGAGGTTTAAAAATGCAGAGGACTTATAAAGCTCTTGGCTGGTCCTAATGGAGCTCGGAGCCGTGCTCACCCCTCGAGGCCGGCGCCTGCTCCTCGGCAGCTGCAAAGCAAATTCTCCTCTCTGCTTTGTCCTGGAGCCTGCCTGGCTTTGCCACACTCTTCAAATCACCTGAGCAGGTCATGTTGCCCTTCTGCTCCTGTCACAGCTTGCAGGGAAGACAAGCACGTTCCCTCTCTGTCCCTTTGTGACAGTGCTGCTCTGCCCTGATGCCCACCCTGCTGTGCCAGCCTGCCCTTGCCCTGCCCCCAGCTCACAGCTCCTGGAGAAACTCACAGACAAAGGGAAGATTGTTGTTGCTGCTGTTACCTGCACAAGGAAGAGGCCACAGGGGTGGCTTTCCAAACATTTTCCCTTTGCACAAGCCCTATCTGGTGCCATCCTGGCACCCAGGGCTGCCATGGTGTCTGTGTGTGAGGCTGTCCTGGGATAAGGATCTCCAGCCCTACTGGTGCCCGGGGAAAGGAAGCAGGAGCAATGCAGGCAGGATGGGGGTGACTGGGCTCCTTCCCTCTCCTTCTGTGGGATCTGGGTTATGATATTGGCAGAACCCATCTGGCCCTGTTTCCATGTGCCAGCATTTCCTCTGCACCTGGGAACCGTGTGCAGCCACAGCAGGTGATGCACGATGCCCTTCCTGTGCCCTCATTGTGCTTTCCCTGTGCCCTTCCTGTGCCCTCCCTGTGCCCCTTCCCTGTGCCCCTTCCCTTTGCCTTTCCTGTGCCCTTCCTGTGCCCTCTCTGTGCCCTCTCTGTGCCCTTCCTGTGCCCTCCCTGTGCCCTCTCTGTGCCCTCTCTATGCTCTCCCTGTGCCCCTTCCCTGTGCCCCTTTCCTGTGCCCTTTCTGTGCCCTTCTTGTGCCCTCCCTGTACCTTCCCTATTCCCTTCCTTTGCCCTCTCTGTGTTCTCCCTGTGCCCTCCATATGCTCCTTCCCTGTGCCCCTTCCCTGTGCCCTCTCTGTGACCTTTCCCTGTGCCCTTTCCCTGTGTTTTCCCTGTGCCCTCTGTGTGCCCTCCCTGTGCCCTTTCCCTGTGCCCTGCCCAGCCGCCTGCCCTGTGGTCCCTTGGCTGCAGTGAAATTCCAGGTTTGTGGTTATCAGAGGCAGCAGCTCTTCCCAGCCCCTGGTTGTGTCATTGGCCACTCCAGATCCCTTTGGCTCCAGCCAAAGCTCCGTGGCCACCACAGAGGCACCGTGAGGTGGCCGAGCTCTGCCAGGGCATGGGGATTAAACAGGGATTTTTCCTTATCCAGGTGCCTTGTGAAGGCTTTCAAAGGCCATTCCCCTGGATGTGTGGTGGGAATAGACCCTCTGAGGCTTGCAGTGGTCCTGCAGGAGCCAGGCTGGGTTTTCAGCCAGGCTGCAGTGCCACACAGGGCTGTGTGATGGAGAGGTGTCCTCTGTGGCAGCAGGTGCAGGCTGGCACCTGCACTGGGGCAGGGCTCAGGGCTGAGCAGCATTGCCTGCACTGATGAGATGAGATCTACTCATTCCCTGCCCATCTCTGAGTGTTCTGAGGCAGGAAATCCCCACAGTCTGCATGAAAACCTGTGTCAACCCACCCTGAGCACAGAGCCAGTCCAGCACTGTGTGCCTGTTACCTTCAGAAAAGCTTCACAATCAAAGACACGGATTTCTTTAACAGAGATTGATAGCTGGACCATCAAAAATGATGCTTGTGCCTTTTGGGTAGACGTTTTTTCTCCTCATTTATCAGATTTGTCAGTTGTTGGATTTGAGGGTCTGGAGTAACTGGGAACAGAGGACTGTCCCACAACAGCAGCTTGCATGCACCAGCAGCTTTCTCCTGTGACATTAGGAAAGGGTTGTCTCCTTCCTCTTCCTTGTGCCTTCAGATGCTGCCTCAAAAGCAAATCCTGAACTTCTCTTGGGTGAGCCGGGAGGCTCCAGAGAAGTGGCAAAGCTTGAGCTTTTTACTAAAACCCTAAAGAAAACTCCCTGCCTTAACAGAGGGATGGGGATTGGGGAAGGAAAAAGGGAAAGAGCAAAATCCATGCATCAAAGCACCTCCTTCACACCCATCTCTCTGGCACCTTGCCCTTCACCTCTGCAGAATGCACAAAAGAGGGGCTCTGATGCCTGAAGTCATATTCCTTCACCTGCTTTTTCCTCATGGCAGCATCACAGAATCCCAGAATGAGCTAGGTTGGAAAAAAACCTTTGAAATCATCAAGTCCAACCTATGACCTCACACCTCCTCATCAACTAAAGCATGGCACTGAGTGCTACGTCCAGCCTTTTATTAAAGATGTCCAGGGACAGTGACTCCACCACCTCCCTGGGCAGACAATTCCAGTGCCCAGCCACACCACAGAGGGTGTGAGAAGCTGAGCACCCCTGGTGCTGCCCCAAGCCCAGGTGTCTCCTCTCTCTGGGAAAACCTTACCCAGGATCACTCTCCTCTTCACTCTCCCATCCCTGGTGCCTCTCAGTCCAAGGGAGATGACTCCTCCATGTGCCAGCAGTTCCTGCAGGATCAGATTCAGCATTGTCTGCCTCTGCTGGCCAGGGGGAGCCTCTGCTGACAGGTAAAAACTGAATTGAATGGAAGGGAATTGAAAGTCAAAGGGCCCTGTAATAATTTCGGAGTGCCTGAGGCACCACACGGAAGGCCTGGCATTATAAATAAGGGTAATGTGCTGGAGCCTGAACTGCAATCAAAGCAGCTGCAGAGCACACAGTGTGCTGAGCTTCTCTGGGGTGTTTGGAATCAGACTGAGATCTGTGGGCAGCACAGGCAAATCAATATCTGCTCCCTGATGTGTTCAGGGACTGTAAAGGCGGGGATTAGAAAGGCCAAAGGGATGTGGGGATGGCACAGAAGGCCCCAGAGCCAAGACCAAGAGAGCCGAGTTGGAGCAGCACAACCCTCCAGTTGTCCAAAGTGTTTCCAGGGGCTGAGCCCTGGCAGGGGCTGATCTGTCCTCCCTGCTCACCCAGCTCACCCCCTGGATGATGCAGTCTGCAAGCTCTCCATCCAAACAGAGGAGGTGTCCTTGTTTTTTGTGTTCTGTTGAGCTTGGGCTCTGCCCTGCCCTTCAGTCGCCTTGCTCTGGCTGTCAAGAGCCCTTTGGTAGCAGCTCAGTTCCTCCCACATCTCTGTGTCTTTGAGGTGACTGGTCCCAGGAGTGTTGTTATGATTTTTGGATGGCACAGGAATAACAACATGACTCTCGATATGATGGTGAAAATGAGAGCAAACTTTATTCTTCTAAATTCTACTTTAATACAGTAGTTCGGTACAAAGAACATAATTGGTTATTCAGTGTCTACCCTCTTTTGTAAACATTTCTTTTGCCAGTAAACGTGTTGGAAAAAACATCACCTGCGGATGGTTTCTCACTCCCCAAGGTTTGTTTGAATTCCTCTTTAAGATTTCTCAGGCTAACATGAGAAAGTTGCTCGCCTGCCTTTACACAGACACTGGCAGAGCCTGAGGCCTAAATTCAGACCAATGTCAGCCCCACATCGGAGCATGCCTGAACCCGGCTGCTTGTTCTTCTCCTTCCAGCAGAGCCTGAAAATGGCCAAACCCACTTTAGTGCAAACCCCACTCTGCCTGTCCGAGGTCAGACCTGTGCTGCTGCTGGCAGTGAGGTGCTGAGAGTGCTCCAGCCTGCACTTGGTGCCAGTGGGATCCCCCTTGAGCCACCCGCAGAGCAGGCTGTGTCCAGCCCTCCTCCATCCAGCATCATGCCTTGGATTTAGCTCTACTGGGTTAATGGCTGGACTCGATGATCTCAGAGAGATTTTCTAACTCAGACCATTCCATGTTTCTGTGTCCATGCAGACCCACACAGCGCCAGAGCCACCCCTGAAATGCCCTGCAGGTGCAGCACTGTGTTCTCACAGACAGGGGCTTTGAAAGGAGATGATCAGAGGGAGCCTGTCATCTCTTTTTTTTTCACCCTTTCTTAAATTTCTGAGCTTCTCTATTACTTTTTATGATCTGCAGCTGCATTTGTGTATTGCCCCAGGGAGTACTGCGAGGGGAGAGCAGGGGAGGAGGTGTGTAAGGGAAAGGACATGTTAAAAAACGAGCAGAGGGGAAGGGAAGGAAAAAACCTGAGCTAATGATTCGGATAAAAAACTCCACCACATTGCCACCTAAAGACCCAAACTCTTAGAACTCTTAGGGCCTGTTTGACTGCAGAATAGCCCCCCTGGGAGCATGGGGGAAGCCCCATTTCTAGAGTAATTCTGGAACTAGTCTGCACAGAGCGTGATAATCTATTCCGCAGGGAGCAATCCTGCGCTGGCAAGGGCACTGGGGAGAGCTCTCTGTTTATGACTTCCTGCATAAATTTGCTTTATTAGCATAAGTGGTAGCTAGCACCGAAGAATCTCTAAACCAACACTTTATCAGAGGTTGGCGCCTCTGGAGAACTTTAACTCAGGAGAGCTCTGGAATAACAGCAGATGGGATGGGGTGGCGGGATGAGGGGGCACAGGCTGGAATGGTGTTTCTAAGAGAGGAAATGCAAGCACCAACCACATCTCCAGTTTTTCCTCTGCCAGATTATGACACTGAATTGTGCAGGGATGAGGAAGCCTGGCTGCAGGTCCTGCTGGGATGGAGCAGGTGGGCAGGAAAAAGGCCGGAGGATTCTGGATCTGTGCACTGGAAATTACTCACTGGCTGCTCAGCCAGCACCCCGAGCACTCGGTACTGACAGGAAAGGTGCCCAGCAGGGCTGAGCCGGGAGGAGGCACAGGGAGGGTTTGGTTATCCGCGGGCGGGGAACCTCGAGGGGATGAACTGCTCTGAGCAAAAGGGCTTATTTTAATAATGGCCTTCAGGAATGAAATAAAAATACAATAATCGTGGTAGATTAGCAAGAACAAGCCAATTAAACACAACGCAGGCTTTGTAAAGCGCCATGACAGATAAGGCAGGGCTGCAGCCCCCCCAGCAAGTGATGAATGTTGAGGCATTGCACAAGGCTGGGGTGGGGACTGGGGGGAGCTGGTGAATGTTTCCAGCCTGGCAGGCTGCCTTGGAGAAGACAGAGGTGAAAAGACATCCCTGGCTCCAGTGAGACCAAGGGGGAGAGGAGGGAGGAGGTGGGTAGGGTGCCTGAAGGCACGGAGTAACAATCCTGCAACTTTAATATCGGCTGTTTCATTTTGTATTCATCGTGTCAGCATAATCTGCTTTTATGGGAATCGTCTTAGTTCCCAACCAAATGCATTTAGGCCCCTTTGCTTTTAAGTTTGATTGTAATACAAGTTGAAGATCTCAATGAAATGTTTATATGTAAGGGTTTCACAACAGCAGAGGGAAAAAGGGGATTGGGGAGTTGGTTGGAAGGATCTTGCTGTGGTCACTGCTGTCCCCTGCCCTATTCTGGGTGGGTGACCTGCTGATGGGCAGAGGCTGAGCCCTGGGAAGAGTTTTGTTAGGATTGCTTTTTTGATTTCCAAGGAAAATGTATAAGACTGTAAAAGTTGTACAAGGCACAGAGCTTGAGGAAGAGCAGAAAAGGCAGAAATGCTCTGTGTGCCTTTTCCTTACCTTCACACCATCATCAGGTGATACCAAAGGCTGGTGGGTGCTGCCCCTGGGCTGGGCTGTGTGCTGGGAAATGATGGAATTTGTGAAGGTTTGGGGAGGCTGAAGGGGAGATAGATCTGCTGGTGATGGACAGAGCAGATTCCTCAGATGCTCTGCTCTGGGATGGAGCCTGGGGGCTCTGAACAGGGACAAGGGGAGAAGTCTGGCTGCTGCTGTGGGGAACGAGGATCCTCCTCGTCTCCTCTTTGTCTCCTCTCTGCTGAGCACAGTGAGCAGGTAGGAAGGTGGCATGGCAGATGTTTGATGATCTGTTTGGCTGTTTTACTCGGTGTTTTACCCACAAAGGGCTGTTTGAACCCCATCTGATGGCTCCCCATCTGCTGGAGACTGAGATTTTTAACAGCTATAGACCACAAGTGCTTTTCCATTGCTGCACATTTAAAACCTTAACTGTATCTCATTCAGTTTTGGTGCAGGAATGCCCTTAATTTGTTCCAAAAGCGTTTGAAAGCTCTGATAACAGGCAATCTTGCTGCAGACTATTACATTCTGTCTGATGGACGGGCTCTCACTGCTGTAACTACAGCAGACAGTGGAGTGACAATGTCCAGTGAAACACAGGCAGTGTAATATCAGTGTCAAGCACACGAGGCCAAGAAACTTCCCTGTGTTTGGGGATTGAGGGATTCTGCAGCTACAAGGCTTGAAAAAGCTTTTTGAAAAATTATTTTTATTGTGAGTGGTGAATCTGATTGAAGGTTTGTGGTGTCCTGGGGGTGCTGGGGCAGTAGCCAAGTGCCCTGAAATGAAAGCTCGAGCACACAAGTGTTTGTGTGGGGATGGGTACCCAGGCTTGGCAAGTCCGTGTTTGTCACAAATTGCCTGGCTGCTGGGATTGCTTAAAATTGTGAAATGAATGTTAAATTGAAGTTTCTACTTTTGGAAGAGACCTTTTGAAAATGAAACAGGCTTATCTTCAGTCTAGGCTAAAATCCAAAAAATTGCCTATATTTCAGAACTCCTGAGAAATGTTCTCCGTGATCCTTTTAAACATCCCATGCGAAAATGTGTGTGTAAGGGAAAAAAATCTGGAGAAAGGTTGACCCTGGAGGTTTTTTCCTTGCTTCCCTAATGTGATGCAGCCTTTGGAACTGCAGCAGTGATGTCCTGGTGGCATCCACGCGGTCTGTGCTGTGGGCTGGGTGATATAACCTCCTTCCTGAGCTCTTTAGGAAAGGTCTGCTGCAGGATATGTGTGTGATGAGTGTGTAATACTGTAAATCATCCCCTCCTGTGGGTGGCTGTCCCTCTGGACAGAATTAAGATTATGGCTTTGCATAACAGAGTCTCCCGTGATGCTCCCCTGCTTTCCCATGGCCTGTTTGCCTCTGTGGATGATCTTGGATTTCTGCTGCAAAGCTGAGTGAGTGCTTTTGCTCCTAAAAGTAGCATTTGTTTTGATTTTAATTAGACAAGGAGATGCTTTTCAGTACAGACCTTTGAAGTATTGCTGGGAAGATCATTGCAATTAAGCAGCCTTGATGTTTCTCTCATTTTGTTCTTATTTTTCCTGCTAGAAGAAACCTTCTGCTTGAGCCTTGTTTGGAGGGGAGAGACACAGGATTCATTCCATGAGGTTCTCAGTTCTTGAAGGAGCTGCAGGGCTGGCGTGATTTACAGTTTCCAGAGTACAAGCAACACCCTCTTGCTCCAGCAAAGAGCCTTTTATGTCAAAGGAGAGAGGAGTCATTAGCAGGATGTCAGGGCAGTGACAGGGATGTGACAGGGAGCTCGTGCATCCCCTCCCAGGCACAAGTGTGGGCTCTTGATGGATCCATGTGTGGTCAGGAGCTGTTTGGTTTGCTTGGTTTTCCTCTGTGCAACCAGTGAGGTGCTGAATCAGGGATCAGGCAGTGATGGGGTGACCTGAGGTGCTGATTCAGGGATCAGGCAGTGATGGGGTGACCTGAGGTGCTGATTCAGGGATCTGGCAGTGATGGGGTGACCTGAGGTGCTGATTCAGGGATCTGGCAGTGATGGGGTGGCCTTGTCCCTGCCCTCAGCCCTGCAGCACCTGTGGTGTGATGGGATCTTCTCCATGAGCAGGTTGGTTGGCTTTCTTTTGATCCATGTTGGGAAGCCAGGAGCTTGCTCCTGGAAAATACATTGATTTCAGGGGTGAGAAAAGCTGTTCCTGAAGGAGTGAGAGCTTTTTTTTTGTTCAGCTGGGACATGGGTTTGTAGAAGTGCAAGTGCCTGGTTTCATAGCCAAGTGTCTCGTTGACAGCCTCAGCTGGGCTTGTTCCTTCCTTCTTCTCCACTGGGAGCTGGAACTGGATGTGTTTTTGCCCAGCTGGGCTCAGGACAATGAAATGCAAAATGCCACCAGCATTCCCTGGCTGCTTTGCCTGCAGGGGAACAAGAGCTGTTCTCCCCACTGACCCTCTGCAGCCAAGGAGGAGGAGGAGGAGGAGGAGAACCTTGTTTCTGCTCCACTGTGGTGCCAGAAGTACCTGACCTTGTGCTCTTGACTGTTCTGGGGCAAACACACCTGAAGATAGGGCCAGGGGCTGTCAGACCTGGTCTCTTCCTAAATAGGAGGGAATTGAATTTGGGTCTTGCTCAAAGCAGGTGACTGCTAAAGCTGTGACTAAGAAGCCTTGTCTTGCTTCCTATTGCTTATCTTGGAAAGAGAAAAACAAACACAAAAAAGATGTGGTGGAAGGAGAAATATTTTGGCTCATTTTGTACTAGTATTTTTTACTTTTTTTCGGATTTGATTCAGCTGCCAAACTGCCAAACCCATTCTCTGCAGAGATCCGTGTGCAATGTGCTGGGCAGCCCTGGAGCTCTCAGTGCTCCTGGCTCACTCAGGAGCTGCAGCTGAGGCTGGGAGCTGCTGCCTTCACAGGGTCTGCAGGTCTGGGGGTGCCCTTTGGGTTCCCCAAACCCCCAATTCAGTGCAGTGCCCCAGGTCAGGGAAAGCTGGAATCCTGGCTGTAATCCATGTGCTGTACAGCAGGATCGGGTGGGATGTAAAAGCAACAGAAGCTGCAGGAGGTGACTGACAGATGCAGCCCCAATGTCCACAGATGTTTGTCAAGCCTGGTGGTTTTCCCGTGTTGCTGGAGCTCACAGTCTGTGCTGAGAGTGTCCCTATGAACAGCAGCTGTGCTGCTGCCTCACAGCTGGAAGAAGGTTTCCTTTGGAAATGTCAGCAAAGCGTATACTGGTGTCTGTCCCTGCCCTGCCTGGCACAGAGTGACCTCCCTGAGCCATGAGACTCCCTTGGGCTTGGCTGCAGCTCCCGGGGAGCTTCTTCCAGCCTGTTTCCTGGGAAAGCCATGGGAGGTTTAGGGCATCCTGTGTGATTTCCTGCTCTTGCCTTCCTATTCTAGAAATCCCAAGGCACTCTGTAGCCCCTTGCGTTTTATTAAGGAACACAAACATTTCTGTACATATATAGGGGAAGTGACAGGTAGAGGCTAAAACTAAACAGAAGCAGTTCTGGGGGTAAGACTCAAAAGTCCCAATTCCCTTGATCACTGAGAATAACACCTTTGGGCATCGTGGAGGTGACACTGACCCTGAGCTGTGCCTTGTGTCCCTGCAGAGATGTCGGGGACGGTGTCGGACATTTCGCTGGTGCACTGGAAGCAGCAGTGGCTGGAGAATGGCACCCTGTACTTCCACGTGTCCATGAGCAGCGCGGAGCAGCTCTCCAGGGCCACCCCGCCCAGCCTGCAGGAGCCCTCCGAGATCGTGGAGGAGCAGATGCACATCCTTCATATCTCAGTCATGGTGAGTCCCTGCTGCTGATGGCATGGAGGGGCTGGAGGAGCCCCCTTGGAGGAGGGGTGAGGGGCAGGGTGGTGGGTCTGTGTCGCTGTTTGCTACGCTCAAAAGGACCACATGGAGACTTGGAAGTTGTGTGAGAAAGCAGGGCAGAGAAAATCCACCCTTTGTTTATTACCTGCTCTTACATATTTTAAGAAAGGTGACATGGATTGGAGAGTGGAATCCCCACCTCTCAACCACATTGGTCAAAGGGACTGTCACACAACCTCTCTTCTCTTTGGAGAAGAATGTGAAAACAATGGTAATGTTTGTAAGACACGATCCCCTGTTTACATGAAAGAGTGTGAGAAAGTGAAACCTTCTACTTTAATATGAACGCTCAGAAAACTAGGAAATCTCATGGTGACAGGTCTGGTTTGCAGATGTTTGTGTCCCTTCTTGGTCGGGTCTTCAGAAGGGGAGAGATGTGTTTGAATGGGTCAGAAAAAAAAAGAGTGCTTGGTCTTCTGAGAAAATGAAACAAAATAAAGCAAAAGAGTGTGGGGAAGAAGCTGTTGGGAGGGTAACAAGGATCCTTGTAGTTCCTCTTGTCTGTGCTGGAAAGTGGTGAGGTGCCAGTGGAGTATTTCTGCTTGGTCTTTGTGTTTGGGCATTGTGCAAAGGCAAGATTTTGGGCTTGGCCATTTCATTCTGAAGCTGAAGTTTATCTTAGAAGTGAGTAAGGGCTGCAGCATTTCTTGTAAAGGACAAGTCTGACCTAAAAGTAAAAAGTTGATCCAGTGCTTTGAATGTCTCCATCTGGGGTGTTTGTGACCTTTTAATAATGCACTGTTCATGTGCTGTGTTGCCTTTTAAAGTTTCAGTATCGTATGAGGTGGTTGCCTACATGTTTGGATCTGGTCCATGGTTCCTCCGTGTTTTAGAGCTCCATCTGTAAAATGGGATTCAGTGTATTGTCCCTTCAATCCCTCTGGGATAAGATACAGAAAAAAAAAAGTTAGCTTGGTATATCCAGTGTTTGTGCATGCTTTTCTTTTGCCAAAGCAAGTCTTTTATGGGACTGTGGATCCCACCACAGCAATCCCCTGCCAAAGGTGAATCTGTTCATCTCTTAGAATCTGGGTCATCTCCACAGTTCTGCCCTTAGTTTTGGGAGGAGGAACAGAGACAATGGCTGCACAAATTCTTTATATTTTTTTTTATTTGAACAAGCAGACACTTGGCTTTTACAACTTAAATCTGGTTTTCTGAGTGTCTCGTCAGTGAGGCTTTAGATCTGGCACTGAATGCATGTGAGAAGGGAGAGAGGCTTTGCATTAAGGCTTTTGGGCAAGATAAGATGCAGGATGACAGCAGGGAAAGGAGCTGGGGTCTGCATCTTACTGAGTTGGAAGGGAATGGTTTTATGTCCTGCTGAAATTGTCAGTGGGATGGGGTGTTGGAGAGGGGGAATGGGATAGAACTGGAAAGGGTTAGCACTTGGAAAATGAGCCTGAAAATGTAAGTGAGAGACAGAACAAAGAAAGAAAACAGCACAACATGTGGGTGTGAAAAGCTCCATCCCTGGCAGTAGGTTTGAGTATGGGATTGTTTGGCTGTTGTGGGCAAACCTGAGCCCTGGAGAATTGCCCTGTGTCTGTGGGGTGACGCCTTCTCTGCAGCCTGGCAATTCCTGCTTGAAATGCAGATTTTCTGTAGCTGGGAGACATTCAGTCCTGGTCCTCAGCCCTTGCTGCGGATGGTCTCTAAAATACAGCAGATAATTGTAAAGATTGGATGCTTGGAAAGTTCTTTTGAGAAGCTTCTGGGCAGAGCCTTCCTTTGCTGCACCTTGGAAAGCAGGAGCAGCGGTGCCAGGGGCATGGAGCTGACAGCATTGCTGGGCATGCCTCAGAAATGTCCCAGGAATGGGCTTGGCCTCTAATCCAGCTTAGCCAGGGAAGATGTGCTTTGCCAATGGCATGGGAGCACCCATGGCTTTGTTGTGAGAGTTAATTCCTGCCCTGTGCCTCTCTTCCCTTCTGCAAAAGCAGCAGGAGGACAGGAGAGAGGGAGTTTTTCCTGCCACACACAATCAGCTGTAATTCCACTGTCTTTATCAATCCTGGCACTCCCTGCAGCAGGAGCTGAGGTCCTGGGCATGGATCTGGGTCTGGGATGGAGTCTGGGCTGCACGTGTCCCTGGGGAGGCAGGAGCCCTGCAGATCCCTTTCCTGGGTCAGGACTGCAGCAAAGGCTTGAAACTTTGCCCAGATTTTTCAGAAGGTTCATTAACTTTTTGAGTGAACCTGAGCCAAGTTTTGAGTTACCAGCAAAGATGATTCTGTTTTGTTGGTTTGTTGGGTTTTTTTTTTCCTTTCTTGAGACCTTGTGGACTTCTGTAGGGGAAATAAAAAGGGGACAGCTATTTGTTTCTTGGGTGGAATATTTCACCCAGGTCCCTGGGCTGTTTGCCCACTCCTTTATTTCCCTTCTTCACCCCAGCTGAAGCAGAGCTCTCCCACCAGAGCTCTCCACCCTAGCAATGGGGTTCCCTGGCTGGGCTGTGCTTGGCACAGGGGCCCTGGGTACCCCCTCCTGTGCCCACACCCTCTGTGTCCAAATCCCTTTTGCCTCGGGATACAACCTGTGTCCTCCTTCCAAGCTTGCCAAATTCTCTTCTTTCCTCTTCCTACCACGAAGCCCAATGTCTCCTGTGTGCTCTCTATAAACTAAACCACCATCACTGCTATGGCCAAAATTCCAGCCCACCCCAGTGCTGCCTTGGCATTCAGGCTCTGTGTGCCCTGTCCATCATCAGCCCAGCATCCTGCCCCAGGGGACAGGAGGGGACAGGGGAAAGTGCTTCCTTCATCTCCTTTAAGAGGCTCTAACACCTGCTTTTTCCTCTCTCCTCATGCTCCAGGTGATTAATAGGAGCTGTGGAAGGTTTTCCTGGGGGATCTGGTTAATCCCTCTCTTAGAGAGCACTTGGCACAGTTATTGGGCAGTGAGACATCTCCAAGCCAGGAGCTGGTTGGATTTCTGCAGCTATTTATGGCCTGGCTGGGAGCTCCTGCTCTGCCTTCAAAGCCAAGGCCCCCTCTGTGCTGCATGGGGGCTCCAGGGAGGTGCAAATCCTGGGATTACTCCTCCTTCCAGTGATCCTGGCTGTCAGTCTGTGGCTTTCTGGTTTGGGATTGGTTTGCTTCCAGTGCAGAAGGAAAGTGTCCATGGCCCATGTCCCTGTGGCCACCATCTACCCCTGCAAAGCACTGACTGACTGGGACCCCCTTCACACCTCCCTTCCTGAGCTCAAGGGCATCTTTGACAGCAAGATAATACTTAATTTTTATGTTTTTCCTTCCCTAACTGTTTTTTCTTAATCTCTCCCCAATGAGACATAACATTAATTACTGCAGTTAAAGGGAATTCAGTCTCCATTACTCTCTGCCACCCATTTCCTCTTGGCTTGAGCGTCTGAAATTTGTCTCCCAAATGAAAAGAAGGGATAAAGGGAAAAGAAAAACAAATATGCAAATGCAAGATTTTATTTATTTACCTTTTTTTTAAGCACAGTGTCAAGTTGAAAGGAATCAATAGTTTTGTCATTATGCCTGTTGTGTTTTTTCACCATAATCTCAGCTGTCATTTGGGTTTAATTGTGTTGTTTCCTGTTGTGTGGAAGTAAATCTTATCTGTTTTGGATTAAAATTCAATGAAGGTCACAGCAGCTCGAAAACTTACCAGGCTGCAGCAATTAATGTTCATTTGGCTTTGATAAATTGGAATGTTCCCCACAATGGGACTGGAGTGGATTTCAGAAGCAATAATTCTTCCATTAACTCAATGATTCCCTGTGTGATGGAGTGTCTTGTCACTGCTCTGTTTGTCATCTGTCACTTCAAGGATCCAGGCATATGCCTGATATGATTTATCATGATTATTTGGGCTGCTTGTGTCAAAACATTTTAAACCACTAATTATTCCAGCCTTGTAAATTGCTGAATTTAACAAAACATCAGAGAGATTTATTTTTTTGTTGTTCCCCACCGCCTTGTGTCCCAGTTTAATTATTGCTCTCTGTGGTGCTAAATCCAGCCCTGGGGTCATGTCCTGCAGTTTTGGCCAAAGAGGGGGGTGTGTGTCAGGCTCTGAGGGGTGGAGGGGTGGGACAGACAGGTTTTCTCTCTGCACTGACCCTTTGATCAGGCATCATGTCTTAGTCTGGAAAAGACAGGTATCTGTCAAGGAAAATGGAGCTCCCCTTGGAATGGAGAATGTAAAACCCCCTCCCTCCAAATTATTATAATTTTGCAATTAGGAGCTTTCAGGCAAAAATATGGGAACAGGAATAACAGTTCTTTATTAGGAATACTAAGAATATAAATGCAAACAAGCAAACAAACAAAAGTCCTAGAAAACCCTGACAGAGTCAGAGTTATGACCTGACACCCTGTTGTCAGGGTGTTGGAAGCAGTCCAGATAAATCCTCCTGCAGTGACAGATGTGGTTCTGTTGGAGCAGAGATGATCCTGCAGACAGGTTCAGTGGTGGTGAGATGAGCCCAGTCTTCCTCTGGGAATCCAGTGGAAAAGAGGAATGTCTGGGGTCCCTGTGTCCCCATTTTTATCTGGGTAGGAATGGTTGGCTCCTCCCCCTGGGTGGAGCATCTCCCAATGGATGATGGAATGTGTCAGTCACTGTGAGCCTCAATGGCCCATGAACAGAAGATATCCCCAGGGTGGGCAGTGGTGACAGAGATCACAAACCCTGCCCCACCTGGTTTAACAGCTGGGCTGTTATCAGAAGGCATCCACCCTCCTCCCCCCTGGAGTTAAAAGAGATAAAGAAAAAAGAAACCATCCCTCAACTGCTTTCTACAGATAAAATACCATTTTTTTGGTTACATAACCCAAGACACATCAGTAGGGCCATTGCACACTGGGAGTGCTGGGATGAAGGTTTGGGAAGAAGATACAAAACCCCATCCCATTCTGCTGGTGGAGAGATGGGATTTCCTCCCTTGTGAGTGATGCCAGTAAAACTCTTGTGAGATACCAGAGCCAGGACCATCCCTGCATGCTGGGAGGTTTAGAAATGTGCTCTGTGCTGCCTCTGCTCCAGCTCCAGCAGAAATAAACCAGAAATGTTTTCTTTGGAGAGTGGTCATGAGGAAAATATTTGTTGCATCTCATGCCATCACCTTGCATGGGACCATTAAAGTGTCTGGAGTAAAAGGTGACCAGACCTCATCAGGCTGCTTTTTGAAAGAATTACTATTTTTTATTCTTAATGCCCACTTTCTGCTGGCTGTGCTGGCAGCAGACAAGTTATCTGCTGGCTTCTAGGTCTCCCAGAGGATTTTCTTTAGCTTGTATTTGTGGCGTTTCCTTTTTTCTTCTTGTTCCCATACATCCTGATGTTTCCCTAATGATCAGCTGCTGGTCCTGTGCTCCATCAGCTTCTGAGCTGGGTGTAAATTGTGGTCTTAAACTCTTCCCTTTGCTTTCACATCCTGCACTGAAGTGGAGCTGGGAAGGAATCCTGTGCCCAAGTGCACCTCGTGGTGTGTCCCTGGGGCTGCCTCAGGCTGGGGCAGATCTCCAGTTCCTTAAGGAATCTCCAAGAGCAAGCAAGTTTTAGGAGCTGTGATCACCTTTAGGAAAAGAATCTTCCCTGTGAGGTGGGGAGGCCCTGGCACAGGGTGCCCAGAGAAACTGTGGCTGCTCTGGATCCCTGGAAGTGTCCAAAGCCAGGCTGGATGGGTTTGGAGCAGCCTGGGATGGTGGAAGGGATGGGATGGGCTTTAAGGTCCCTCCCAACCCAGGCCATTCCATGATTCTATGATTGCTCTCCTACCCACAGGTGGATATAACATCACACCAGTGCAGCTAGGCTTAGCCCAGCTTGAATGGGAGGGGAGAGGAGGCTGAAACCCTTTTCAGGGCTGGGCTGATTCCCACTGTCCCCAGCAAACAGCTCACTGAGGGATCACCCCAAATCCTGCGGGGTTTGGGCACATTCCCACTCGGGCTCCTTCAGCCCCAGCATTCCCTCAGACTGCCCATTCTTTGTGGGGTGCCTTGTTTCCCTGCCCAGAAGTTTTTTGTCCTGCTTGGTGCAGAACTTCCCAGTGGGTTCTGTTCCCTCCCTCCCTTGTGCTTGCATGCAGCTGTGTCCCGTGGGGCTGCAGGCAGCACCAGTGCACCTGGCTTCTCCAGAGATGCAAACCTTGCTGGAGCCTTCCTCCAGCTCCTTGCAGCTTGTCTTGCTGATGGCAGCACTGGAGCTGCTGTCAGCCAGCTCAATGGGAGAAAAAAAACCCCTGGTGTGACATGAGTAATGAGGTAGTGAAGAAGGCACAACATCTGTGTCATCATTTCTGCACCAGGAGGTCAACCAGATTCATCAAACATGCACTTCCAGCTTGTGATGTGTTTAGAAATTAATTAAGATAGGGAGAGAATTGCTGCTGCTGCAGATTTTCTTATCTGAAAGGTATTAAAAAGCTAAATTGATCTCCAATGAGCTGTTTTTATTAAAGAAAAAACAAAACCTAAAAGAAAAGCTCTAAAACCCGTGGGTTCAGCATGTCCCTGTATGAGAATCATGTGTGGGGGGAGGAGAAGGAGCTGCCCACCCTGATGTGGAGGTGGACTAAACATCCCCAGATCCCTGGGATGGGGATGGGAGCTGCAGGCTCTGTGCTGATGGCAAACCAAGAGCTCCAGGCTCCGTGGCTCAGGGGACTGGAGCTCCAGTCATGCAGGAGCACTGGAACTGGTACACACAGGAGCTGTTGCTGGTCCATGCTGGGAGAAAGTCCCACTCCTCTCACCCTGACACTGTCCTGGCACATTCCCACTATGGGACACTCTTTGGCTTCAAGTCCCGTTTCCATTTTAATGTGCCATTAACCAACTTCTTGCTGTCTGGGAGAAGGAGCCTCTTTCATTCCCCTTCCCCCTTCTCCCCACTCTCCTTTGCAGAGCCGGTGTAAAACAGGGACTAAATGTAGCTAATGATGTGCTCTGATATTTAGAGAATTCATTTGGGGGGGATTTGTCTTCAAATTGTCACTTTTGTGACAATGGCACCTGTTATGTTAATAATTTTTCACCAATCTCTCTCAGTTTTCCACCTTAGCTCCAGTGAATACATTAGCCCTTTATGGCTTTCTCTCCATCAGACTTTTTCCACCCCACCGTGTTAAAATATGTAACTGGAGTATTTGATTTGCATCTCTGATAAAGGAAGGCTGAATAAATGCTCTCAGTTCATCTGAACCGAGCAGCAAACTTCCTCATCTCATCCCCAGAGCAATTGAAGTTGGTACTGGGGGGAAAAGCAGCCATGGGAAGCACTGGGAAGGGGTTTGGTTTTTGCAGATGGCATTGAAGGTGTGGGAGGGATCTCCAGCCTGAGAAAACTTCCCCAGCCTTGACATGCTGACACTCCATCAAGGAGGGAAAAGGTAAAAACTCCCATTGGGAAAGTGGCCGGTGTTGTCAGGGGGTGTGAGAGCTGGAAAGGGGGATGCTGAAGTCGTGAGGAGATGAAGGAAAAAACGCCAGAGGGAAGGTTTTGGGAGTGGGGTGAGGAGCATCAGAGCAGTGTGAGCTGGTGGCACAGGGTGGGACACTCTGTGCCTGCCTTCGCCCCCGGGCCGGGTCCCTCTGCCAGCAGCACTGAGAGGGTATTTTCAGCAGTTTGCTGATCTCAGAGGCTTGTTTTGAACTTATTCCCTTCCTTCCTCCTCCTCACTCTTCCCCTTCCCACCATCTGCCTGGGAGAAATGCATCCACAGCGCTGCGGGGTGTAGCTGGTGCCTGACCTTTTGGTGATGTTTTGTTTTTCCCAGTGTGGGACAAGCAGATGGAAATCCAGGTTTCGGTGGGGTGGCTCTGCCTCAGCTCCTGGTTTCCATCCCTCTCCTCCACAGGTTGGCTCTCCCAGGTGGAGCTGCTGGGCTCCTGGAGAGAGCAATTCCACGTGGGAGCCCCGTGCTAATCCTGTGTGTAAAGTGCTGGGAGTACTGCATTGGTACCTTTGAAACATTGACGTAAACACAGAAATGCTCTGCAGCTCCCAGCCTGGATCTAATTGCTTTAAACTGCCAGGCTCCAAAGTACATATGGCATTAAAATTGTCAAGAAATGTTATTCCAGGAAAACTCCTGTGGCTGCTGCCTTCTCCAGTGATGGCTGGGTGTGGGTGGCCCCGGCTTCAAGGTAGTACCTGACGTGGAGAGTGTTTTCCTGGGATGCAGAATGCTGCCAGGGTGGAGGGTGTTGTCTCCTCACTGGGGAGGCTGTGCTGAGCCCAGTCTGGCCCTCTCTATTCCCAGCAGGAATATTATAATCTCCATCTTTCTGTTGTCACAGTATGGGCTCTGACCCAGGCCGAGGAGCCTGACACAGCTCTCACATCCCCAGGAGGATGCCTGTGGGCTTGAAAGCTGGGCTGGTCTTCAGGCAAGCAGCAAAATGCTTTTTATTTTTATTTTTTTTTCTTTCAAACTTTGTGTTATCTGCAGTTCTCGCTCCTCTCAGTTGTTACTGGTGTTTGAATGTGAGCTGGAAATGTTTGCATCCGTTCAAGTGTTGTTGGTGTCAGGCACTGGCTCATGTGAAGGTGAACTGTGCTCAACCTCATGCAGAACAGCTTCAAGGTGGCTGTGAAAGATGTTACATTACAGCACCACAAAAGGCTGAATTCTCATCTGATTGCCAAATCCTGAGGATGGGAGTGAAGTGTTAACGACAGGATGAAATGCAATATCATTTTGTCCCCAGAAATATATTTGCTCTCAGTTTGGGCTTTCCTTTTTTTTCCCATTTAAAAATAAATTGGACTTGGTTTCACAAGACACTGTGACGCCGTGAAAAGGCAGAGTGCTTTTTGTTCAGGGAAGTGTCAGAATGAAATGTTTCTACTCTTCAACACTTTCTATATCCTCCCCAAAACCACTTACACTTTAGTTTCAGCTGATGTGAAACTGTCTGAGCGGATAAACCATTCCTGGGAAAAAAAAAAAAAAAGCCACAAAAATCTTTCCAGGTTCTGTTTGGAGTGATGGGAGCAGAGGAGATGTGGTGCTGTGGGTCTGCTCATCACCCTGGGAGTGCCTGCAGCCTCTGCAGGGCCTGGCCCCAGGGCAGGGGATTCTCAGGCAGGGGATTCTTGCTCCACCAGCAGCAAAAGGGGGAAGAAGCTCACGTATCCACAATTTTCTCTGGCCATCGTTAGGCTGTTCATACAGCACAGCACTTTGTGTGTGTGCCTGGGTCTTGCTGCTTTGGAAGTTGGGCAGAATTCCCACCGGCTTAATTGGGAGCAACATCAGGCCAAGTATGGTTATTTTTACCTGTGGCTGCTCCCACTCCACCTCCTCCCTCCCCCTCCATCCCCATGGGTGAGGGGGAACGAGCTCTGCTTCAGCTTTCTAAACGTCTCTGCCAGCTCCGAGCAGGAGCCTCGTCATGAAGTCTCACCATGTGCAGCAAAGGAAAAGGGGGGAGAGAAAAAAGTGGAATTGTGCTTATTGTTAAAATCCAGTTATATAAGACTGCAGGAAAATAGCTGTTTATGAAGGGAGGTTGAGTGGCTTTGAAGGTTTATGGTTGAGTGGTTCTGCTTTGCCTCAGGTAGGTGCTTCTGGGCTGTGTTTGTGGCAGTGGCTGGGAGGGAGTGAGTGGGAGCATCAGCCCCAGCCCTGCTGGGATGCACTTGGATTTCAGGGCTTGGATATTTTTTTCATTGTGTTTCCCTTTATCCAACAGGAAAACTGATGGTTTTCCTTTCCAGCTGCCTCCTTTTTAGCTCCTCAGGGGAGAGGAGACCATGTACTTTCTATTCAGATGGAAGGTGAGTGGCCGCAAAGCCACTGATGCTTTAGCAGTGCCAGGCGTCTCCATTTCCCTTCCCAGAGCTGGGTAGCAGCTCCTCACCAGCCATTCCTTGGACAGGCCTGAGCTCTCCTGCTGCCCTGGCTCTGCTTTTCCTCATGGCACCAATTTTGGGCTCAGGGTGAAACCAGCCTGGTGGGAGCAGCAGTTGTTGGAACAGACAACCCCAGTGTTGGATCTTACTGCTTATTTGGCAACTTTGGAGCATCATTCTGCAGAGGTTGGGGTGGGCTGGGAAATGCAGAAGCAAAGGGACAGGCAGCCCCATGTGCTGGGAGTGGGAGGTTGCAGTGGGGGAATGTCTGGCTGGAGGGTGCTGGGTTGTGCCCCCAAGGGAGTCTCTCACCATGATTAAGCTGCAGGTTTCACTTGGCATTTCCTAGAGATCCATCATTATTCAGGGCAGCACTGAGCCTGCCAGCCTTCCTCAGAAATGAGTGATTTAAACTCTCCCAGCTCAGGTGCTGGGATGCAGCTTGGCCAGGCAGGTGAAGGCTGGGCTGGGTACCAAGGATCTGATCCCACCCTCCATCCTTGGGGTGTTTGGGACCTTGGGATGGCTCAGGGCAGCTGCTTCTCCCACTGCTCTTCCTCATGATGGGCATTTGGGGTGTGCAGCTCTTGCATACTGTCCCCCAAACCCTCCCAGGTGGATTTAGACACATCTTTGTCCCCTTGGACCTTGGCTCTTCACCCCCTCAGAGAGCTGGGATGTGCTGAGGGATGAATATTGGGGTGCTGGTTGGGAGGGCGGGGTGAGGATGGAGTGGTGGCTGCCAGCCATCCACGCTGCAGGGATAGGCAAGGAAGAGGCTTTTTTCCAAACTGCAAACAAAAGCAGTGATTGCTGCCAGTCATGGAAACAAACAGGAACGAGACAGCAGCTCCACGTACAGCCTGAATCAGGGCTCAGGGCTCCTTGTGCCTGCAGCACCCAGCAGACAGGCTGTGAGAGGTCTCTGGGCTCTGGTGAGGATTTGGTTATCAAGTAAGGCTTGTGCCTTAGGCTGAGGTTGTGGAAAGGAGGTGGATGTGGATGTGGATGTGGGTGTGGGTGTGGATGTGGGTGTGGGTGTGGATTGGGTGTGGGTGTGGATGTGGATGTGGCCATGCCCTCCCTGCCTGGAAATGGTGTAAATTGCCATGAAAGCTTTCCTGCCCACCTTACTTGCACTGCAAGGAGGGGTTGATGCTGTCACTGCCTGCAGCTCCCAGACCCTGTGGTGCCACAGCCAGATGTTCTCTCTCTCTCTCTCTTTTTTTTTTTTTTTTTTCCTTTCTTTCATCCTGTTTTGCACCAAACATCTTGAGAATCAGTTGCCTGAGCATGTTGGGACTCACATGGTGGTTGCCCTCACAGATTTTAGCTCCCCCTTTGAGGCCTGCTTTGACCTTGCCTGGAGGCATCCTTGGGACTGGTTTGGGGCCACCCTTTCCCAGATCCACCTGGGACACTGGTGGCTTGTGCTGGGATGAAGGTTGTGATTCTCCTCTTCCTCTCTGAGTACTTGGACTGCCTCTTCCACAGAGCCCAGCTCCTCCTCTGGCTGTCTGCGGGCTGAGGGGAGGAGGAGGAGTCCGAGGCGTTGTTCCAGTGCCTGCTGCTGAGCTCTGGGAGCTGGGGAATAGCCTTGCCAAAGCAGGGCAGTGAAGTGACCTGGTTCTCCTGCCCCCTCTGCCCTGTGTGCTGGGAAGGGGGAGATGAGCAGGGCTGTTCAGTGCCTTGTGGGGATGAGCAGGGCTGTTCAGTGCCTTGTGGGGATGAGCAGGGCTGTTCAGTGCCTTGTGGGGATGAGCAGGGCTGTTCAGTGCCTTGTGTTCCTGCTGTCCCCCCATGGCAGGGAGGGAGGGGTTCACGTGAGCATCGTGCAGCCTCAGTGGCCTCAGCAGGGAGGGTTTGGGGACACAGAGGTTTTCCAGCCAAGCTGCTCCTGCCTCAGGATCCTGCCTGCTTTGGTTCTGGCTGCCTCTCTCCCTGTATACCCCCTGGACCTGGGCCCTGTGGGTGCAGGTGAGCAGGCTGTGCCCCCAGGGCTGTGTGGAGCATGCCAGGCATTGCAGGGACAGCTGAGCCTGCAGAGGTAGCTGGTGCCCAGGCTGCTGATGTGATGCAAAACGAGCATCAGTGACAGTCATGTGCTGTGTCTCTCTGCCAAAATGCTCACATTTCACCTGACCATGCCTTTGCTGATGTTTGTGTCTCTGCTGGCATCCAGTGTCCCTCCTTTCCCTGCTGGAATGTTTTCCCATCCCCTGTTCTGCTGCAGAGTCTGGGTGGGGGCTGTACAGCCCTGCTCAGCAGAATCCCCCCTTGCTCAGCTGTCACCCTGACAGGGGCTCTGTGTGTGAGTGCTGCCATCAGGTTGTTCCTGGTTGGATGGCTGGGGTTGTCCCCACGCTCTTCTGATCAGTCTCCTTCCTTCCCTTCTTCTTTAAAGAAAAAGGTTAGTTAAATATTGGACTGATCCTGCCATTCCCTGAGATGCTGCAATTCTCCAGCAGCAGGTTTTTCACCCTTGGTGTTCTCTGGGTGCTGGTGAGCTCCTTCCTGCACAGACTCCTCAGCTGAGGAGCCACTCCATGGGGTCTGTATGTGCTGGGGAGGAGACAGGCTCCCCACCACCCTGACTTTTTTGGGCCATTCTGAAATTCTGAGACAAAATCTGTGTTTCACCCCCATGCACTCAATCCTGTTAGCAGCATTTATCTCTGTGGGGTTGCTGGGGGTGAGTGCAAGGTCCTGCTTTTGGGGACTCCATACAGCAGTGTGGGGTGCAGGGAGGGTGTGCTCCTTCCTGCCTTGCTTTCCCTGTGCTGGCTGGGGGATGTGGGCAGGGTGATGGCTTTGTCCTGGCCACTGAACAAAGCAATGGCCCCAGGTGATGTCCTCTCACCTCCTGCCACAGCTCCATCCCCACAGCGTGGACATAGCAGTGTGGGGGCTTTTTCTTTCATTTTAGAACTCTTGTGGGGGTTTTTTTCCCCCTATGCTCTTCCTCTTTGGCATGCAGGTCAACGGCAGGGAGGGAACCTTCAGCCAAGCTCTCCATCACATGTCCCTTGTTTTTTGTGTGTTATTTTTTCCCCACTGCCGCCCTTGCCAAGGGAAGGACATTGTAGAGCTGCTGAGACTGGCAGGGGCTGTAACACTGCCTGCCAATAGCCTCGGTGTCTGAAAAGACTTAGGAAATGCAGCTCTAAATTAGCTCCCAAATCCTCTTCTTCCCTTTCCCCGCAGAGCCAGCCCTGGCTCCCTGTCTGCCCCGGGGCTGCCCAGGGAGCAGGCTTGGCCTGGAGAGCACAGCACGATGGGGATGGCAGCAGGAGCCTCAGCATGGGTGGCTCAAGGCAGGCTGGAGCACTCCAGGGACAAATCCCTGGTGTCCCTCCTCCCAGCACTGCCCTGCTGCCCCCCTGCCCAGCTCCCTCCCAGTATAACCGAGTGGGAAGTGTGGTGGGGCTCCTGGGGGGCAGGAGGGGAGGCACAGAGCTGAAGGACATCTGCTGAAAGGCTCCCAGGGGAGGTGGGAGCCCCATCCTGTGCTTGCCCCAAGTATGCTGCCGAGAGCAGTCAAGGTCATGGCAGCACACAGGGCAGGGACATCTGGGCCAGCAGAAGCTGCAGGAGGGGAGCAGGAGGCGTGCTGGCTGCGTGTCTGCTGGGGAAGGGGACAACCTGTGCCCTGGCCAGCTGTTCCCCTCAAGCACTTCATTTCTGCCCTTGCCAGGTCAGTGATGAAGGCAGCAGCTGCTGTGAGACAGGAGCAGGAGCAGCTCAGTGTCCCTGTGCCCTGCCTGGGCACGATGCCCACAGGGCAGAGCTTCTCCCAGGCCTTTGGAGAGAGGTGGGCACGGAGCAGGCGAGCCTGGGGAGCAGCGCTGCTCTCAGGGCTGCTCTCTTGGCTCGGCTGTGTCTCTGAACTTTGCCTCTGCTTCTGTTGCCATCTCTCAAGAGAGAAACTGGAAGAGCTCAGCTTTGTTGTGTCTCCTGAAAATTCAGGCTTCAGCTCTGCAAATGCCCTGAGGTTCTGTATCCCCCCTGGCACTCCAGCCTTCACACTGAATGCAAATTGCCCTTTAAATGTCTCTGTAGGTGGATTTTAGCGCTCAGGTGCTGCGGGCAGAGCACAGGCATCACAACTGATCTGCTCTGCTGACCCCAAGCCATCCCAGAAAGGGCTCTCCTGCCACGGGGCTCTTCACATCCCTCCTGGATTTGCCGTGGGTGAGGATGAGGATGTGTCCCTGGAAGGCTGAGCATGGCCAGGGTGTGTTGCTGTGGCTCAGGGAGTCCGGGCCAGCATCACTCCTTCTTCTCCTTCTCCTTCTCCTTCTCCTTCTCCTTCTCCTTCTCCTTCTCCTTCTCCTTCTCCTTCTCCTTCTCCTTCTCCTTCTCCTTCTCCTTCTCCTTCTCCTTCTCCTTCTCCTTCTCCTTCTCCTTCTCCTTCTCCTTCTCCTTCTCCTTCTCCTTCTCCTTCTCCTTCTCCTTCTCCTTCTCCTTCTCCTTCTCCTTCTCCTTCTCCTTCTCCTTCTCCTTCTCCTTCTCCTTCTCCTTCTCCTTCTCCTTCTCCTTCTCCTTCTCCTTCTCCTTCTCCTTCTCCTTCTCCTTCTCCTTCTCCTTCTCCTTCTCCTTCTCCTTCTCCTTCTTTCTCCTTCTCCTCCTCCTCCTCCTCGCCCTTGGAGGCAGCCTGTGCCTGGGAGAGGGAGCAGCTCTGCAGAGCTGCCTCGGGCACTCAAATCTGTCCCTTCATCCTAACAGCAGGCACCTTGGGAAATAGCAGAGGAAAATTCCACTTCTACAGCAGTGGAACTTGGGGTTTGTGTTATTTTTGTGTGTTTTTTTGAAGGCTCTGTCAGGCCCCTGCTCTCTCCCCTTCCTCGTGCTGCGCAGCCAGCTCTGAAGCAGAAGTGATATTTTCTGCCAATGCAATGATTAGCCTTTCTGCTAATGACCCACGAACAGTGTCCAAAATAAATGAGCCCAACCTGCTCATCTTATTAGCCAAATGATTGCATAGAAAGAGGAAATATCTGCAGAAACAGCTTAGGCAGCTGTAATTTGGAAGCGTGGAGGAGTCGCTGCTCGAAGTATGGAGAGGAGCCATATGTCTTCAAAAAGCTGGGAGAGCTCTTGTGTTATTGGGGTGCTTCTACTCATCTCCTGCTCCTCCTTTTGCAAAATAATTTTGCAGGGCTGGAGCTGTGTCAGTCCTCAAATTGTGTTGCTTCCTAGGGCTGGAAAACTGGAGACAGGTGGATATTTCTCCTCCTGTCTTCCTTGTCTGGTTTTTGGCTTCCCACATCCTGGGTTGGATGGCTGGGGTTGTCCCCATCCTCTTCTGATTGGACTCCTTCCTTCCTTTCTCCTTTAAGAAAAAAGAAAGGTTAGTTAAATGTTGGGCTCATCCTGCCATCCCTGAGATGCTGCGATTCTCCAGCAGCAGGTTTTTCACCCTTGGTGTTTTCTGGTGAAGGCAGCAGCAGTGGGGTGTTGGGCAGGAGAGCAGCTGATGGAGTAGCCAGCACTAAGCTGTTCTTCAGGAACTGCTCTGGTGTCCCTCAGGCTCTTCCCAAAGCTCTTGGCAAGGTTGTGGAACATCCTTGTTTGGCACGGGGAGGGATGAGGGGCAGAAAAGGGAGAGGTGAAGGCAAGGGGGGTTCTGCAGAGAAGGGAGGTGAAGGGGTCTTTGATCCCCCTCACAGATCATGGTGATACTGAAGTAAAGCAAGGGTTTGCTTTGGAAGGGATTTCAGGCTTTGTGTAAATGCAAGAGGGGAATGGGGCTGGGTGCAGGGGAAGAGTAGAGCATGAGGATGGGGGAATGTATGGAGAAGCTGGAGGGGCTGAGTGTGAAACCCTCCTGATTTTGGGAACAGCTGGACCTTCTCTGGGAGATGTACTGAGTCTGAAAGGTCGGGTTGTCTCCCCAGTTGCTGCACGTGTGTCTCCGTGGGTCTCTTGCCTGCAAAAAGGGCCAGCCCTGAGGGAGGTGCTGGCAGTGTGGCTGGGCTGGAGAAGGGCTCTGGGAGCTGAGACAAGCCCTGGAAGGTTGACCCTGTAGCTTGAGGCTGTATCACATCAGAGGATGTGCACAAGCTGGTGTCTTGTATAATGGCAGAGAAAAACACACTTGATCCTCTTGTCCCTTGGAGGGAGGGCAGCTTGAGGCCTGCCTAATGAGGCACCAGCCCTAAAAACTGCAGAGGAGGGTGAGGTCATCCTCTTCCAGCACCCTGTGTGCAGGCCATGTGCTTCCCTGACTTTTTCTGTGGCACAGCTGCAGTGAGTTCCCACATGCCTGTTCCCTTGTTCAGCATCTCAGCTCGTGGGGTCCCTCAGTGCCCTGGTCCCACCAGGACCCTTCAGCAGCTGACTGGGACCAGACCCTGCTGGATATTCCTTGTCTCTGTTCACGTGTGCACGTGTACCCATAAAATATAAACTCCATCTAGCTTTATGTATTTTTTTTTTTTTACCAAGCTGGGGTCTGAAGGGTGTCATGTACAGAAAAAGAACCATGACTTTAATTTTCAGTTTAACTACATTCATATCTAGCTACTTCATTGCTCCTCTCTGTTTTATGAAGACAAATTCTGGATTTCTTTCTTCCTTTCCTTAATTAATGGGGGAATTGCAAATTGTGCATTTTTTCTCCTAAGAAGTCTTGAGTTTAAATGATTATCTGTGTTTGGAAAACATCCTGACAGTGCAAATATTGAAAACTGGAACGTTGAGTGGATGAGCCGATGACCCTGGCTCTCCTTGCACCTCTCAGTGTCTTTCAGTGCTCTCAGGAATGCTGCCCTGGCTCCCTGGGGCTGGGAGGTGGCCAGACAGGGGTGTGGCTGTGGATGGAAGGTTCACCTGCACGCCCCAGGCTGCACGAGTGTATTTGATAACTCTTCCTCGCTCTTCTCTTAAACAAGTTTTTCAGGTTAATGCTGCAGTGGTTTGGCTCTGGAAGGTGTCACTGCAGGGTTTTGTTTCTTTGGGTTTTTGTTTCGCCATTTTTTGATGGTTTGGTTTTGGCTTGGTTGTTTTTTAGAAGTGTGGGAGTTGCATCTTCAGTACCCAACCCTTCCACACGGCCAGCCCCGTCCTGTCCATGGCACTGCCATCCCTTGGGACACTCAAAGGAACACTTCATTCTCAAGGGTTAGGCAGGATGAAGATTCCTTTTTCTACAGGATCTGTGGAGCATTGAATCCACCTCTGTGCCCTGGGGCAGGATCGATAACCCTTTGTCACTGGTGATGGATGCTTCTCTGTCCTGTTCTGCAGGAATTCCCGCTCCCTGTGGGCGGCTCTTTCAGCCTGCCCTGCCTGACACGGATCAGGGTCCAGCAGCCCCACCAGTGCTCTGCCTCCAGCCCAGCTTTGCCGAGGATTTCAGACCACTTTTGCACCATTTGGACAGATTTAAATGAGCAGGAGGCTGGAGGTGATGGATGGAAACCCTTTTCCTGTGAATGTTTTGCTCCAAGGATTTCGCTGCAAGTCCCTGGCTCCTGGCAGCATGCAGGGATGCAGGCTGGCATCCCCCCAGGGCTACAGGGCTGGAGGGCGACCAGAGCTGCTGCTTGGGCAGAGGAGGGGTCTGAGCACTTCTGGTTTTCTTTTCAAGCTGCCCCCCAAACACTGGGTTATGCCCCTGCTCTGTGATGTCAGGTCTGTTCCTCTCTGTCCAGCAGCTCGTCCCTGCAGGGACAGGGACAGGGACATTTGGTGCCTGAGGCAGGGACGTGGATTGCTGAGGCTCTGAGTTCTGGGATTTCATTCCCTGGAGCTCCTGTTTGATCTGTGCAAGGCACATTCAGTGTCTGGTTTTTTAAACCCCGCACTCCTGTCCAGCTTGTGTGAGGGGCCCTGGTCTCAGCTCGGTAACCGTGCTGCTCTTCTGTGCTTCGCAGCACACTCTACAGCATTTATCCTTGGATTTATGGATTTATGGTAGTCCCACTCCCATGAAACACAGGTGGGGCTGCTCCCCGAGGGAGCTTTTCCAAGGGCTTGTCCAAGGATCACAGCCATGGAGCAGAAAGGCTGAACCACCACGTTTCCAGTGCTCTGTCTGTAGCACAAAGCAGAGATTCCAGTTCTTGTCTTTGGCTTCCTTTGTGCTGTGGGAAATTACTCTTGAGTGATGAAAGCCTGAGAGAAGGTCAGATGCTGAGGACAACAGCTGAGTCCTTGGGGAGGAAGAGGCTTTTTTGTTTGGAGCAGGGAGGGTTTGAAAGGTGGAGGAGCTTGTGCAGGACGGTGCTGCCTCTCCAAGGACTCATCTCCAGCTCAGAGCTCCCTCCTCTCCTTGCCACCCAGGTGAGCCTCTCTGGGAACACACAAGGCTGGATATTCAGCTCCCATCCCCTCAGGCCAAGCTGTTCTCTTGCAGGGCTCTTCTGAGGATGGGAGCATTGAATAAACTAGGTTTAATTTAGATTAGATGTGAGCTCAGGCCAGCTGCAGGATAGGCACCACATCGAGGAGATGGAGCTGGGTGGAAATTGTTTTCCTGCCTACTACAAGCTAAAAACAAACTGCTGGGGGATGTCTGTGGTGATGGGGGGAGTGAGCAAACTAAAGCTCAGTACTCAATAAACAAAGAGTGGAGAGGAGCTTTGTGAGCCCAAAGGTGTGGGCAGAAGGACTTTATTAGCTCCATTTGAAACATTTTGTCTCCATTCCCGTTTAGCTGTGGAATCTAACTTCATTTTAGCTTTGCATTTAAATTTTCAAAACAGGCCTGTCAAATTAGTAAAAGGAAATTTGATTAGAAAATGGCAGCAGGATTGAGGTCTTTGTTTTTCTCTGTTCACAATTTGGCTCAGCATTTGCTCTTAACCAAAAATATGTCATTGGAAAAGTGGGTTTTAGCTCGTCAACACTTCCCAATTGTGAGGGGAAAAAGCTGGGGAGCAGAGATGGAAAATTCCTGCCACTAGCTCCCCAATGGTTGCCCCTTGTCTGGAGAGTCAGGCTGTGCCACCAGGGCTGAGGTGGCACTGGTGGTGACGTGGGGACTGGAGGGGACAAGGCTCACAGGAGCGTGGGCTGGCTTTGTGCCTT
Organism: Prinia subflava; assembly: GCF_021018805.1. Classification (NCBI taxonomy): domain Eukaryota; kingdom Metazoa; phylum Chordata; class Aves; order Passeriformes; family Cisticolidae; genus Prinia; species Prinia subflava. The sequence continues at coordinate 3,737,575 of NC_086258.1, read as the reverse complement.
CCCCTGCCCTCTCTGCTGGCTGCCATGCCCATGTCTGGGTTCAGCAGTTTGCACGCCCTGAGGAAATTGGGGGCTGAGCCTGGGAGCAGCTTCAGGAGCCTGGGTCAGTGGAGGATGCTTCAGCAGGGGGTGCCAGGCTGGTTTGGGGTGAGGTGCAGAGCTCTCCCCATTAACCTCAGCACCCTGATGTTCCTGTGCCTGTCCCAGGCTGGGTGGGAGCACGTTCCAGAGGGAGAAGGATGAGCAAGGCAGATGAGCACTAGAGTTAAACACTGGCTACTAACAGCCAGGGGAAGGGACAGGGCTGGAGAGCTGGGAACGGCCATCCCAGTGCCCAGGAGAGCTTCCAGGGGGGTGAGGGAGCTTTTGGGGTTGGAGGAGCAGCTTCCCTTGCCCAGAGCTCTCTTGGAAGCCTGGGAGCAGTAATGGGGTCTCTGAAGTGGCCATCCCCACCCGGTCCCTGCCTGCTGTCAGGGATGGAGCCGGGATCTGCTCCTCAGTTATTCACAGATGCTGCAATTAGGCTGCAGACACAGTGTCAAAAACCTGACAGCAGCCCCGGTGTGTGCACGGGGAGGGGGTTATTGGCCTGTTATTATCCATTTACCCAGATAGCCTGGCTAATCAGCTTTCAGATGGGGGAGAATTAATTGGTTTCGATTGGAGCACCAGGCACGTTTAATTGAAATGAATCCTCTCCTGCTTCCAAACAGGCACTCTCTCAGCTGCTGCTGGCTGGGGAGGGAGGGCTGCAGCCTCTCCACCACGACCCTCATGGCGTGGGGCAGCTGAGCTGGGGGAAGCAGCTGTCACAGCCATGCCCTGCAATCCTCTCTCCATCCCTGCATCCCACTCAGATACACTCCAAACCCTCTGCTCCCAGCTGGGATGGAGAATTTGAGTCTCAGATTGTCTCTGCCCCTTGTGGTGTACCAGGGAGCTTGGCAGGTCAGCTTGGTGGCACCCAGGTGGCATCACTGCCATGCTGCCACCTCTGCTGTCCTCCCATTGACTTTGATGTCCTGTAACTATACAAAAAAACTCCAAAACAAGGACTTAAATTTCAGGAGGTTGGGGATGGGGACTGTCCCCAGGATGTGCAGAGCTCTTCAGAGCTGGAGGTTCAAAGGGCTCTTTGGGAGGTGCAAATTCACCCAAATTTTCCCTTCCCAGCCCAGTGGCAGGGTGCCCTGTCCTCCCTTCTACCAGGAAAGAGTTTGCTGGTCTCACACCCTCCAAATAACACGGGGAAAAAAACCCAAATCTGGTGCATTCCCATACTTTTGTATTCCTAATTGATACAGCAAGAGGCTGGGTGAAAAAAGGAGCAGTTTCATCAAGATGTGCTGCAGAACAACAAGGTTTCTGTGGACTCGTGTGTGAGCAATGAGTGTGGGAGCTGTACAGCAGGAAAAGCCGTCCCATGGGTTTGTTTTTCCACCGTGCTGAGCCCCGAGGTGCTTTGGAGGCATCACATGGAGAGCTGGGTGAGGGAGCTCTCAGTTCTTGTCAGGGAGATGAAAAAGCCCTGGGAGATGAAAAAGCCCTGAAACACCAGATAAATTTTATCTGTGTGCAAGGTTCCAGTGAAGTTAATGGGAGTTAAGTGTTTGGTTAAGTGCTGTATTTAACTGGGCTCTTAAGAGCCTGCTGGGAATAGCTGTGGTATTTTGGAAGAGGAGGCTTGTGGGGTTCTTGACGTCTTGGATCTTTTCTTTAAATCAAAGTCTTGGATCTCCATGCTCTGTGCTATATGGGGAGCAGCACAGTTTTCAAATTTGACATCAAACCGTAAATGCAAATTGATAAAAATTAAGATTTGGGTTGCTTTTTCTCTGGTGTGTGATGCCCGAGGTACCAGTGGAGGCTTTTCTCAGGGTGTGGGGGGCTGTGGTGTGAAACTCCTGTAGTGTGACCTGTGATGCCAGAATTCCAAGGTACTTTCAGATGCCAAATGCCACGTGGGTGTGTGCACGGAGGCTTTATCCTTGATATTGTTTGAATACGCTCCCTCTCCTTCTGGAAAGCTGTGGTTTCTGTTCATTCAGCTGTTGATGTTCATTATGCTGAAATGTTTGCACTTCAAATATGGTAAGGCAGGGTTTTTTTTTTTGTGGGTTGTTATTTTTGGTTTTGGTGTTTTTTTGTGGGTTGTTATTTTACACAATAGGCTGATTGTTCCCAAAACAAAAACCCCACAGCCAACAAAACAAGCTCTTTTCCTTCGCGTCTGTGTGTACAATAGCACCTTCCCATCATCTCCTCGCTCCAAACATTGTTTGAGAAGTCCATAAATAAATGCTAAACCCCTTTTCCAGTCTCTCTCCCATCTTCACCGTGGGCAGAGCAGCAGCACAGCCAGGGCAGAGGAGAGCTGGTCCATCAACGAGCTTTGGAGGTGTTTGGCTCTCTGAGAAGTCCCAGCACTTGTGGTGAATTTTTGCACCTCTGCCACGTTTTCTGGCCAAGGGGCCAAGGTCTGGCAGCCCCAAAAGGGGCTGGTTAATTGAGCAGAACGGGTGCTGTACCGTGTCCCTCTCTGGGGCTCTGGAGCTGGAGGCACGATGTGAATCGTGTTCGTGTTCCCTCACCCGGAGATGTGCATCTCTTATTAGATTAATCTGTTTTCTAATATATGCAGAATATACAGTGGGAGCAGCATTAATTCGCACTAATGGTTGTGAGATCCACTGAGAATTAACTGCATTTTTTGTAAATTAGTGAGGAAGCGGATAAACACAATTATTAAAAAAAAAACAAGCAAAGGTACTTTTGCAACAGCAGTACGTGTTTGTCATTTATCTGACAAGTGTTCTTTACTTTTAATTATATTTCATTACTTGCTAGCGAATGCTGCGCTGGCGGATATTGTAATAATTCTCCTAATTTGAGACCTTGCTTTAGCATTTGCTAAACCTTTGTTTGGAAGGGGTTGGGTGGGTCAAGGATCCTGCAGTGGATGTGACTTTGGGAGGTCCCGTGGCAAGTGCCTTCCATCCCTGGAGGTGTTACTGGTGAATTTGGGTGAAACCAGGCATAAACTGAACTTAATTGGAGGACTTAATTGCTTTTCACTCTCGGTTGGGAAGGTGTTAGGGCCACACAGAGTTTGGGTGGGTTCCCATTGACCCCTTCCCTCCCTGGCAGGAGCTGCCCTTGCTGGAGGTGGCTGTGGCATGGGGATCTCCTCAGCTGAGCTGGGTTCCTGTGCACAGTCAGGGTTTGGGCTCTGTGCTGAGGGTGGTGCAGGGAGGGACACTGTGTCAGGGGTGGCCCTGAGGGACCTCCCTTTAGCCCAGTTTCACTGACAGGTGCTTTTTGAGTTGCCACAGCCCTGGGCACTCTCAGCCTGCACCATGTGGTTGTCCTGGCCTGTGAAACCTCACCTGCACCGGGACACACTCACTGTGGATGAGGTGGCCTCTTCTATTTAAAATCCAGGTTGTTTTTCCTTAATTCAAGTGAATTTTCCCTCCTCTTTGGAGTGTGGATGACACAGAGTCGAGGTGTGGGGTGGGAATGAGCTGAGTGGGATGAACACGTGCAGGGATCTCTTGTGGAGCAGGGATGGGATTCTGCAGCTCAAACTCCTGGGTGGGGGGAAAGAAATCTTTTGTTTTTGTCTCAGCGTTGTGCTCCCAGGCTGCCCACATTAGCAAAACATGAGCGCAAGCGCAGCAGACCTTATGAATTTTAAAATCTTCCCTCTCTGAGGGCAGGCTCTGGGTTAGCAGGTCAGCCCATTTAGGTGAACCGTTTAGCGCGCATTAAAATCACAATTTATGCAATCTGCGCCCCGGCTTTAAAAAGAGCCAGCAATCAGGTGCTTAATAAAATCACCTCCAGCCCTCCTCTCTCAGCTCGCTGCAAATAAATGCCTTTTTTTTACATAATAAAAATGGATTAGGAGTCATTTTGAATTGTTATCCTAGCGAGATGTGCAGTTCGGGACACGCAGGCATGTTGGCTGTGATTGAGGGTTGTGTGTTTTGGTGCTTGCACACAGCCTGTGCCTGGGAGACCTTTCAAATAAACATTTACTGGAACATCACATTGCATGTCTCAGCAGCACAGAAAGGCTGATTGGCAGGTTCACTCCTTCTTTTGTTTCTCTTCTTGGATGAAACAGCAAAACAAAACTGAGCGTGGCTTTAAAAAAAAATAATTATATGAAAATGTGACTTGTCTGACTTGGTTTTTTTTTGGTTCTTTTCCTTTCTTTCTTTTCTTTTTTTTTAACTTGGAAGAGTCAGAGATTTTAAAGTTATGGTTCCCACAGCAACTGTAACTCTCACTGCTTGTGTGTGTGTTGTACTTTGCAGGACTGTATATACTGTGAAATTTATGCCCCGTGTGTGGATGTACAGCATGGTAGCAGGATGTGCGTGGTGTGGATGGAGCCATCCTGTGGGAACCCTTCCTCTCAATCCCCTGGGCCACATCCTGTGCTCCTTGCACCCATTCACAGGGGGTGGTTCAGAGGTGCTGTCACCTCTGGGCAGGGTCAGGTTGTTATCACAGAAGCTGTGATAACAACACCCCCAGAAGACAGTGCCCCAATCGTATCTGTAGCTCAGTGAGGTGGTGAGCTGTGGAAAGAAGGGAAAAAAGAGATGTAATACAGTTCTCTTTGGGCTGCAGTTCAAGGAGCTGTCCCTGCTCAGCAAAGCGCTGAGGCGTGTGCTCTAGGCTCACGGGCTGTAATAAGGATTAAACACATTTTTAAATTTGAGTGTGTGGTTAGGCACCTTGGTGAAGCTGTGCTTGAATGGGGATTTGAAATGTACAGGGAGAAAATGTTGTATCTTTAGGAGATTTGCCCCATGTATCGTCATTATCTCTTACAGAGAGAGGTGGTGTTGAGTGGTCCAGAGATCAGGACTGGATTCAGATCTCTTTGGAGTACATATATGTCTATATTTTAGTCCTGGTGTTTGTCTCTTCCTCTCTAGCCTTCGTGCTGGCTTGCTGTATGTCCTTGGTCCCATCCCCATGCTCTGCCTCAGTTTCCCTGCGTGGTGCTCACTCATCCCTGGGCTCATCACTGGCCCCACAGCTTGGGGGGGTTTGGGCTGGCAGGGGGTGTCTGTGGTTTGTGGATGGGCTCTGCCTGAACTTTGGATCCAGGGTCTGGTGGTGCTTTGTGTGTCTGGGCTGCCTGGGAGGGGATGAAGTGCCCCAGATGAGACAGAAGATGCTGTGGAGCTGAATTGTGGGAAAGGCAAAACTGGGGTGAATGGAATTCAAGAAAGGACCATGGGATCATCTGCTGTGCCCTCAGAGCTGCACAGGGTGCAAGAATGCCCTGAAGCCTCTATTTCTCATTTGAAATAAAGTATGACTTTTCAAAAAGCATCCAGGCTTGATTAAAAAAAAAAATAAAATAAAATTGACAGTGATGGATAATGCACTACACCCCTTGGTAAATTTGTCCTAGTGTTTAATTACCTTTACAGCCAAAAAGGAAAAGTACACAGTGTGAAGGCCCTGAGGGTTGTGTGGTTATTGCTGATACCTGGTTGCTCACCTTAATTCACCTGCTGGGATGGTGCAGGGGATGATGCTTCAGCACTGGGGATGTTCAGCCCAGGAGGAGATGGGGCATCCTTGAGCTGTCCTGGGGGACTGTCTTTGGAGAGATGTCTGGGGCTGGGAGAGCCCTGCTTCATCCAGCAGCAGCTCAGGAGCCATGGGGCTGGCTGCCAGCACAGTGTTGGACAACAAATGGCTTCAAGTTAGGAAGAAAGAGGGACATTCTTGCCTGGGGACAAAAAACTTGCATTGGTGTTGGGAGGAAGGGGCCCAGGTCGGCACAGACTCGAGTGCTGTGCTGTCAAAGTGGGGTTTGCTTTGACCTACACAAGGGATGCTGTGGTGTCAGAGGTCTGCCCAGCCCAAACTATCCCCTCCAGCCTGGCGTTTTCTTCTGTGACTTCAGCCCTTTTGCTGTGGTGGCTGGAACAGTGTCAGGGCTTGACTTCTGAACAGCTGGGTGTCACTGTGTGACTGCAAGGCTGCAGCATGGGGGATTCCTGCAAGGGATCACACCACATCCCACCACTGTGGGGAGCAGAGTGGGAAAGGCCAGGGGCTGTTGCAAGAAAGTTTATCTGGAGCCCGAGGGGCCGTGGGACTCCCTTGTCTTTCACTGGCTTGGTAGGGCAGGGTGTGGGTTGTGTTCAAAGCAGCAATACATCCTCTTGCTGCCAGGAAATTGTTCAGCATCTCAGAGATTCCTACAGAGCGATGGGCCTCCAATCCAACAGCTCGGCAGCCTTCATAATTTACATGAGGGTCCCATCTCTTGGGCTTCAGGGTGGCCTCTCCCTTTGATTTTCCTTCTGGGCTTCAGATTAGTCCCAGCCTTGTGGCTCTCCAGCTTCGGCTGAGCTTTGCTCTGGTGTCACAAGCCCTGCAGTTCTTTCCACGTGTGGGTTGTTCCCACCATCCCTCTTCTCCCCCATTTTCCTTCTCCCATTCCTCCTCCTCTCCTGGGGGTCTTGGCAACACTCTGGAGCTGGTGGCTCCTGCTCGGCCGGCCCAGGGCAGCGGGAGTGTGGCAGGAAGGACATTACGTGGGAGAATATGCATGTTCACAGCTCAGAGGATTAAAGGCCCGTGTTCTTATCACTGCAGAACAGAGTATTATAAATCCAGCCTTAGAATACCAAATCCCCGCGCGGCTCGGCCATTGTTTGGGAATATTAAAAAGCTCGGAGACAGAAATAATCAGTTTCCGAATGACACGTTGTCAAATAAAACATTCCTCATATTATCCCTTCTTTCCCCTTTCTCTCTCCCGCTCCCTCAGTTGGATAATTTAACACGAAAAATAGATTAAAATGAGGCTGGCTTGAAAGCCTCCTAAGTTTGACTCTTTATTTTATTTTTTTTTCCCTTTTTCCCCAAAGCTGTCCTGGTGGTGTGGTGTGGTTAAACAAGCAGCTTGCCAGCACGGGGTCAGGGACGAAAGGAACACATTGGAATTGAGCTGCCTGTGGTTCTCACCCAAGGGGCTGGCACAGGTACCCCCAGCCTTTCCCAGGCAGAGAGGGGCTGTTTCTGTCATGGTTTGGAAAGACAGGTGTCTGTCAGGGAAAGTTGGAGCTCCCCTTGGAATGGAGAATGCAACCCCCCTCCCTCCAAATTATTATAATTTTGAAATTAGGGGCTTTCAGGCAAAAATATGGGAATAGGAATACCAGTCCTTTACTAGGAATATTAAAAAATACAAATGCATAGTACAAAAAACAAACAAGCAAACAAATAAAAGTCCTAGAAAACCCTGACAGAGTCAGAGATATGACCTGACACCCTGTTGTCAGGGTGCTGGAAGAAGTCCAAATAAATCCTCCTGAAGTGACAGATGTGGTTCTGTGGAGTAGAGATGATCCTGTAGAAAGGGTCCAGTGCTGGTGAGATGGGTCTGGTCTTCCTCTGGGAATCCAGTGGCAAACAGGCTGCTTAGTGTTCCATCTCAGTTTTTATCTGGGTAGGGAATGGTTGGCTGAGGTGTCCATGCTGGCTCTTGTTTCTGAGCATGGAAGGCCTTGGTGGGTCTTCCCTCTGCTCCTTGAAGTGCCCTGGTACTGCAGGGCATAAACCTGGGCACCTCACCAGGCCCTGCCCCTCTGCCATGCAGGGATCCCTGAGCATCTCCTGGACAGTAAATCACCTTTCCTGATGGTGCACGTCACACAAATTGGGGAACTCAAGCTGAGCAGTGTCCTGAACCCCCGAGTCCTGCATCTGTTAGGAACATTTTGTGGGAGAGGAGGTGATCCTGATGTGGGGGATGCTGGGCTGGGCCCCTCCTGTGTCAGGCTGTGGTGCAGGGAAACGTCTGTCCTCCGCTCCAGCTCCCAAGGCTTCTCCTGAGGCAACTCATCCTGTGGGCTGCTCTTTCCAGTGCCACCTCCTTTCAGCTGCTCCTGTTTGGGAGTCAGGGCCATGCTCTGGGTGCATCCTGGTGCTTTGTGTGGAATGCAGAGGGAATATTTTCACGCCTCTGCTTTGGAGCTCAGTGCAGCCCTGGGCTGTGGCATGCCAGGTGCCCAAGGAACGCCTGCCCTGCCCTGGCTGTTCCTGTCATGCTGCAAAGCCCTGGTCACTCGTGCTGCTCCTGATTTACATGCCCTGCCTTGCTTGTCTGCCACGGGATAAAATTGCTCTGATGCTGCAGAGATTAAGAGGCTGGGAGCTGGCACAGGCACAGCTCTTGTGTGTAGGGATGAATTTAACTTTCAGAGCAGCCAGAGGCAGGGCTGGCTCCCTTTGGTGCTCCCTAGCCAGGCTCCCTTGAGAAGATGTGCTACTTCCATGTACATACAGACATTTGGAAGTTTATTTTTTTGTTAAAGATTTTTATTCTTAATGTTAACATTGTTGAGAGCTGGATTGAATAAAACTTGCAGAGAAGGTCTGGGTCTGGAATATGATGTGCCATGCCCTCAGCTGTGCAGTTGATCTTGAAACCACAGGGAAATCAGATCAGAAATGCTGGAGTTGGGGTAACCATGCCTTGAGAGCATCGCTTTTGAGGGGCCATTTGTTGCAGCATCATTTTTGGGAAATGTTTGTCTCTGTTAAGGCCTTATTGCTCCTGGGTAATGGTTGGGTTGTTTTAATGAGGTTTTTTTCTCCTAAATGGTGGGATGTGATCATCCCCATTCCCCATCTCCTCATGTGTAGGGGGCCTGGGGATCCCAAGGAGTGAGGTGGAAAGAACAAAGTCCCTGGGAGAATGGTCAGAGTTGAGCTGGGGGTGTCACTTCCCAGCTGAGGGCCATCTCTGGCATCCTCATCCTCCTGTCCGTGCCCTCACACCTGAGAGGCGGCTGCTCCATGAATCCACCTGTGTGTGGTTCAGGGGGTGTTCACGGAAAGCTGCTCTGGGGGTTGACTCAGAGGGTGCTGAAGCACTGGAACAGATTGTCCAGGGAAGTTGTGGGTGCACCATCCCTGGAAGTGTTTAAGTTTGGACAGGGTGTGAAGCAACCTTGCCTCAGTGGAAGGTGTGCCTGCCCATGGCAGGGGGTGGAATAAGATGGGCTTTAAGGTCTCACCCACCATCATTCTGTGGTTCTATGGACACTGCAGCATGCCTGGTTGAGTTTGGATGGGGTGTGAAGCAACTCTGCCCTAGTGGAAGGTGTCCTTGCCCATGCAGGGAGTGGAATGACACGAGCTTTAAGGTCTCATCCACCCCTCATTCTGTGATTCTGCGGACACTGCAGCATCTATGGAAATGTCTGAGTTTGGATGGGGTGTGAAGCAACTCTGCCCTAGTGGAAGGTGTGCCTGCCCATGGCATGGGGTGGAAGGAGATGGGCTTTAAGGTCTCACCCACCATCATTCTGTGATTCTGTGGACACTGCACCATGCCTGGTTGAGTTTGGATGGGGTGTGAAGCAACCTTTCTCTAGTTGAAGGTGTGCTTGCCCATGGCAGGGGTGCAATGAAGGTGTGTCTGCCCAGGGCTTTAAGGTCTCCCCCACCCCTCATTCTGTGGTTCTGTGGACACTGCAGCCCCCCTGCTCCTCCGTGCTCCTGACAGTGCCCTTTGCTCTCCCCGCAGGGCGGGCTGATCGCGCTGCTGCTGCTGCTGCTGGTGTTCATGGTGGCTGTGTACGCGCAGCGGCGCTGGCACAAGCGCCGCCGCATCCCGCAGAAGAGCGCCAGCACCGAGGCCACCCACGAGATCCACTACATCCCCTCGGTGCTGCTGGGCCCCCAGGCCCGCGAGAGCTTCCGCAGCTCGCGCCTGCAGGCGCACAACTCTGTCATCGGCGTGCCCATCCGCGAGACGCCCATCCTGGACGACTACGAGGACGAGGAGGAGGAGGAGACCCCGCGGCGGGCAGAGCCCAGCGCCAGGGAGGATGAGTTTGGCAGCCAGGTGACCAGGACGCTGGAGAGCCTGGGCCGTGGTGGGGAGGAGAAGCCTGACTACGAGAAGAAAGGTTGGTGGCTTTCCTGTCTCTCCTCTGCTGGGGAGCAGCGTTCCCCGGGGTATTTTGGCTAACGCACACTTGATTGCTTGAATTTCTAAAGTCTGTCTCTCAGAAGCTGCTACACCCACCTCTGCTTATTGAAGTGTTATTATGAGCCATTTAATATCGTTCACCTGCAATGCACAGTAAAATGCATTTGAATAAACAAAAGCAAAGCACGTTAGTGCTGTGAGTGACTCCAGCAGGAGCAAGGAAGGGATGTGCTGGCTTGCTCTGTGCAGGGACAGGACCTTGGGGTGGTGCTGAACCATCCTTCCCTTCTTGTGTGGGCTTCCCACACAGACTAAGCAGGGATGGGGACAGGGATGGGGACAGGGACTCTTTTTGGCTCCACGGAGGAGCCAGGGGTGGCCTAGGTGATGCAGTGTGTCTGGAAAGCAGCTCCCTGCCCTTGTCATCCTCATAAGTGGTGGCTAAGTTTTGTTTCTTCCACCCTTGAAATACTCCTTTACTCTTTCCTCTTTTGAACAAGGCTGTGATGATGGTGGTGGGTATTGTTGCTCAAACAGATTTGGAGGTGCCCAGGGTCAATGTGCCATTCTGGAGTGCTGTTCTGAGCACCCCTGTTGGCATCCCTTGCTGTGTGTCTGGCTGTTACCAGCCCACGGGGTTAAGAGATGTTTCCTCAACCCTCTGCTCAGTGAAAGTGAACAAATGAAAGCCTTCATACATCGTAACAGAGCTACCTTCTTTCTTCTTTCATATTCTCTTCTTTGTTTTGCTTTTCTATAAATTATTTAGAGTTGTGTGAGTGGGGAAGACAGCAGTAACTGCATTTCAGTGCTCTTCAAAACAAAACAGCAAACAAGATCTAGAGCAGAATATTAAACTATCCAAGGGCTTCAGGAATTGGCAATAACAAATTTATACAGACTGAACGCCCTGCCCCAAACAGAAAGCTGCCTGTAGGATACCTGGGCTGGGAGAGATGTTCCCAAACGCTCCCACCAGCTCTGCTTGTGATGCTGTCAGGCTTTGCGCCTTGGATCGAGGCAGGTTTGTGCCTTGCCTAGCCTGATCCTTCCAGACTGTGCCAGTTCACCATATGTTTCCTCCCAGATGGGCACTTTTCCCTCTTGGATGAGGCTCTGCTCAAGGAGCCAAGCTGTGGTTTGTGCTACTTTCTCTTCTGTGCTGAAGCTGCTTAGAGCCTGGATTGCCCAGGACGAGGTGGCTGCAGTTCAGATCGAGGGTTTCTAGACTGCAGATATAAATATATGTGCTGTGGGCTTTCCACTCTGACTTGGTGGCACACTCAGGGGAAACGTGGTGATTCAGACACGCTGCTCCCCGGTGCTTTGGCTTGCACAAGCAGCAGTCACAGCTGGATTCCTGTGGGGTGGAGAATCTGCAGCTGGTGTGAGCAGACACCAGGTACCTGGAGATCCCCAGGGACTGGAAGCCAGTTGTGCTCAGGCCTGGCTTTGCAGCTGGACTGAAGGCAGATGCATTGAGGGACACCCAGCTGGAGCGTGGCCGTAGTGCCACAACGAGATCAGCCTTTCCCTGGTGCCCAGCTGGCACTGCCAGGTTTCATTGTGGTCATTTGGGATGGGTGTGGAGCTGTGCCTGCATCCCAGGGAAGCCACCAGGTCCCGTGGGAAAAGCTCTCCTGGCTGCTCCTGCTGTGCTGCCTGGTGATGAGACATCAGCTGGGACTTGTCAGCGGGCTCCGAACGGTGTCGTCGCGGGGGCTGTCAGCAGAGGCTCTTTCAAGTGTCACTTCCCAGCATTAATTACCAGGGATGGCAATTCCAATGGAGATGGAGCAGTTCTGCTCACCCTGCACCTGCCTGTGCTGCAGCTTCCCCCCTGTGCTGGGCACTGCTGGAATTAAAGGTGCTGGGTTGTGCACTTCCCATCACTGGGGATTTGCTTGGTGTCTGTTGAGTCAATTCTTCGTTCCATGAGGAATACTGTATTTTTTTTTTTTAATTCACCACCCCTGGATGTATCTGGTCAGAGAATCAAGCAGGGAATTGCTTTGGATGGCTCTGCTCCATGCAGTCCCTGCCCAGGAGGCCCCAGCAGCACAAATGTTTTGCAGATCACGGCTCAGCGAGCCAAACTTCCCTCCCCAGCCCAGGCAGCAATGTGGATGGGAGGGATGCTCCCGTGTGGTGCCAGAGCATCTGAAGTGAATCCCAGCACAAACAAAACACAGGAGTCATGTGCTGAATAATGACATCTAGCAACAAGCGTGTCTGAGTGATAAAGTTAATGAAATTACAGGTTCTGACCTGATACCAGGCTCTGCTGTGGGGAGATAAACAGCAGGGCAAAGATGAGATGTTTATTTCTCCCTAGCTGCAGTTGTAATCTGGATGCGCTGTGCAGAGCCATTAACGTTATTACTGTTATGCAAAATCATTTTTGACTTGGGGGAAAAAAAAAAAAAAAGGAGCAAAGAAAGAAAAATCTCCCAACTGCCTAGAAAATGTAAAGCTGACAAAATTAGAATTGCAGCAGGAGCACAAGCTGACCTGGTGACATTGCACAGAGCCCAGATGAATTTAGACAGAAGAAAAATCCAAGGCAGTTTAGGAAGAAAAGTAGAAAAGTCGGGGTTTTTTTTATTAATAATAAAATGAAATGGAGCAAGGCAGGAGGCAATAGCTAGGCTGTCCTAATTATCCAGAAGGATCCCTTGAGCTGGGATGGAGAGGGAACCACTCTGCCTCCCTGTGGGTCTAGGTTCTCTCTGGCAATTAGAAGGTCTCCAGGGTTCTGTGCTCAGAGGGTGTGCACGGTGCCAAGTGGGGTCTGCTGGTGTGGGGTGCAATGTCTGGGCTCTTGGTCTTTGCTGTGGAGACCCTCCCTGTCTGAACTCAGCCCTGGTGTGTACAGGGGGTTCAGTGATTATGGGCATTTGGGGGAGATTTGTGCAGGTGTTGTCACTTCCTCACCACCCCTGTCCTCACTTCACTGTGTTGTTTCCAGTCCATGCTCCTCGTGAGTTCTACTTTCCCCAAGCAGATGGCCTCAAGCTCCATCCCTTTGGGAATTCCTCACTTGCTTTTCTCTTTTCATGTACACAGCTCTCATCCTCACTGACACAGCTTCATCCTCCAGCAGCAGGAGCCCTTTGCTTTTATCCATCAAGTCCTGTTTGAGGGACTTTGGGCCCCAGTCCATTGCAGGTGGCACTGCTGTATCCCTGTCTGGGATGCACTGGATACACAGTGATGCAGCTGGTAAATGAAGGTAAAGTCCAGCAACCTCAGTATGGGATTGCACACAAGTTCCTCAGAAAGATTTTGCCAAACCAAATCTAAGGATCAGCGAGAGATAGAACTTCTGCCTGGTGAAAACTGAGGAGAAATCACACTTGAAAATTGACTATCTGCAATTCCACTCCTGCAACAAAGGACCCATCTTTATTTCTCAGTTTCTTTCATGTTTGAAAAAAGAACATTTCAAGCAGGTCTTTGTGCTGGCTTCACAGGCTCTGCAGTCTGGGTATGGCCTCCAAGTCTAGACAGGAGACAGGACTTATTACTGATGGTTCCAATGATTAATACCATGGGCATATCAAAGGTGTGGTTGTGCACTCATCTTGAATTCCTCTCCTGGACTTACTTCTCCCCTGCTGTGTTGGCTCAGGTAAACCTCTGAAGTTTCTCTTACTTAATCCATGGATGCTTTTCTCAGTAGTGGTAGTGAGATGCTTTTGAGCATTCCTGAAAGATGGTCTGGCTCCTAGAGTGCACCTGGAGATGTGAATCCAGCTCCACTCTGCTACGGGCTGCTCTGGTGACTCTGGTCATGTCATTGAATGGTCCAGTCCTCATCTGGGGGTTGGAGAGGGAGCCAAGCCAGGCAGCAGGCAGGGCATAAGGAAATATTGAGAATTGCTGATGTCAGGGCTTGTGGTCCCCCCAGCCTCCCAGCCAAGCTGCTCTGGGTGATGCAGTCCAGGAGAACTCTGCGAGAAGGGATTTAGGCAGCAGAGACAAATGGCTTTGAGGAAACAACAAAAAGCAGGGGAAGGATCCTGATGATGGCAGGAGAGAGCTTCCTATGCCCCCCATCAGCCCTGGAGTAGCTCTTCTGGTGGCCACATCTCAGAACTGTTTTTCCTTCCAGTGGAGACAGCTCTGGGAAGAGGTAAGGCAGTGCTCTGGCTGGAGGGCAGGATGCTGGGGCTGTGGAAAGGGACATTTTGGGGGCTGAGCTGTGCAAGAGGAGGCCAGGTAGTTAAGCTGTTCCCTAGAGCTGCCATTCATTGCAAATACCCGAGCTCTGCAGTGTCTTGGAGGTGAGATTTAGAGATGGGTGAGAGCTGGGGGCGATGCCCTCACAGCAGACAGGTGATGGTGCTGCTCTCCACACTGGAGAAGGGAGAGCACTCAGGAGCTGGATGTCTGGCCTGATAAAGGTGTCCCTGAGGTGCCAGCCTGGTGTCCCTGCAGGGACACTGGTGCCTGGCTGGGCTCATGGCTGTGCCAAGGTGTGCCATCCCTGCTGGGGCTGGGAGCCCCCGCCTGCCGCTGGCTGGGGGAGTCAGACACAGTTCCACCCTGAATCCCAGCATCAACCAGAGCCTTCCTGAGCCTTTAATAAATAAAGTGATGGCTTAACGTTTGCTGGGGCTGGAGAATAAAATGGGACAGTGCGTCAGGCCAGCATCTGATGTGTCCTGGGGCTCTTCTTTCCAGTGACCTGATGGGATCATGACCCTCTTTGTACGTGATCAGCTTTTCCCAGCTCTAATCCCAGCCAACTCCTTCCGTAATTTATAGGGACCTTTGAAAATGTATATCCTCATAGCCTGCCAGTGAAAAGTGGTTTTTTGCAGTCCTCCAGTTCTGTCTGAAAAAACAGCTTCAACTTTCAGCCTTAAAGAAATGGAAAAAAAAAAAAAAAAAAAAAAAAAGGTGGGGGCTTGACAGGGCAGGAATTGGCTTCTAATTCAGGGCAGCACTTCCAGACGTGCTTAGGTAGTGTCTCTAGTTAATAGAGACGTTTAAGATGTTTTCAAGTCCAGGGTGCTCAGTTGTAACTGAATTGAATGCATTAATGAAGGGAATGAGGGCCCCAGCCACAGAGGTTACACCAGTTGTGCCACTGGGTCTTTGGTTCTGTGGTGATGCTTCAGTGTGGATTTAACTCAGGCTTCAGTGTGGATTTGAAAATGTCCTGACCTGCCAGGGAAAAGCTGTGCTTTGCAGAGATAAACATAGTCATAATTAATATATTAATATATTAACTGCCTTTGGAGATCTCAATGGAGAGGGGCCAGGCTGGAGCTTTAGGTTTGTTTTGATCATCCTTTGGAATGGTTGCCTCCACCCCAAATCTGGGTTGTCCTCCCCAGTGTGGGGAGAGGGAATGGTGCTGCTGTGGGACACAGTCCCCCTCCCTTACACCCCCAAGAAAGTGCATCAAAGCAGCATCACAGATGTGTGGGAGCATGCCCAGGTCATCTCTCCCACAAGAGCCACATCCAACTTACTCCTGCCTCTAGGAATGGCTCAGAAACGGACAGGGAAGCTTCTGGGAAAGGGATTTGGAAGCTCCTCTGGTCCTGCAGCCTCCAGCTCATGGGTTTTGTGGCCCATGCTTAATGACTAATTAAGGTTTAAACACCTTGGGCCGGCCAGGGCTCTTCCTGGCCCATGGCAACTGTTGCTGTGGAGAAGAGGCTGGTGGGGTGGGCTCCTGATAAGTTTTATTGTTGTTCTCCCCTGTCTTTGCTACAACTTGCTGATTAATTTCGTGAGACAGAGGAGGGAAGAAACAGTTGGAAAGGCAGCTTTGAATGGTACCATAGGGACTGAAACAGAATCAGGATGGTTTATTATGCCAGCATTTTGCTGAGCATCCTGAAGAGATGCTGGATTTGTGAAGTCCCGCTGCCTTGGAAGGCTTGGGCTGGTCTCACCCTGACACTCCACAACGTCCCAAGTTGAAGAATTACCCTTGGTTGCCCCTTCTTCCAGCCACAGCTGGGTGACTTCTGGCTCTCAAGTCAGCAGCAGCTCTTGAATGAGGATTTTTGTGGGGCTGCAGATGCCCAGTGGGGCTGTCATGGCAGCTTCATGTGCAGGAGTCCTGATTCCCCAGGTGCCCAAAGTGTTTTCCATCCAGGCGAAATCACAAGCTCCCAGAAGATAAGCTGTGAAGTGTTGGCTGTCCAAGGAAAATAAGCCATCAGGAACTATATTTATATAAATGCCAGGCACACATTGTTCATCACTTTGTGCATCACTATGAATGTTTGATAAAGCACTACATTATTTAAAGGTGTAGCTGGGCTGTGGGACAGTTGTTGACCAGGATTAGCTTCAAGATGACTTTTTTTTTTCCTTCTTTTATTTTTTTTTCCTCTGATGGAAAATCTAAAATAATAATATGTTGTTTACTTGCCTTGGGGGATCTCAGGTGTCCTTGCCTCTCCTGAGTTTCTCAGCTGGGTTGCATCTTGTGTGCAATGCAGAGGACCTGGGAGAGCTTCAGCTCTGACTGAGGCTGTCACAGAATCCTGGAATAGTTTGGGTTGACAGGAACCTAGAAGACCATCTGCTTCCACCCCCCTGCCATGGGCAGGGACATCTTCCACTGGACCAGGTTGCTCCAGGCTCCATCCAGCCTGGCTTAGACACTTCCAGGGATGGTGCTTCCATGATATCAGCATGGAGTGAAAACTGCCACTGGTTTCTGAAGTCAGACTGATCAGAAGAGGATGTGGGATGAAGGACAATCCCACAGTGTTCCCCATTTCTACTGGAAGTATGTAGGTGCTGATTAGGACTCAGCCCTTGAGATGTGGAGCTCAGAGCTGAGGCTGCTCTGGATCCTGTCACCTGAGCAAGTGATGGGTTTGTCTTAGACCACCATACTCAGCCCTTTTTCTCCTTGGCTTTTAGTGGCATTGTGGCTCCACCAGTCGGCATGTGGAGATTTTTCCCCATCATTCCATCCCAGACTTGTGTTTTTTATGGGGAAGGGAGCAAGGAGGGCAGCTGCAGCACCACCTCTTCACTCTGTTTGTGTGTCCTCTTCCCATCAGTTGTGTTTTACCTGGCTACGGCACTGAGACGGTTTTGTCAGCTTGCTCCTAAGGAAGATGGATTGAGGCTGGGCACCTGTGCTCATACCGGGTCTGCAGGCACCTTCCAGCCCCATTTATCATTAGGCACTGACCTCCCTGAAGGACCAGTGGGAGAGGAAACTTATTAACAAGGTGCTTCAAATCAATCCTTTCTGACGGCCCCACTGAGTTACAGCATTTGCTGCGACTCTCCCAACTGGGTCCTGTGAGTGTGGCAGTGCTCAGCCTCTCCTCTTTTCCTGTGAGGCTTGGAATAGGTTTGGTTTTGATTTCCTGGGCTTTCTGGGTGTTCCCAGGTCTCCCCCTGAGCCAGCAAACCAGCTCTCAGCTCATCCTTCACCCATGTGCTGCCCCGTGCCGGAGGTCATCGGTCCTTTTGGTGCTGCTTTGGAGCTGGAGCTCCTGGCCACGTTGAGAGATTTTGGTAGTTTGTCCTTCTCCTCTGGGCTGGCATCACTCCCTCATTCATCCTGGCACGTGGTGCAGCATTGTCAGTGCTGTGAAAGATGTCACCTTGTCCTCTGGGCAGAGGAAATGTATTTTCCAACTAAAATGTTCATTCTGCACCATGCTGCCGAGCACAGAGCTGGGTAGTGGTGGAGACTGGAGAGAGGCCACTGTGCCACATCTCCCACCCATGCTGGCCAGCTGGGGCTGTTCCTGGAGCCCTGTCCTGCCCACACCCATGCTTTGGGGTGCTGGCACTTGCTCACACTCATTTGACACATTGCCAAAGTGCAGCTGTGTCCAGGTTCATCCCCCAGCAGTGGCTCCTCAGACAGATGGGGATGGGACTTTTGCTGCCCTCAGTGGGTCCCTACCCCAGCTGGGGCAGTGTCTCCTCTGGCTCTGTGGAGCTGCAGGAGCTGTGTGTGGAGAGAGGGAGCTGGAGGTCAGCGCTGTGCTCTGGTGTCTCTCCTCCACGCAACATTAGCCCAGACTGTTCCGTGTGCCCATTAGCACCAAATCGGGAAGCTTCCTCCAGAGTGTTCTTATTTAACTTTTCAATTATTTGATAACTTGAGGAGCATTAGCTGATACCAGGGTCTGCCCATCTTCCCTCATCCTCTCTGCTGGCTGCCTAAGCAAAAAAGTTATGATTCTCATAAAAACCCCTAAGTTAAGGGTTTTATTCGAGCCGAGAAAATAGGAAGTGGAGTCTCTGTTGGGCTGGACCTCCTCAGTGCTGGGGCAGGGGGAGATGGGGCAGCACCCCACCTCCAAAGGTTTTTCCTTGCAGGACAAATGGGATAAAGAAATAAATGCCCTGTACATGTTAGGAGAGGGGTGTGCTAGAAAGTCTTTGCCCCATGGAAGGGCTGAAGGTTTCCTGGCCAGAAACAGCTCCTGGGAAGGAGCAGCTGGAGCAGCCCCAGGAGTGCAGGGACCCATCAACTTTCGGGATGTGCTCTCCAGGCAGAGGGGTGAGGCAGAGGTGGGACTGTCGGACCGCGGCTCTTCAGCGTTTGATCTTTCCTAATGTGTTTATAATTACATTGCATTACCTTAATTACCAACAGGAGAAGCAGGGGGAGCGGGGGGAGGGAAGGGAGGGAGCTGGAGAGGCAGGGAAGGTGCAGGTGACGAGTAACCCACAGCCTCGACTGCGGCTGGAGTTGGGAATTATGCTATTAATACAATGCTTATTCACTTCCCATCGTAAAAAACGGAGGCGCGTTCCGCACGAAATTAACATTCCGTGACATTTTCGGGTAAACGGTGAGTTTGCACACATGAGTGGAGGCAATTAGCTGGGAAATGGCTGAGCGCCGTGACTGGAGAGAGGATGGAGAGGGGTCAGGGCAGCCCCAGCTGGGTGGGGGCTGCCCTGGGCTCTGGTTCTGCCTGTCCCTTCCCAGGGGGATAAGGGTCCTGCCCACCCAGCTGCAGTGAGCATGGGAGCTGCAGATGTTCTCCCCTGCCCTCTGCAGATGGGGGACGTGGCAATAAAGGCAGAAGGCAAAGAGTGGGTGCACATCCAGAAGGGTTTTGGGAGTTCCTGGAGTTCCTGTACCCACTGCAGTGTTGCTCTCCATCCCCCTCCCACCACACACCAGCCTTTCCCGGCATCCCCTTTCCCGTCACGCTCCTAAAGCTTTATTAGAACCCAATGGAGACTTTTCCCCAGATTTGTTAAACTACTGAAAACTTCTGATCCTATCAGGACTTTTTTTTCCCCCTGCCTCGTACCAGATAAGGGCTGTGCTGGCTCTGAGCCCGGAGCTGAGGGTGGTGGAGAACAGGGTAGGGAAGCAGTCATCTCATGAATATATGAAGGAGGAAAGTACATTTGTTCAGTTTCCTTCAAAGGAGACATCTTGAATAAAACTTTATCTCTTCTTCTGCTTCCCTCCCCCTCCAATTTGCAATTGAAATCAGACTTTTGCGTATAAAGATCTATTTTTATAGTGACAGATTTATTAATGTATATAATAACCTATTAATGTATTAATAGCTGTGTATTAATAGCTATGTATTAATAGCTGTGCTAAAAAAAAATGTATACAGCCTCTATTTTAAAACTCAACAAAAAGGGCCAGGAGAGAGAAGAAAGAAAAAGTCGACACGGAATGCAAGGCTATTTTTAAAATGCTCCTGGGTTCCTCTCTCCCTCTTGCTGTGTGTGAGAACCCCACTTTGTCAGAGCTTTTTGGAGATCCTCCTTCATCCTTGCTTTTGACGTTTTTTGTATGTATCCATATATACAGAGATATACATTTAAATAAAAGTATAGATGTGGAGATGTATTTATATATATGTTTTTAAATAAAACAGATATAGATGTCCTGAGTTGGTTGTGGAATGCATCCAGCAGCTCCCCTGTGTTTCTTGGTCAGAGTGGCTGCATGTGACACTTGACATGGACTGGGAACCAAAGGGGACAGGCTCAAGAGAGGTTTGGTGGCTGCAGAAACACCTGGAGAGGTGAAGTTCCCAGCATTTCTCCTGCCTTTGCCACGTTCCCCGGGCTCTGTGGCAGGATGTTGCTCTCCAGATGTGTTTTGCTCTGAGTACGTGCAAAGCTGTTGTACAAATCTCTCCCACTGTCATCACATCAGCATCAGTGTAATTACCTAATTTTATGCTACTAAAGCTCTGTGCTTTGTGGAGCTCGGCACTTTCAGGGTGGCACTGTTGAAAATCAGTCCACATCCCACTCTCAGAACAAACACCGTTAGTTATTTCATGCTTCGAAAAGCAACAAACACCCATTATTTAGAGCTGGTGAGAAATCAGGGCTTCTACCATGTGGAAAACTTCCAGTATTATTGTGAAATTTATGCTTGTTCCAAAATAGGATCAGAAAGTCAATTTCTCGAAATACTTTGTAGAACAGAAATTTCTAAAATATCGATCCAGAAACATCAAAATGAACTTGCTGAATATCAAGGGGTTGATTTGGAGGAAACAATTGTAACATTATTAAACTGGCACGTTCCTGGTGTTCTGTGGCATGTTAGGGACGTGATGATGTATTAGACCTTTAGAGCCCATGTCAGTGGCTCCCAGGAGAGTCCCCTGCCCTGTGCCTAGAAAAACCACATTGTTTGAAAAATACTGCAGGTAGGCAGTGGAAGAGTCATTGAGAAGAGCTGGTGTCTGAGGGGAGGGGGCTGTATCCTCTACGTGACCATGCAGGTCAGGAGGTAAAAAACCCACTGACCTTGGCTTCTAATTGCACCCAAACTTTTTCCATTTAATCCTTGATTGAATTTGTCTTGTTGCAAAATCTTCAGTCGAGCAGCTCTTGAGATGCTCTGGAGTTATTCCTCTCCCTGGGAAGGGAGCATTGTGGCCACTGTTAATACTGAGGGATCGATAACTTGCCTTCTGACAGCCAGAAATCAAAGAGAGGAATGGGAAAACCAGATGCTTAAAAATATATATTTTATAAAAATATGGTTTAGCCCATAGCTAGCATGGGAAGCTCTGACAGAAGCTGCTGTTGCCTTGCCAGTCGTCCTGCAGCTGTGGGAGTGCAGGTGTTGTGTGAGGAGAGCAGGGATGGTTGTGGCTCCAGGAAAAAGAACCTTTAAGCCAGACACCAAAGACTTTGAGGCTCAGGGAAGTTGGCACCTTTGCAGACCTTAAACCTCACTGTTCTGTTTTAATAAGATGCAAAACCCAAGCTGTAGGACCATCCAGCTCTCCCACCACCCAATGGCACCACGAGGTTTGAGCCTGGTTTGGGGAGAAGCTGCTCCACTTGGGTCCTCAAGGCCATGTCTGAAGACTAAAACACCTCAGCAAATCTGAGAGCTTTTCTCTGGTATCTATTGGGTATTTCCATCACTGCCTGGCTTTGCTGGCTGGGAATGGGTTGCACAGTCAGCAGGGTTTTGTAGTGCCTTGAGAACATCTTGGAATGGTGGAGACAACACCCAAGTGCAGCTGGTGGGGCTCACAAATAGTTCATCTCTCAAGCAGAGTTTGTGGGTGGCTGGACTGATCCAAGCCTGCGGCTCTGAGATGGGGAATCCCTCTTGGGAATGGTGAGATCCCACCTGTGGCATGTCCCCAGAACACCCCCTGTACTCATCCTGTGCATCTGTGAGTGTGCAGCTCTCCTGGCTGTGCTGGAATGAACGCTGCTCCTTCCCATCTCCATTGCAATTTATTTTTACCCAAACATTGCTCATATTGTTCAGCTGATGACTACTTTTTTTGTTGATGTTGTTGTAATTTTTTAAGCCAAACAACGTATTTCCCCACTGCAATTTGTGCCAGCAGAAAGGAAGGAGGAGAGAATGGCTCTGGGTAGGAATTGTTTTGTGGGAGACGTGCAAACAAATAGGGGAGCCATAAGGAGAGCAGATCACTTTTCAAATAGAATATGGGGGTGGACAGGAGGGAGGTGTTCGTCAGGAATGTGTGCTGTGCTCTGCAAAGGTAGGGCGACCTTCAGCTGTGTCCTTAAAGTGCCACCAGAGAGGGAAGCTGATTTTGTGGGGGCCGGAGAGCCTCGTGATTCCCCTGCTCCAGCCTGTTCCTGTGGGGAGATGGAGATCACAGCCTCGTGCCAAAGCTCGGGGTGGGTCTCACCACCCCTGCCAGGCTGGAGAATCAGCACGGTGACGAAGATGTGAGCTCAGCAGCCCGGGTGGATTTATCCTGGAAGCTGGGGAGGGGAGAGAAGGCATTTGGCAAGCTCTGCTCGAGGGGAGGACAGTCCTGCTGCCTCTGAAGTGTGTCGTGTTCGGGCAGCGCTGGGAGGAGCTGCTGCCTGGGCACTGCTGACGTGGCTGTGCCGTGCCAGGGAGCAGCGTGTGGGTGCTGTGGAGGTGCCAGGAGCTGCTGGCTGAGCCCGTGTTTGGCACAGGCAGTCCAGGGAGGGCTTGCAGGGTTGTGTAGAATAGAGGAGTTCAGCTGGAAGTGATCTACAAGGATCATCTAATCCAACTGCCTGACCAGTTCAGGCTGGCCTGTAGTTAAAGCTAATTATTAAAGCCACTGTCTACCCCACAGCAGTGTTTCTTCCCATCCCTTTTTGACCAGTTAGACCCTCCAGGGGCTGCTGTGGGGAGACCCAGAGGGCAGTTGGGTTTGCAGGGGACTGTCTCTCTCGTGGATGTGATGAACAGCCCCAGTGAGTGCTGTCTCATTCTGTTATGGTGCAGTGGTCTCTTCTCTCTCCCTTTTGGCACTGCTGGCAGTGCGTGAAGGGCTCTCCCTTCATCCTTCACCCCTCATGCTCACACAATTGAAGCTCTGCTGTCTTTCATTTGTCACTGAGGGTTTTTTCTATGCTGCCCACCCATGCCAAACTCTGCCTGCTGAGATCATGTCCACAAGGGTCTTTTCTCATTTCTCGTTTTCTCTCCTTTCCCCCTTTTCTTTTTTCTTCATTTCCTTTCCCCTTCCTTTTTTTTTCCCTTCTTCTTTTCTTCCTCTGCTTTACTTTCCTCTCCTCATTTCTGCTTCCCTTTCCCATATCCTTCCTCCAAACCCCTGAGCTCAGGGGCACAGAGAAGCCCACGATGTGCTGGCACACCTGAGCAGTGCAGACCAGTGAGATGCACCAGCTCTTTGCTCCCAGTTCCTGCAGTATTTGCAGCATCATCCCAAACTGCCAGTGGCCAAGGGATGTCCCTTCCTCCCCACTGCTCCCCCTTGGTGTTTGCACCACTGACAGCTGCCACTGACAGTGCCAGCGTGGTGGCCACATGGATACAGTCACCAAGGTCCCATCAGCCAAGCAGGGGCTGTGGGACTGCTGTGACCTCGCTGCTGGCTGAAGGCATGCTCCCCTCCTCCTCCTCCTCCTCCTGGCCTCCTTTTGGTAAATAAGCCTCAGCCGTGCAAGCCACTCCAGAGCTCCCTGCTCCACCCCCACGAGTCCTGTATCACACAGCCCCAAGGTCTGGATAACTCTCCATCTGTTCAGGGGAGGCCCTGCCACACATTCTCCTGGGCAAGGGAGCTGCAGGGTCAGGATTTCCCCTGTGAACACATTCCCCCTGTGAGCCACCCCAGTTCTGCCACAGCGTCTTTCCCTGGCACCTCAGGTGGGATGTGTGCTGTGGGGATGGGGCTGATGCTCTTTGGAGACCTCTCCCTGCTCTGGGTATATTTTTCCCTCATGTGATGCTGCCTGCTGGGGCATCTGACACTGCAGGATTCAGCTGTGCCTGCTGTAAATGCTGGGGGCTTTGGGGAGCTCTGTCTCTGATCTGTGACTCCTGGGGGAGCCTGGTACTGGAAAATTCAAAGACGTAACACAGCTGGTTCCTTAGCTGCCTCTCCTTCTGGAGCTTTCCTGAAATTATTCCCACTGTTGGCACTTAACTCAGGCAGGAGGGTTGATCCTAGTTTCTGTGTTGCGGGGTGTGGCTGGCTGGATGCTCTCCCTGAAGAGAGGAACAAGAAGGGTGGAACCTCACAACCTGAAGCTGTAATTGGTCAATTAAAAAGGACCAAAACTTAGAAAAAAATGTAGGCTCTTGTGAGCAGGGGAGTCATTTTTGTGGCCATTCACTTTTTGTGACCCTGGGTGCAGCCTTGGTCGGGCTTTTGGGGCCAGGATCCATGCCCAAGGTGGATCCTGGAAGCTTTTTAATAAATACCTGCTTTATTCCCTAGCTCTGTCCAGTCTCTGTTCCAGGTCAGCCTTCCCAAGGTGAAGTCAGAGGGTTTCGGCAGAGCTCCTGCCCCAGGACTCACCTCCGGCTGACACAAGGAAAGGTGTTCCTGGGCAGGGGGGACAGGGAGGCGCGGCTGTTCTCTAACCACACCCTTTGCTGGTGTTGCAGCTCCCGAGGTGACGCAGGAGACGGTGGAGTCGCTGATGCAGAAGTTCAAGGAGAGCTTCCGCACCAACACGCCCATCGAGATCGGGCAGCTGCAGCCGGCGCTGCGCGGCTCCGCCGTGGGCAGGCGCAAGCGCCGCAGCCGGCCCCGAGGTAGGTGCCCGCCGTGCCTCGGTGTTCTGCCTTCTGCACTTTCCAAATCCTGCACTGCCTGGGGGTGTAACTCCGAGCTCCATATAGAGTGTCCCGTTTTGGTCAGACAAAGCAATCCCTCTGGGCCTGAGGTCCAAGGATGCCCTGCTGCTTCAAGCCCCGAAAAGTTTAAACAAAAGTGAATTGGGAGGGAGAAAATTACTGGGGGTAAATTACTTCATCACCTGAAGTTTGAAGGATTAACCCCTGATATGTAAACAGACCAAACTGTTGCCATGAGGTTTTTCCTAGCTGCCTGAGCGTTCATACTAAAGTAGAAGTCTGTACCTTCTCACGCTCTTTTAATGTAAACACCAACTATGTTCCACAAACATAGCCATTGTTTTTACATTCCATGCTGGGACAAACAAGACTGTGTGACAGTCCCCTTGGCCAATGTGGTGGGGAGGTGGGAATTCCATCCTCCAATCCACAGGCCTCACAGGAAATGTATAAAAGTGGGTTTTTGTAAATAAACTTCGTCTTCTGCCCTGCATGCTCTGTCCACCCAGATCTGTCTCCCCAGCCTCATTTCTGGTTAGGCCTCGTGGTGATACCAAACTTAGAATTTTCTGAAAAACTCATGACCATCATCCATCTTGGGTGCAGCCTCTGGGAGGCTTTCGACTGCCCAAGGTCTGTCTATTGAAGGAATTTAATAAATACCCACTTTTATTCTCTTAATCTGGTCTAGCCTCTCTTCTAGGGAGCCACTCCAAGGCATCAGCCATGGCCAGGAAGGTGGGAGCCTCCTCACCCTCACTGCTGAGCGTGGGGACAGCAGAGCTGCTCTGTGGTGGGGTGAGAGAGGGACAAACCCCACACAGCATCCTCTGTGTGGCTTGGTGGAGGTGCCTGGGAGTTGTGTCCCCTCCAAGGGATTCTGCTGCAAGCCCAGAGTCCCTGTCAGCTGCCCCAGCTAAACACACACACAGTTTCTTGTCAAGTTTTCATTTCATGAAGAGATGAAATTCATTTTGGCTGTCACTCACATCATTGGGACATCTTTCTGCTTTCCCAGTGCTTAGGGGCTTTAGGAGCTACACAGAGAGTGAGAGTGCAGCATTCAAGGATCTAAAGGCTGTACCACACAAAAGGCTGTGCCAAGGGTTTGGGTCCAGATTTCCATCTCTGGAGGAGGAGGAGATATCAGATCCCTTCAGGGAAGATGGAGATGAAGGTCCCTTGGTCATGATCTGCCCAATGCACTGAGGGTCTTTGTGTCAGCTCTGGGAGCTGGGAAGGAAATACTTTTCTTTCTGTTTACCGTTGGTTTTGTTTTTCATTTATTTATGAGTCTGAAATGTGATCTTTTATTCCTGATACGTTTTCCTGCGATACAGGTCTGGAGAGGGCATTTTTTTCTTATAGCTCTGCCCATAAATTATTTACTTAGTGTGAAGAAAATGTTCTGACTCTTTAACTGGTTTAAATTATTTGGTTTGTTTTCTAGTAGTTATTCAAATAGATGCCTCTGGATTTTAGAGTGGGTGTGGGTGCTCTGGGGTCCATGGGGACTATCAGGGAAAGTTTCCCTGATTCCCTGCTCCAGCCTGGTTTTTTTTGTGTGTGTGTTTTTATTTCCTTTTTGAACTGCCTGAAGGTAAGAGGCTTTTTGGTCCCTAATGGAACAAGTCAGTTAATCCTTGCAGCTGAGCCTAGGAGGAGACAAAATGCCCAGCTGCAGGCAGAGCCTCTGGCTGTGTGGGAGCAGAGTGTGGCCCTGAGCCTGCCTGGCTTGTCCCCAGTCTCTGCAGACACCCCCCACCCCATTTCCCACCTCCCCAGGGTTCCTCTGCCTATTAGTGACCACAGGAACAATCAGTGGTTAGCAGGACAAGAGCACCCTTGGTCTCTCTCCATCTCTCCTCACTGGTTTCCTCAGTATGAGAAAATGAGATTACTTTGTACCCAGTGTGTGTGAGGGATGAGGAGCCTGAGGCAGAATGTACCCCGTGGGCTTCAGGGGGGATCTGAATCCCAGTGTCCCCAGCCATGGGGATCCCTCACCAGCACACCCTAAAAAGGAGATTTGAAGCTCTCAGTTGTCAGAAATCCCCAAACAGCCAGGTAGTCCCAACGTCTCCAGTGGAGATCTCACTCTGTGCAGCCCCATCCCATCCATCCTCTTTTCCTCTTAATTAAAATACCTTTTTGCTTGTAGAGGTGGTGGCTGGGTGCTGTTGCTGAGCTGATCCATGCCTTCCCCTGCCCATTCCCTGGCTTCTTCTGCACTGGAGGTTTTGTTTTCACAGCCTGTGGTTACCTGTGCCTCCGGCAGGCAAGTGGCTGGAGTGCAACCAACCCTTCAGGGTAAAGGATGATACCACAACTTGGCATGTTTACATTTTCCATCTAGTTGCAAACATAAACCCTTTGCCTCATTAATCCATTGCAATCCATGAGACTTCTTTTTTTTCTCCCCCTAAATGAAATTGTCCATTTGGGATACATTCATTTCCTCCTAACGGCCGCGTGACAGCTCCGCTGATGGAGTTTGCATCCAACTTTGTTTCTGGGTACTGACAAGTCAGCCTGATGGATGCATGGCTGTAATTATTTTCTTGTGCTTTGATTTAATTAATGTTTAACCTCATCAAAGCCCTACAGCTGGAGCGGTCTCCCTTCAGGAGAGGGATTTCCTCCTCAATGGAGAGGCTCCAAAAGGGTTTTCTAGTGCCACCCCTTCAGAAGGATGGGATAAACCATCCAAAGCAGAGAGCAACCTGACCCCCAGCCCAAGGGAAACAAATCTGGAATAAACTTTGCCTTGCTTTGCTTCCCTGCTCTGTGTGTGCTTAAACTCTGCCCATTGCTCCTCATTAAATCTAATTTTGCCCTGTATGTTTCCAGCAGCTCTGGGAAAGGTGCTGTTTTCCCAGGTAGATTGACTTTTAAAAAAAACCACCAAACCACACCACCCTCTCTATTTACAGTGCCATATAACTTTATTTTTTCTAATGCCTCTTTCATACAACCTTTCTCCCTAAACACTTCTATGGAGTGAAGCACATTCAGAGCTTATAAATAATTGAGGGAGAGCGAGGATGGAGAAAGCCGAGGGTGGGAGGGGTGGGCTGGAAGGAAGAGGGCTGGCAGAACCGGAGGGAAGGATGCTGCATTCCAGAGCGTTGATTGATCCTGAAATGCAGCCCCGGAGCATCCCAGCCTGGCTGCCCCAGGGCAGGGGAGCGATGCCCTGGGGAGAGGCAGGCACTGAAGGTGTGTTTGGCTGATGGACCACACCGTGTGCCCAGCCCCGGGAATGGGAGGCGGCCCTGGGGTGCCTGGTGTGCGCAGAGAGGGGGTCTGGTGCCCTCTCCTGGGGCAGGGCTTTAAAAACACTCTGGATTTGGGAAGGAATAACCCATAATGGTCCCTCTCCTGAGGCAGGATGTGCTGCTCGTCGGGATGTGCCGTTTACTGGGGCTGCAGTTCTTGTGTTTGGAGGTCTTGGCTGCGCCCTGAGTTACCCAAAGCCCCCTGAGGGAGCAGAGCTGAGCCCCAGCTGGGCTCACCCATGGTCCCTGTATGGCCAGGACACCTCTGCTTTCACCCTGCCCTGGGTGTCCTGTGTGCCACATTTTGCCGGTGAGGCTTTTCTGGAGTTCACCTGGGAGCCTTCACCTCACTGAGTCACAATATCATGTCCAGCTCTGTGAGCTGGTCCTGGTGAAAATAAAACCCTTCAGGCTGTGCAAGGGCTGCTGTCCGGGATCAGCCTCACCCCAGTTTTTCACAGTGGTTGTTGCACCTCCTGCACGCTCTACACTGTTTTGTGTAGAGACAGAAGGAAGAGGGAACATTGGTGAGGTGGAAGAGTTTTTCCTCAGCTATATGCGAAGCCATTGTGTGTGAACATACCTCTGCCACTGAGTGCTTTTTTTTTTTAAGGCATTTTTTTCTTTATACTGTTATGATTTTGGGGTTGACTGGGTAAGTTTCAAAATAAAATGTTTCTGTATTTTTTTCTCCTTAAATCTGCATCTAATTTACGTTTCTCTGAACACTTTTTTTTTTTTTCAGTTGTCTGGTGCTCTTTTCAGGGTTAAATTAATTAAACTGAAAATTTTCACTTAGCTAATTGCATTGCCCTGCCAGCTCTTAGTGCATGGACTTTGCTGCTGTGCTGGGGAGGGTATTTCTGCCCCAGTTTTTACTGGGAAGCCTGGGAACAGAGGGCCTTGTTGAACACCCAGAAGGCCACACTGCATGGGGTGAGCTACCATGGGGTGGGGTGAACCCAAAGTGGTCCCTGAGGGAAGTTGTGGGTCTTGAATTCTGTGGCATGTACAGGGATTTGCCCTTTTTCTGGAGGAAAAAGGATGCAGAGAATCCTTTTCCCATTGATAGTGGCTGCAGGGCAGAGAGATCACAAAGATGTCACCCAAGGTGGCACTGCTGGGGACAAAACCTAGCTTGCACTTCTATTATAACATCCAACTTCACAGGATTAAGTAGCTGAGGTCAGCTTGGCCTCAGATAGGAGCTATCCAAACAGCTGCTGTTACTTATTTCCTTATTTTAACTCAGTTTTGATTCCTATTATGTCTACAGCTCTTTCCCTGAGATTCTCTCAGGTTCTGTGACCTCCTGGCTTCAGGGAAGGGATTAAAAATGTCATGTTTGTTTTTTATTTCCTCTTTAATGACAAAAACCTCACTTCTAAAAACATACATGTGGCTTCAGCTAACAAAAAACTCTTTGGGGATAACTCTGGTTCCTGAATTTTATTTCCTTATCCCCACTCAGCA
Source organism: Prinia subflava (assembly GCF_021018805.1). NCBI lineage: Eukaryota > Metazoa > Chordata > Aves > Passeriformes > Cisticolidae > Prinia > Prinia subflava. The sequence goes on along the minus strand of NC_086258.1, from coordinate 3,708,315 downwards.
TTAACAGGACACCTTTAATTACACCATAACGAGGTGTTTGCCTTGGCACCCCGCCCTGCTCCCCACTAAATTAGTGCTGCACTCAGAGCAAGCGCCCTGCCTGGAGCCTGGCTGAGCTGAGATCTATTTGGAGGGATTAACGAGCTTGTAAATCTGCAAACAGGATTAGAGACAAGAGCATCTTCCTTGAGTTCCCCTTCCCTGCCTGCCTCCTGCCCCACTGCCTGGTGAACGAGCTGGGCAGGAGATGAGGGCTTGGGTGAGGAAGGGGAGCTTTGTTTTTTCTCCAGTCTCAAAAGCAGGAGTAAACTGGGTGTAATGAGGGTGTATCTCCCCATGAGAGCTGCTGGAGAGAGTTGCCAGCGCATTACTGATATCCAGCACTTCAAAATTGCCATTTCCCTGTTCTCTCTAAGCATCTTATTCCAATTTGTAACCAATACAGCGAATAGGATATTTTTGTTTTCTGATACTTGGTGGTTTTCTCCCTCTTTTTGAAGGACAGGGACTGCTGGCCAGGCAGGACTGCTTGGCTTTACCTGGATGCTGTCCTTGTTCATCAGTAATTGCTCGTGGGTGCTCTCTGCCATGAGCATCCTTGGCCCCAGCATGATTATCCTCAGCCTTGTGCCTGGTGAGCAGCCTGTGACCAAGGCTGGTTATGGAGCTGGAAGAGGAGGCATTGCCCCAGTTGCAAATCTCTCACTGGGCTAATTTGGTCACATTTTGGGGCCAGTTAAACATGAAATCAGGTTCATGGCAGGATTACTTGAGGATTAGTGTCCCTGTGTCCTCCAAGTTGCCTAAACTGGGCTCTGAGATCCTCAAAACCACCACCAAGGTGTGTCCAGCGTCCTTGATGGCACGAAGGTGTAAAAGCACATCCTTGGCAGCCGTGTGTGTGCCCCAGGCTCGTGTTTTGCCAGGCTGACCTCTGGCACTGCCTGTTGGGTCAGAGGAGACGTTTCCTCTGCGGGCTGAGACCTGCGCTGGGGCTCACAACTCCTGTATTTATACATCCTGCTCAGTGCTGGGTAATCAGAAAATGCAATATCGCTGTCACCAGCTCTCTGAAGACATCCAGCCTGAGTAATTTAACATGTCAGCTCCATCCATCACGGGGACGCAGCCGGCACACAAACGCAGCGTGGCCGGAGGGGGCTGGGCCGGTGGCTGCCGGAGCAGCTGCTGCCTGTGCCAGCTGCCTGGTCACCTCGGTGGGCTGTGACAGCACAGAGCCACCATGTCACTGCCTCTGGCCACCCCAGCCATCTGCCTGGGCAAAAGGGGCCAGCTCTGGTGCAAGGGAAGGTGACACAGGGACGTGCCATGTCCCACCTGCACAGGCAGTGTCCAGGTCCCTCTCCCAGGCAGGGCAATGGCTGTGCTGAGCTCTCAGGAGTGAGGGACCCTCCCCAGCCCTGGCCACTGCAGCAGCCCTTGCTCAGTGAGAAGGGGATGTGCATCAGGGCTGCAGCCCTGGCTGGTTGCCCGAGGGCCTGCGTTAGAAGCCCAGGCTAATTAAGATTTCCCTCACTCTTGCAAATAAGCCTTTTTGGTCTTACCACTCTGCTGTGCCCTTCAAACCCCTTGGTGTGGGTGTGTCATGGCACCGGATGTTTTTTGTGGTGTTTGTGGCTGAAGAGGGGTTGATGATGGGTCATGGCTTGGGATCTTTAAACCCTTCTGTCCAAGCACTAAATACTGCTGCAAGCACTGAGCCTCCCTGCTGCTTCCAGGAGGAAAGGGGCCAGCAGAGCCTCTCCCTGCCCTGCTGCTGAGACTGCCCTGCAGGGCACTGCTCGGCCAGGGCAGGGCACGGCCAGGGCAGGAGCCACGTGCCGAGCTCCTGGCGTCCCTCTGGCTCCTGCCAGCCACCTCTCATCGCTGTGATTAAGGATCTCAGAGGGCAGAAGGCACCGCTCATTTTCTGTTCTTTTGCCAAGAGATGGGGAAATTGTGCTGCTGCCTAGAATAAAAGATTTTTTAAAAACAGTAAAATATTTTAATGGCAGTTTAAAGGGCCACTGTCAACCCCCAGAGGCCTCTTTGCTTTAAGCTCTGCAAAGATTGAAGGGCTTCTGCCAATTAGAGTCTGTGGTGCTTTTTAAGCATCCACCGCTTCTTGGTGGGTCTGGGGATGAAGCCAGCTGGGCTCCTGCTGCATCCCACACCTTTCTGGAGAGGAGGAGGCCGGGTCAACCATGGGCCAGCCCTGCTCCTGTCGGTCCTGACTGCTGCTGTCACAGCAAGCGGGGGGAGCAGATGGGCCAAATTGGGTGCTGAGGAGCAGGGAAGACCTTCAGGGGGGTCCTGGGCACCCCCCAAGTGCTGTATTCCCCCTGTAGCATTTGTCCTTGCTGGGTTTGTTAAAATTCACTGCATTTCATCATGCAGGTGTCCTTGGGATGAGCAGCTGCCACACTCTGGGGTTTTCTTTCTAAGTCCCTTGAAATACATTTGTGTTTTTATTTCTGAGGGTAGAAAGTGTCTTCTTACATCACTATAGGTGCTTTGGGTCTTGATTTTTGATGAAATCATTAATGGTAAAAGTTCCTGATCACTACTGGTGACCCCAAGCAAAGAACCTTAACAAGGAGTGGGGGCTGCTGGCCAAATCCTCATGCTCAGCTGAGGAGCTCCCGGCTCCACCTGCTCCTGAGCATCCCAGCTGCCAGGGCTGATTTTTTCCTCTCTCTTGCCTGCAGGTGGGATCGGGTTTGGACGTGCCAAAGGCAACTCTGGCTCAGAGGCAGACGATGAAACCCAGCTCACCTTCTACACGGAGCAGTACCGGAGCCGGAGGCGAAGCAAAGGTACGAAGGGACACGGTGATTGCACGCTGGGGAAAAGGAATGGCTGAGCACCTTGACTGTCCCCATGGGTGATGGTGTCTGATACTGCCCGAGTCTAAAGGACAGCCACACCTGTCTGTGGTGGTAAGGACATCCCAGGATGTGCTGTTTGTGTGATGCAGCACCACACAGGAGCCATAAATCCCATTTCCCAGTGATGTTGCTGAGGTTCTGGGTTTCTTTGATGGTTTCTAATATCAGCTACCCTCCACATGCCCTGGCACTTCTCCAAAGCTGCACCAGCAGGGAGTGGTTGTGTCTGTCCTCATCCTGGCACCAGTGCAGCTGTCAGGGTTGGTTACCTTGGCAATTCCTTGCTCCAAACTCCTGTTTCCTGCCCTTTATTTCCCATGCAAAGCATCCGTTGGATGAAAATTTCCCAGCCTTCCTCTTGGCACAAAGGCAATTAAAAAGAACAAATTCAAAATGAGAGTTGGGGCAGGGATTTGTAGACCCAAGTCCCTTCAGGCTGTTTTGTGAGTTAGAGAAGCCAAGAAACCGAAATATCATCTGGAGTTTGAAATGAGCGTCCGCGTTTCCTCTCGTCACATCGCGCCGGGTCGGTTTTGCTCGCAACTCTCAGCCCGAGCCGCTCGGTGCAGGAGAGGACGAGTTCTGCTGCTGCTGCTGCTGGGTTTGAAAAATCACTGTCGGGAAATAACTCCGTTGGGAAGCAATTTAAAGATTGCACAGTGGGTCTGCTCCCTCCATTTGTTTTGTGCACGGAGCCGGGCCTCGGCAGCCAGACGGATGCCGGTGCCCACCGCAGCAGCACACGGCCCCATTTGTTTCCATGATGAGCCATTCCCATAAATGCTTCCTATGTGTTTATTTGAATGTGAAATTACCTCAACACCTCTGATCACCTCGACGGTAGCACACGGGAATAAAGTCATGCATGCACAGGGGTGTGCTGCAGTTGTTCCTGCTCAAAGGCTGGGCCTTCAATTTAATTTAATTTTTTTGTTTGTTTGTTTGGTTGGTTTTTTTTTTTTTTTCTTTTCCATGTGTTTTAGAACCAAAAGAAATCATTGCCACGTTTAAAATGAGTTTTTGATGAAAAGGATGAGAGGATTCGTGAGTTACTTACCTGTTGCAGTACAAACACAGCTGCATTCAGGGGAAAATGATAGAATCAGAATGCCAGAACAGTTTGGACTGGAAGGGACCTTAAAATCACCTTGTCTCATCCTCTGCCATGGGCAGGGACACCTTCCACTGTCCCAGGCTGCTCCAAGCCCTGTCCAGCCTGGCCTTGGACACTTCCAGGGATCCCAGGGCAGCCACAGCTTCTCTGGGCACCCAGGGCATCACCACCCTCATAGTCAAGAATGTTTTCCCAATAAGCTTAACCTTTAACTTCCTTCTAACCCTGCCCTCTGTCAGTTTGAAGCCATTTCCCCTTGACCTGTCATTCCATGTCCGTCTCCAGCTCCCTTCAGGTACTGGAAGGCTGCAATTATTCACCCCTAACCCTTCTCTTCTCCAGGCTGAACAATCCCAGCTCTCTCAGCTTTTCCTCATGGGAAAGGTGTTCCATCCCTCTGATCATCCTGGTGCCTGTGTGACAGGAGGAAGGAATTTGCTGTGTTGCAAACAGGGACAAAAGAAACTGTCCCAAAACTCTGATGGTACAGTGATCAAACCTCCCAGGTGCTGGAGTAGCTTTTTCAGTGACTTACTCAGGAATGCTGGGCAGGCTGTGACAGCCCTTGGGTACTTTGGAAAAGTCACTGAAGTTTGGGGTTTTTTCAGCTTCCACTAGGGAAAGGGGTGATAGGGCACAGGGAAGGTATGGAAAATTGTGTTTTAATGAGAGGCAGATAAATCTTTGCAAGGCTGCCTTGATGCCATTCCCCTTGAGGTCAGCTGCTCTGTCAGTCTTTTGAAAAAGGCTCATACTGGATGCTGGGTACAAAGATATTTTTATTGACGTCTATGTTGGTTTTTGGTTGTTGGTTTTCGCTTCCTTGTAGGGCAGATATAAAGGAACAGATGAATGGGAAGAATTCCTTTCTTTCCCTGTGAATAAGCTGTTGTTCACCTGGGCAGCTTTGATGGCTGGGTTTGAAGGGAATTCAGGAGGCAGAGCTGCCTCGCGCCGTCGCACAGGGCTGCCTGTTAGATCTGCCTTAGTGTTTGAGCAATGCTGTGAGAACCTGGTTTGTTCATGTTCACTGGGGGCTAACTGAGGGAATTGGCTTGCATAAAGTCCCCATTGTACTTCCCCTCCTGTCTAGATAAATTTGCCCATCGCTGCATCCTTGAAAGAAATTTTCCATTATGCTTTCATTGACTCTCCTCTCCCTCATGGAAGCAAAGCAATAGCGTAGTGGGAAGTCGTAGTACCAAACTCATAATTACAAGTTCAGCCAAGATCCATAATTGGACGGGATCGTAGCTCTAATAGAGAAGGATGTGTCGTCAGATACAGTTAATTCTTACAGCGATGTGCCCCTATCGATTTCGCCAGCCTTGCGTGTCGTTGCAGGTGCCTTTGGATAGTTACCAGGTCCAAGGAGAGGGATTCCTTGGGGTTTCTCTCCTCGGATAAGGTTTTGTAGGATTGAGCCTAATTACTTGTACTGTCAAGGCATTGATCCCAGATGATGTGATGGGAAGTTTCCACTTAGGAGGTGTGCAGGTTTGCTTTTATTTGAGCTTGGTTAAGTGGCCTCCTGTGTCTCCTGCAGAAGGAGGACAGCAGGTTCTGTAGTGCTCTGGCAAGGCAGATTAGAGAGAATTCCCACAGGAATATTCAGGGTTTGTTCTGGTAGCTCAGGAGCAGCAGACCCACTGGTACCTGCTTTTCGGTGCAGGAATGCATGGAGAAGTAAGAGGCAGCACCTTTTGTGGCCCCAGCATTCTGCACCACTCACCTTCCCAGCTTCTAGGTCTGTGGGATGCCCTTACACTGATATTACCGTGTCTTTGGAAAGTCTCCAGAGGAATTACAGGGGAGGAGAGTGTAAGGAGTAAAGCACAGGAGATCTTGCCCTGGAGTCTTGGTCTTTGCTGTTGGGCTCAGCCCCATCTCTGGGATTTGAGCTGGGAGAGGCGCTGCTGGCTTATGCCAAGGAGTGCTCTGTTCATACCCAAATCTTCAGGGAGACACTCCTTGTCTCCACCCCAGTCCCCTGCCTGTGCCCACACCAGCTCCCCACTCTCCACTTCTCTGGTGGATCAGTGTGAACTCTGCTCTAGTGGCATGCAGTCTGAAGGGAGCTGGGATTTGGATTGCTTTTCCAAGTGAAACAAGTCCTAGACAGGCTGTCAGGCTGTGCACAGCTCTGTGCTCAGAGGCTGAAGTGACCCTCAGCTGGGGCCAGGGATGGCTGTTTCCTCCTTCCTGCCAACTCCCAGCACAGACTCCTTAAGGATTTACAGAAATCAAATTTTCTTGCAACCTATTTACAACAGGTTTGTGCACTGCAAGGCTCTGCTGGCTGTGGGGGCTGGCTCTCCCCTTTCCCACTCCCCTGGGAGTAGCAGAAGTGTGGGAACTTCTTTGCCTGCTGGCTGTGGTGCACAGATGGCTCTTGTCTCCAGGGCTGTCGGTCATTGCATCTTCCAGCAGCGCTGGAGTCTCTGTGACAGAGAACCTGACAGTGTTGTAAAGATGTGAATCCACATCCCCCGCTGGCCATCAGGGCCATATCAAAGCTTTGATGCTTCAGGGTGGGATGTGTTCAGTCAGGTCCCACTCTGAGTTCGAGAGGAAAATATTAGTAGCAAAAATCCCTCTAAACCAAGGAGGCAGAGCCCTGTGCACAAACTCCACTCCTGCTCCATCCCTCTTGCCCTGGCGTGGGGTTTGCCTTGTGCCCAACAAAATATATTCAGCTCCAGGTCTGACTTGCAGCCCTGAGTTCCCCTGGTCACAGGCAGCACCTGTCTGGTGGTGAAATCAAATAGTGAAAGGTGTGGGGGAAGCAGCAGCGCTGTCACTCCAAGGCTGTATCAGGCTCCCTGCCCATCTCATTAAGGATTCCAGGGGTATAATGAGCCCCTCCTTGCTGGAGGGAAGGCACATTCAAGGTTCCTGCACCTCCCTCTGCTTTCTCAGGCCACAGAGCAGCTGCTCTGTAACACAGAAATGTGCAGAAGATGCTGTTCAGCTTCCTGGGTTGGGGGAAACTGAGGCAGGGAAAGTGATGATGTTGTATGGAGACCCTGCGAGGGGCTGAGCCATCCCAATCCCATGGGACTCTGCTCTCCTTTGCACTCTAGTCTGAGCCTCTGTGACCTGCTGGGAGCCGCTGGGGCCCACCAGGAGGTCCCCACTGCTGGCAGACCCCTGAGTCTGGGCTGCTGTCACTCCCCATCACGCAGAGATCAGGTACAGAGTTGATGGAAATCCAGACACAAAGCGTGGGGTGCAAGGGCAACGGGATGCTTTTGTTCCTGTGAAAGTGGAGATGTGCTGGAGGGCACCCAGCACAGTGTCCACGCACCTGGGGTGTCCCATGGGATGTCCTCAGCTGGGTGATGCTCCTCAAGCTGCCTCTGGTGTCTGCTCGAGCTCGAGCTGCACCACCCTGAGCCTGCTCCCCCACACTCCTGGAGTTGCTTCACCCCTCCTGGCATCGCCTGCTCCAAGAGGAAGGGGGAAACACCCCACTCTGTTTGCATGCATAGCTCATGTTCAAGCTCCCCAGCACCCCGGGGAAGGAGGGAATGGCTTTGGGGTGCTCCTTGGCCGAGGTCTCTGTGAACAAGGCACCTGCCTGTCCCCACAGCACGCGGTGATGGTTGTGACAAATTAGCAGAGTTCAATTATGTACCTTGGATTGGTGTCAGCCCCGTGTGTGTGTGTGCTGGGCTGGCTGGTGGAGCCTTCTGAGGGCTGTTAGAGAAATGAGAAGCTGAGCTTTGATCTGCCTCTGTATTTGGTGTTTAAAACAAGGCCTTTTATAAGGGAATATTAGGTATTCGGAGTCTACTACATATGAGGAAGCTTTGCTTTGATCCTCTCCCATCTCCAGAGGCAGCAGGCACTTATTATTTCATGGGGAACTAAACGAAGTGCAGAATGAAATTTGGGTACTGCTCTCTTTGCTGGTGCCTCTGGCTGGAGCTGAGTGAACACTGCAGGCAGGACATCACCCCAGCCCTTCCATGCTCCTCAGGGAATCGCCTCCCTGCTCTGCCTTAGGCCTGACTCACCTTCAAATGTGGGGAGACGCTTTTGGCAATCAAGCAGGAGACAAAAGGTGATAAAGCAAACATGGCAGTTTGGGCTGCTTCCAGTGGCATGAGGGCAGAACGGGTCTGTCTGTGCCTGGTGCTGTCTGTCTGTACTTGGGGGTGCTTCTCCCTTCCTGGCAGCCCTGTGTCCATCCCCTCCTTGTGTGGTCAGCCCATGGCATGGACAGGTTAGGATTCCTCAGGAAGGGACACAGAGCCTTTAGGATTCCTCAGGAAGGGACACAGGGCCTTTAGGATTCCTCGGGAAGGGACACAGAGCCTTTAGGATTCCTCAGGAGGGGACACACAGCTCTGCTCCCTGCAGGGACAGACGGACAGGTCAGTGTGGGTGGTGCACACCCAGCTGGTTGGTGGCACAGGGAGCTGTGCTGCTCTTTCTGAGGCCAGCACAGAGCACCCCAGAGGGGACACCACAGCTCCCATGTGACCTGAGATCCCCAAATCTCAGGAATGAGGTGCCTTCATGGCACAAATCTTGTCTTTATGCCCCAGGGCACCAAGGTCCCTCCCTCCAGGCTGCACCCCAGCACCACAGCCATGCTCACACTGTGATGTCCAGAGCAGTGTGACAGTGGGGGACGCTGCTTATTCCCAACCATTCTCTGCTCTCCGTCATGAATGCTGCTTTTCCAGCTAGTGAACAAATGTGGTGCTTTTGCACGATGGCTTATTTTGCCTGCAGAGCAGTGAGGCACTGCAACAGCCCATAAACCCCATCCTGAGTGCCTCTCCACCCCTGCTGGACTCTGGCCGTGCAGGGAAGCTGGGCTGGGGTTGCTCCAGCTGCCTCTTTGCTCCCTGAATCGCTGGTGGCTGTAGCTGTGGGGGTGCACTGATGCTCCTGCCCATGCCAGGGGCACTGAGCTGCTGGGAGAGGGGCAGCTGGAGCTGGGCAGCACAGGGGGCTGCAGGTGAAGCGCTGGTGGAGCTGCAGTGGCCCCAGGCACGTTAACTTCCCTGGGCTGAGCCGGAGATAAAGGCTTTTACATCTGTTCCTGGAGGCAGCGCGGGTCCTCCCGTTTATTTATTTATTTTCCGATTGTATCTGATACAGCCTCAGCGAGTAATTGAGTGTTTGAGAGTGAAAAATTATCTCTCCGGCTTGGCCCTTATCTTGACAGCAAAGCAGCACTTTTAATTTAATTTTGTTCAGAGCATGTGGGTAACAAATTTCACTAATCGCTCTGCTGTCGCCCTCCGCATGGTAACGAGCCTCTTGTTTCCCGGGAAGCAGAACACAAACACGGAGCTGGATGCGGGCGGGAGGAGGGCCAGGGCTGCCTGGAAATGAAGATGCTCTTCCTTCTGGATTCCTGTGGCACCATGGATTTGTCTCCTGGCTGTGGCAGGAAAAGGGGGCAGAGGGTGGTGGATGTCGCGTTTGTTCCTGTGGGGGAAACTGAGGCACAGAGGGATGTGGCCCAAGCCTGGGGAGCTGTTGCAGAGCAGAGATTTGTATTCTCATCCTGTTCTGTCAGTCTGCATCTATCCCAAAAATAATGGATGGAGGCAAAAGGTGGTTTAGGACGGTTTTATTTTGAGGCTGCAGCCCAATTCCCTGATCCCAGCTCTGCCTGCAGGGTGACAGTGGGACAGCAGGCAGTGTGGTGAAGGTCCAGCCAGGATGAGCAACCTGAGTCCTTGCACATCTCTTTCCACCAGCCCCTGGGACATGTCCTGCCAGGTCCTGAGCCCTCCCTGTCACCCTCCATCACTGCTCTCTCCTCCTGGTTTCTACAATCAATTCATCTGACCAGCCCTTAACTCTCTCAGCACAATCCTCCCTGGGCTGTGACTCAACACAAACTATTTCATAGATAATGATTACTTTTTTTTTTTACCTTTTTCCTGTAGGAATAATGTTTTTGCTACACTGTATTGAAAATTGCTTTCCCTTCTCCTTAAAATGAAACCTTCTACTCAGATTTGCCTTTGTACGTGTATATTGTAAAATTTGGACTCATTTGGAGTGTAAAACAAAAAAAACCAACAAAAACCAGGCCTTAATTCCAGAGAAGTGCTTTCATTGATTTTCATGAAAGAAAATTCTAGTGCAGGCAATATCTACCTTTAAATATGTAGCTTTTTCTTTAATGTGATTTTATCTCAACCAATTCAGCACTGAGAACATGAAAGCAAAACTGACTTCATTGATTTTAATTGTCCCTGCCCAGAGAAATGAAAAAAAAAAAAAAAAAAAACAGTGAGCAGAAGAGCAAATTGAGTTTGCACAAATTCTTTCCCCCTTTGCTGTGCCAGGAGGTCTAAGATTTGTGGGCAGGAGGATCTGCCCATGGTGAGCCTGGTGCTGATGGGGCTGGTGGAGCTTTATCTCAGCCTGTGCCCCTTTGGTCATCTCTATTTCCCCCCTCTCCTCAGCTGCTCATTCCTTGCCCAGCCTTCAAGGCTCTGCCTTTGCCCCCTTCCTCCTCCTGGCTGGAATTTGCTGGTGGAGTCTCCCTGCCAGCTGCAGGCACAGTGCCTTAGAGCAAAGGGGGAGCACCACCAACAGCTGTATAATTAGGAAGCAAATACATTTATTCAGTACATAAGGATTTATAACTCCAGGAGCACCTTCAGAGCCGAGGCTCAGGCTGCTGGAGGAGCACAAGAGCTCACTGGGACACAAGGAGCTCGGTCAAGGAGCCCTTGACCTTGCTGTGGGGTCCACAACCTCCCCACAGTGCCCAAGCCACCCCTTGGCATCCTCCTCCCCCTGAGCCACACCTCAGGGCTGCCTTTTCTGCAGTCTCTGTGCTGTACTGGAGGACGTCTCGGCTAATTGCTAGGGGATAATTCATAAATGTTAATAGTATTAATCTGATTCAGCATGTGCTCAGCAAGATCTAATCCTCTATAAATCCAGAAGCGACTGATCTCACCCTTCTGCTGCACACTGTGGCTGCCTTTCCTCCTCCTCTCCCCATCCCTTCCTCTGTGCACCCTCGGCGTCCTTGGAGGGTCTCCTTGGGGGTCTCTTCCAACACAGGGGAAGCAAAGCTGCCCCTTCAGGGCTGATCCACGTCCTGCTGACTCTGGAATGAGGCTGGACACTGCCCAGTGCCCAAGCTCTGACCCACATCTGGGCTGTGGGCACCTTCACTGGGCACCTTCATTTGGGATTTATGCAGGGCTGCAGTGGAGAAGATGCCCCAAGAAGAGGCTGGGAGCAGGTGTGGTATAGATGGTGTGTGATGAAACACCTGCCTGTGCTCTCACCCCCTGCTTGGGGGGCTCACTGCACCCACATCCATCCCCTTTGGAAGGAAGGGGCTCTGGGGCTGGGCAGTGCCTGAAGGCTTGGTGGGTTCATGGTGCAGGAGAGCTGTGTCTGACTGGAAGGAGGATCTGCCATCCCCATTCTAATTTCCTATCCCAATTTTCCATTCCCATTCCCATCCCATCCCATCCCATCCCATCCCATCCCATCCCATCCCATCCCATCCCATCCCATTCCCCCCAGGGACCCTCCTGCTGTGGAGGAGGATGCTGCAGGGCAGGAGGGGAGGCAGGCACTGCTGCTCCCTCCCCATGCAGGGATGCTCCACATCAGAGCCTCCTGCCAACACCACTGCTCATCTTAATTGGCGTTTGATTTGATTGGACATGATCTGCCCCTCGTCCAACACCTCGAGCTGTGTCAGTGTGTGAGGCTGCCCTGGAAACGCTGCTCTGTCCCATTAACGAGCCCCTGCTGGAACATAACCACGGATCATTAGGAGCCCCATTCCCCTGGCACAGCACGGCAGCACCTCGGGAGCATCCCGGGGGTGTGGGCTGGGCTGGCTGTCCCCTCAGGGGTGCTGCTGTCCCCTTGGGGTGCTGCTGTCCCCTCAGGGGTGCTGCTGTCCCCTTGGGGTGCTGCTGTCCCCAATGGGTGCTGCTGTCTCCCCAGAGGGTGCTGGTTTCCCCCCAAAGGGTGCTGCTGTCCCCCAGGGGTGCTGCTGTCCCCTCAGGGGTGCTGCTGTCCCCTTGGGGTGCTGCTGTCCCCAAGGGGTGCTGCTGTCCCCCAGGGGTGCTGCTGTCCCCTTGGGGTGCTGCTGTCCCCCAGGGGTGCTGCTGTCCCCCAGAGGTGCTGCTGTCCCCCAGGGGTGCTGCTGTCCCCCAGAGGTGCTGCTGTCCCCCAGGGGTGCTGCTGTCTCCCCAGAGGGTGCTGCTGTCCCCCCAGGAGTGCTCCTGTCCCCAATGGGTGCTGCTGTCCCCTCAGAGGTGCTGCTGTCCCCCATGGGTGCTGTTGTCCCCCCGGGGTGCTGCTGTCCCCAGTGGATGCTGCTGTCCCCCCAAAGGGTGCTGCTGTCCCCAGTGGGTGCTGCTGTCCCCCATGGGTGCTGTTGTCCCCCCGGGGTGCTGCTGTCCCCCCAAAGGGTGCTGCTGTCCCCTCAAAGGATGCTGCTGTCCCCGTGCTGGGTGCTCCTCATGCAGCACAGCTCGGGGGGGTTGCTAAGCACCTCCAGCACTCGCTGTTCTCCTCTTGCCTTCCCAGCCTGCCTTCCCGGGTGCTGGGAATGCATTTCCATACCCCAGTGGCCGTGGAGCGTTCCTGTGATGCTGTTATCCCCCGGGGGGCGGGGGAGATTGCAAAGCACTCGCCGTTTAACACCCACATATGGTTAACACCACGGGCTGTGTGCTGATAAAGAGGGGGTAATTAAAGTTTATTTTTTTTTATAGACTAATCTCCCAAGCATGTATTTATGAGCCTGATTTAGAAACAGCATATTACCGAGAACACGGGGTATTTGTGTTCCTCATAAATCCATACGTGTTCCGAACACACCTTTTTTATCTTATTTTATTTTTTTCCCTTCTCCCACCTAAATTTAGGCAGTACTGCCAGTATTAAGAAGAATTGAGCCCAGAGTTTTGTTGGGCTTTTCCCCCCCTCCTTGTTTTTGGGCAGGCAAAGGAAAGTGTACAAAGCAGTGAGTAATTAAATGCACGAGGAAATGATATTTCAAAGGAGACACGGTGCGTTTGGAGGGGCTGTTTGCTGAGTGTTTACACCAGTGGCTTTGAATTTATCTTCATCTTGCAGCAGGTGCAAAATCTTCAGGGGAATGTGGTGCTTTGCAAGCGGTTTCTGAGCTGTCTGCACAGGGACCCACACCCTCAGCAGGATAATTTGAACTGGGGTTTGAAGGGAGACAAAAAAATCCTGGGTGGGAAAAGTGGTGCTGGCCAGAGTCCTTCTGACCACAATCTTGGACACTCCTCTTGTTTCCCAGTCTGGTTAAGCCACCCTTGGATCACTAGCAGGGAGCGTGTCAGGCATGATCCTGCCCTGAAATGGAGCACTTTGCCTTTCCTTTCTTCTTCTCTCTCTTGGATTTTGTGGCCTGTGGGGAGAAGTTGCTTCTTTCTGGATAGAAGTAATTTATTCTTATTTTTCATCCTGGTGGTGTGCCCTGCCCACTCCTTGGGTGCAGACTCCCTGGGATAACCATGGTCCACGTTTTTCCCTTCAAAACTGCCTGGGTGAGTACTCAGGCATTCACTCACCTTGTTGCAACCTCTCAAAACACTACAGAAACATCTTTGATTAAAGATATAGAGAGATAATCTTAATGTATGAAGCATTTATTAGGGGAGAGAGATCTGGGCAGTGAGTTTGGTCTCAGCCATGCCTGGTCACCATCTTCCTCCTGGGGTTTTTGGACCCCACAAGACCCAAACCAGGACTTCTGTTGGTTGCTGGGGCTCTCATCCATAAAGGTCTTGTATTCTCCACCCAGCTTCCTGCTCTTGGTAAAGGACATTGATACCAGCTTGTTTGGTGCACCTGGAGTTTCAAATCTGCTCTCCAAACACTTCCCTGAGAGCCTGGAGATGACAAGGAGAGAAGGGAAAGCACAGGCTTAGCCAGGTCAGCCTCTCATTTGTGGCATTGGGTTTATTTGGGGTTGCCTGAGCTACTGAGCTGGGTTTGGATTCCCTCTGTGGGCTAAAAAAGGAAGGAATCAGTTTGTGTCATCTCTGGACCAGGGAGAAGCCCTAGAGAACCTGGTGAGGTGGGTTTGGTTAGCAGGGCTTGCTGAAAATACACTGGTTTATGGTTTTAAAGGCTTGGAGTGAGGCTGATTATCTCCAGATAAGTGTTTAAATGCAGCACAGCAATGCTGCAGTATCAGTGGTCTGCAGAGCAGGGAAAGAGATGGAAAACAAAAGCCCTGTCCCTCTCCTTAAATGCTTTTCCAGCAGTCTCCCTTCAAACCTGGCAGCAAACTGGGCGTGAGCAATAAAGAGCTGAGCTGGAAACCCAATTTCTGCTCAAGCAGAAGCCCCCTTGTTTTGGTTCAGTTGGTCAAAACCAAACGTCAGGCTCTTCTAGAGGTCAGTGATTAGCAGAGATGGAAATGAGTGAGTGCAGGAGGGAAGGGAATCACAGGAGACTTGGAGCAATTGTCCCTTTCCTTGAGCAGCCAAGCTCAAACTCATGGAGCTGTAAAAGGCTTTTTGCTGTTTCAAACCCCTGTGCTGGTCTGCTCTGAGTCACGGGGAGAGAAGAAGCCACATGGACCAATGGGGATGTGAAATCCTAATTCCTCCAGCTCCACTCTGGCTGCAGTTTGGTGAAAGCTGCCATCATACCTGGGATTTGGAGTCTTTGTGAAAAGGGGATAATACTTGTCTCACTCATAAGGGATTTATGATTTAATGTTTGCAAAGCACTTTAAGACCCTGGATTGAAAGGTGATTTATAAGGGTGAAATCCAGCGTTGTCTAGTCCATTGTGTATTTGATTTTGTCCACTTATCCTCATGGGGGCTTTTTTTCCTTGCCTTCTTTTTTTCTGTTTTTTTTTTTTTTTCCTCTTTCTTTTTTACTTTTTGCATTTGTGTCATAACTTCAAGCCAAGCAGGGGTTGTGGCAGGCACAGTATACCCAGCAAGAGGAGGATTTTGCCTCCCATGGAGGTGCTAACTTATGCTGATGATATGAATAAAGATTGGAAAAGAAAAAAAGATTGCAAGGTGAGGGGCACAGAGGATTGGTGATAAAGCTGTGAAATAGGAGTGGGAAGGCTGTTTAGATGATCCATGCATAAGGAAAGGAGAAGATGCTTCATAAATAATCAATTTACTTGTTCCTGTTGCTCTCAGTGATGGGGTTATTTTCCAGCAGATCAGCCACTTCTGCTGTCTTACAAATCCTGGTTGGAGCATCCCCTGTGCAGGGGGAGCTGTGGTGGGGCTTGGTGCCCTGCCTGGAAGGCACTGGCTGTGCTGAGCATGAGGTCCCTGCCCTGGCCCCAGCACCTCCAGCAGCAGCTTTAGGCAGATCACAGAGTGTGCAAGTGCTAACTTGGATCCATTTCCCATTCAGTTTTCAAACTGATGCTTTTTAAAATCTTGCTTTGCTGATGAGATGACGAGGGCTGAGCAAATGGGGAGAGGCTGCATTGGCTTCCAAAAATCAAGAGTGTCCTCATCTGAATCCTGAGCAGGGCTGTGGCCAACTCTGTGTGCACCAGGGCTGTGCAGCCTCTGGGGTCATTGCTGGGCTGTGATCTCTCCTTGCCATGGACACTCTCTCCAAGTGGTGCATCCCAAGCCCTGGAGAAGGAACCAGCTGCCTTGTGGGGTGTGCATCATTATCTGGGAGCAAAGCAGGGTGCTGGCACAAGGTGTTGGATGAGGGGGCTGTGGGGGATGCAGTGCAGTCAGAGCAGCAGCAGGGCAGCCCCTGGGTCCAGGGGGATCAGAGGTGCCTCAAGGATGCAGGCTCCAAGGCCACTCCTTGCTTGGGCAGTGGAGACCTGTTGGTAGGGCTGCAGTGGCCTGGGACAGTTCTTGGTCAGCAGAGGGGTCTCATTTGGACACCTGACATTTCCAGTCTGCATCCAGTAAGAGCAGCTGAATCTTCTGGGGCAGACAGGTCTCTCTGGAAGACTCTGTGCTGCAGAGCTTCACCACATTCCCCATGAAACCTGGGGATTCTGTCCCACCCAGCTGCTGCTGCTGGTGATTCAGCCATCCTGACTGCCCTGCTCCACCAGGGTTTCACAGTGGGTTGCCAAGCCAACCAATGCTGACAAGAAGCGATGGTGGTTTCAGCAGGGGAGCACGGCAGGTGTGATGAGTGATTCCAGGGAGGAGAAGTTCCCAGGGAGAGGGTCTGTACAGGGCTTTGAACAGGTTTTCTCCCTCCTCTGGCAAAACGAAGCCCCATGCCAAAGAAGGTGTGATGGGAGTCCCGGGGAGTGCAAACTCCTGCTGAGCTGCCACTCTTGTTCCCAACGTGCTGGGGCATTGGAAACAAGGATGAGAAAGCCCTGGGCACAGCTCTGCCTTCTGGCCATGCACCCACCCCTCTGTGTGCCTTGCAGGTTCCACCAAGAGCCCCGTGAACAAGACAGCGCTGACGCTGATCGCGGTCAGCTCCTGCGTCCTGGCCGTGGTCTGCGGCTCCCAGCTCTCCTGCCCGCTGACCGTCAAGGTGACGCTGCACGTCCCCGAGCACTTCATTGCTGATGGTAAGACCCCCCTGCTGCCCCTCTGGGTGTGTTTGGGCCATGGAGAGCCCTCTCTTTGGGAATGCCCCAGCTGCGTTTGGCTGCAGTGATCTCCCTTCCCACCAGCACATCTGTGAGCCCGAGGCCAAAATCTCAGTCACGTCAATTAATATTATCGTTGTTATCGTTGCTGCTAATTGTGTCTGATGGATGTTTCTGTTCTCCTCCAAATTCTTTGAGGAGCCCTGGGAGCTGCACAGACAGGCTTCCTGCTGTCCTGCAGCAGCAGAGCTGCTCGTCCCAGCCCTTGCAGCAGCACAGAGGGAAATTGCTGGGGTTTGAGCAAAGGCAGAGATGCTTTGATAAATTAGACGAGTGCTGCTGTCACTATTTATTGCTTTCTCCAGCTGGGCTCCTTGCATTTGTTGTGTTTCACTGACCTTTTCTTTATAATGTGCAGTGAGCGTCGAGTGCAAGTTTTCAGTAACATGAGGGCAAATTTCATTTTCTTCCAGCAGACAGGACCCATTATTCAGTCGGTTCCAATTCCTCAGCTCCTGCACTCGTCTCACTGCTTGGGCCATGCAGAGGGGGCACTTTCTCTCTGCCAGAACTGTCCAGCATGCAGCCAGTGCATCACCAGCTGCTGGGGGGTCCTGGTGCAGCCAGCTCTGGGACAGCCCCCTGCTTTGGGAGCTTTGGAGTGGAGGGCAGCTCTTGGGGGATTAATATTTTGGGGAGGGGGAGATGGTTAAAGAGACAAAGCAGGATGAGAGCTGCAGGGGCCAGTGGAGAGGGGTTGAAATCATCACCCCATGGCAGAATGGGAGTCACCAGTGTGTTTGAAGTGGGATTAGCCCTGCTAAGAGTGGTCTCTGGGTAGCTGATATCCCAGTGGTCACAGCTTGACCCTTGCAGGAAAGAGGAGGAGAGTGTCTACTTTGTGTTCACACATTGGAGGAACTGAACATCAATGGAGTGGACAAATGAAGACAACATCAAAATGTGGATATCCCATCCCTGGAAGTGCCCAAGGCCCCTTTGGGTGGAGCTCTGAGCAACCTGGTCTGGTGGAAGGTGTTCCTGCCCATGACAGGATGTTGGAACAAGAGGATGTTTAAGGTCCCTTCCAAGCCAAACCATTTTATGATTGAAGGATTTGAAACAAGGGACTTTGTCTACACCTTGACCCATTTCTAAAAAGTTTTAATGATTGTCCAAGCCACACATGAATACTTGAAATTTTCACAGATGGTTCCAAGTAGCTGGAGATAAGAAACTCTTGCATTTGGGGCATGAGGCTGCTGCAGTGGTGACTTGTGTCCCCTTGGGATGGGCACTGGCCAGGTCAGCACTTGGACTGGGAGTTCACACTGGAACTTGCTGAAGGTCAGCCAGGAAGGCACTGATGGAGACAGGACCTCAGCATCCTGCTCCCAGCTTGTGCTTCTTGCCCGGGGAAGACAGTGTGTCCTGAAAATGAAAATAAACAAAATGCAATGAGTCTCAGTAGAATGCAAGTGAAAAGCTGAGCCTGTGCTTGTCACCAGGAAAGGGGTGGCAATGCAAATTATGCAAATGCAGGGAACACTCGAATGAAAATTACAATGAAATATCAATAAAACAGATTAATATCCTTGAAACTGGGAGAAATGGGATGATTTCCAGTCCCGACTTAATGACTTTTCTGAAGAGAAAGTGGCAAGAAGACTGGTAACAACGGTTTGGAGAAGAATTAAAATGAGCTTTGTAATGAAACTGTAAAATATAATTACAAACTGCGAAAACTTTAAAAATTTTTTTTATGAGAACAGTCAAATTCTTCGTGTAGAAGCAGCCAAGACATTTTGCAGTGGCTATCACTTTCCCTGAAATCTCATCTTTTTATGCGATGACAGTGCCTTGCCTGGGAAGAGAAAAAGCTCTTAAAGTTGTCCCTTCTTTCTGAATAACAACAAATCCCAAGGCGCCACCCAACTGGCAGCAAAATATTACAAAGCATTTAAAGACATCTCAGAACAGAGCTGGGTTGGGAAATTTCAGTGATACCCAGGAACAGTGTGGCTGGATGTGTTCACCAAGGCTCAGCACCCGGAGTTTGATGCTGATGGAGAAGAGGGGACCTGCTCCTTCCTGGAGATCTCCCATGGGGGATTAAATCTGCTTTTTACAGGGTGCTGAAGGCGGTTGGCATGAGCATCCCTGTGGCATCGAGGTGGCAACAGAGCTGACGTGTTTGGCCTGGCAGAGTCTGGGAGCTTTGATCAGTCTTGAAGCAGCTTCTGGTGTGGCACCCGGCAGCAGCACCGTGTCTCGCAAGCGTCGCCGTGCGCTGAGATCGTCTGGTTCCCGAAGCTGTTCCCTTTGGTGGTGCACAGGGTGATAAGGCAGGCTCTGCGAGGAGGCAGGGGTGGTGCATTCACAGGAGATGTTCCCCTGCGAGGGCGCGGTGCCCTCTCATTGCCTTCGGAAATGTGGAATTTCAATAGGCACCAGGAGCCAAGGAAAATCTGAAAGCGGAGCTGCTACCGGCACCTCTGCAGGAGCAGCCAAACAAAGGCAGGGGCTGAAAGAAATCGCTCTCCTAGATGATGAGAACTCGGCTTTGAAGGAAACTTTAAATAGATGCCAGCCAGTTCTGGCGTGCCAGCAGCCAGAGCCAAGAAAAGAAAGAGGGGGGAAGCCTCCCCAAATGTCTCCAGCTTTGGAGAAGAGCAGCTTTCCCTGCTGCAGCGAGAATGGCGTTAGAGAAAGCAGCTCCAGAGCCTGCTGGAGTGGCAGGGTGGGAAAGGGGAGGGGAAGGACTGGGACCAGAAGCCAACTGGCAGCCAAGCTGGGAGGATATATTCCAGGCAGCAGTTCTATAATAACCAGCCTGTCTCTACTGCCCTGACTTCTCCCTCGGTTTGTTTGCTCCCTTTGGTTCACTTGACGGGGCGCCCCTGCCTCGCTCCCCGCTGAGCAGGCACTGCCTGGTTTGTGCTGTGCCTTCACTTCGTGGAGCAGCTGGATCAAGGAGAGCCTGGCAGGAGCTGCCGTGGTGGGCAGGGCTGGCACCTCCTGCTTCCCAGAAATGAGTTGGTGCCTCTAAATCCTCTCTTCAAAGGCAGTGCTTGGAGCGTCCTCTCCTCCCTTCTGCTGCTGCTCCAGGCCTTCGTGTTTTGAGGCAGCCCCTGTCCGTGCCGAGCAGAAGGAATTGTTCTGATTTCAGAGGTGGCTCAGATTTATGGAAAGAACCGTTGTGGCTTTTATGAGGATATGGAAATGCAAGGCATTATTTAGAAGACCCTTTAGCCGTGTCAAAGAGGGGAAGAAAGTAAAGAGAGCCCCTCCATCTGAGTAATAAAACCTCTTATGAATATGTGAGCCACTCAGCTCTACATCCCATAGTTGTTTTTTGGTTTTGTTTTTTTTTCTTGTAAGTAATAATTCAAAAAGTAGAGCTGGAGCAATGGGAATGGCTTGCAGGGAAGGCAGGGTGGAGAAAGATACTCTGGAGGGCTCAGCCTGGAGTACGTCCTTGCTGCACAACAGTGTGAAATATAGTATCAATTAAAGCTTCCCGTTTTTACAGCCTGTGAGAGGTTATATACGGTGTGGGTGGATGTTTGTACTTTAGTGGGAGAGGTGGGGGAGATCCTCCCATGGTGCAGAGGGAAGCAAGAGCTGTGTTTAGTGAGGGGCTTGTAGGGCTTTGTTTTGTAAGTGGAAATAAAGCAAAGGGCATAAAGCAGGTTCCTGTCAAAGACATCTTGGGCATTTACAGTCTTCTTCCCTCCTCTTCTGAGGTGTGTGCCAGGGAGGTTGTGCTGATCCTCTGCACCTCGCTGGGCTGTGGGATGGGTGTAGAGTGGTGCCAGAGCTCAGTGTGGGCAGGCAGGACCCTCACTGTGGGGTCAGAGCTCAGTGTGACCAGGCAGGGACCCTCACTGTGGGGTCAGAGCTCAGTGTGACCAGGCAGGGACCCTCACTGTGGGGTCAGAGCTCAGTGTGGGCAGGCAGGACCCTCACTGTGGGGTCAGAGCTGGGTTTGGGCAGGCAGGACCCTCACTGTGGGGTCAGAGCTGGGTTTGGGCAGTGTCCCCACCCTCAGGTGCTGCCATGTGTTGGCTCTGTCTCTCCTGCAAGTGGGTATGAACTCCTCCAGGATGAACGCTGCCCTGAGGGCAAACCCAGATCCCCCTTGCCAAGAGGCCAGCAGAAATGGAATTTCCCTTCGAGACCGTGTTTTGGGTTGGAGCATCTGACAAGATGGCAGAGGTGGAGGGAGCTTCTTTTTTGTTTATTCTTTTAATCTCAGTGCATCTGCGTCTGCCTGCCTGCACGATGCCGTGCTGTCCTTGCCACTCAGCTGATCAGTAATTGTTTCATCTGCAGATTATTTCCTACCTTCCCCCACCACTGTTTCCTCCAAGCTGCTGCTGAATTGGATGCTGCTATTAGCAGCCTGTGTTAATTTTCCCTCAAGATTGCTCTGCAGACTGCAATTGTTGGGACTCACAACAACTTCTCGTTTTGGTTTTAATTAAATGTCTTGCTTTAAATTGTTTGTTTTTGACGTTTCCTGCTCAGTCTTCTGCAGCTCTTGGAGGTGACCAGGCATTACCTCTTGCCCTCAGGGCACTCAGGATGTGCTGCACATGTGGCCACACAGAGATGAGCCACAGGAGGTGGGGAACTGGCTGTGTCCCCACCCTTTTGCCAACAAGGAGAAGCTGGAGACACTCTCTGATTTACAGGTGAAGTTCTCCAGGTTTGCACCAGGAGGATGGAGAAAGAGATCTCATCTCAAAGCTATCTCAGGTCAAACTGGATGGAGCTCTGAGCAATCTGGTCCAGTGGAGGGTGTCCCTGCCCATGGGAGAGGGGTGGAACAAGGTGGTCTTTAGGGTCCCTTCCAACCCAAAGTATTCTTTGATGCTGTGATCTTCTCAGGCTTTCTGAAACTGGGGTCTTCCACGTTCACCAGCTGTTCCCAGATCCATAAGTCCCCTCTGAAATCAGCAGAAGGACTTGATTTAAAATAAGTTTTTTTCTTGTGCTGTTTTCTCCTCCCAGGGTTTTTGCTGTATGAAGACCTGGGTCAGGGCTTTGTCAGGAACAACACTTTCTTGTTGCAGACTCAGTGTCACGTCTGGCTGCTCCAGGCCCCGTGTGTTTCATGTAAGGTGGCCGTGTTTGGGGGCAGCTTTACAAATTGCATTTTATTTCACCAGCTCGTAATCACCGGGGTCACCTCCGTGCCTGTTACAGCTCCCTCCCGCTCCCGTGGCTGCTTGCCTGGCAAGAAAATGTGAGCAAATGGCTGCAGTGTTACCAGACATGAACTCTAAATATTAACATCAATTTATGAACTGTATCAGCGTGGATCAAAGGGATTCCGAGACGGTTTTACGGCGTGAACGCTCTTTGCATGAAGAATTAATAAGATTCTGGAGGCTGAAGTACATCATGTTTTTATCGTGGCTTTGACAGGCTTGTGAACCTGCTCAGCTGCTGCCCAGCTCCCCAGCCCTGCCAGAGGCATTCCCTGCTCCTGGGGCAGCTCCATCTGCAAGGGAAGGCAAATGCTTTTCCTCCTCCTCTGCAGGACTCAGGGGAGCAAAGCCAGCGGGGTTGGCGTCGGCGTTTGGGTGGTGTGAGCAGGAGCTGCTCCAGGGCTGGGACAGGCTGAGAGGAGGAGGGGGCATCTCCTGGCACCTGCTGAGCTTTACCAACACCAATTTACCCTCTGATTTGGGGGGGATGGCACAGCTTTGCCCAGCCCTCCCTCCCATAGATGGAGAGATGAGAATATTGACTGCTGCATTCATACAAGAAGCTTATCATAGCTCCTCTGTGCTTTGTGATGTGATTAGATTTAGGCTGGATTTCCCTGAACCCTTTTCTGATATCTGGAGAGCATCCACTGTTAGAGTGCCCCAGGCTGCAGCGTGGGAACAGGGAGATATAGAGCATTAAGGAGTTGGGGTTTTTTTGGTTTTTTGTTTTTTTTTTTTTTTTCAGAAGTCTCATTTCTATCTCAGCCACTGCTGGCCCAGATGGCTTCTGAGGACAGAGATGTGCTCTTACCAACACCTCCACAACTGCATTGTCTAAAGCTGCCATGGGAGATCTCGTTGCAGCATGAGCTTGACTACAAGGCAGGGTGGGCAGATTCCTCCTTGCTTAAGTTTAGGAAAAGTTGGCTGAGCCATCACCTCCCTTGTAAATACGTGTGCTGTTTGTCAGGAGCTCAGCCCTGGAGAAATCAAGAGTGACTGACAACAAAACTCAAAGAAAGAGTCTGTCAGAATGATCAAGGAGGTGCAATTTACCACTCAAATTGTAACCCTGCTACTCCCACAGGAAAGGCGGTGCCAGTTTGAGCTCTAATTACACACAGACATGTACTGCTAATTGACTTCTGCTTTGCCAGGGTGGAAAAGCTCTGGCAGCATTGGTGGTGTTTGAGGAGATGGGGATCTTCAGGATTGGTCATCGTTGGGTTGGGGAGGTGAGAGCCCATGGGTGCAGTTCATGTGCTGAAAATACACCCTGGAGTCAAGCACTGTGAGATACAAACTGCCAGTGCTTCAGCTGAGGAGGACTGAAGGAAAAATGTGTCTATAGGCTTGTGCTGTTTTCTAATCTTTCTGTCATAACTTTCTTTTTAAGCATTTCACCTTGCTCAAAGAGAGAAATAATTAAAAAAAAAAAAAAAAAGTAAAGAGAAATGGCTTGGATTTTGACCTGGTGTAATGCTGTCACTGGATTCAAACTAGACTATAGGACTTAGAGTTTGACTTAAAACTATGTAAATTATTCCCAAATCACCTGGTTTCATGCTGGGCAGGAGAGGGATGGTAAAGCTGGGCACTGTGTTGGTCTGTGGGTGCAGTCCTGCCCCAAGACCCATTTCCTTGCTTAAGTCAGTACATGTGAGTCGTGGGCATCCAAAGTCTGGTTCTTTGGCATTTTCTGGGAGAAATTTAAGAAGCAGAAATTTTCATGCCCTGGGCCCAGGACAGGAGAGGCAGAGCTGATCAAGGGGAAGAACTGATAGGGGAGGAGTTGTCTCTTTGAGCAGTGTTCTTTTAAATTTAACAAGGGGAGAAAAAGGGTCTCTAACGAATTCAAATAGGGTTATTCTTTGTACCTATAGAATGAAGCGAGAGGGATCAGCTTCCCTCTAGTGTTTATAAAAACTATCTGTAACAGGATTAGAACTGTGTGATAGCATAGGGCTGGATACATTAATAGCAACCTGTAGTATGACCTCCCATTGCTTCCCAACACAAAATACTAATTTTAGATGAAAAGGAGTTTTGTTGGCCAAGAAACAGTGAATGGACCAAAGATGACAAAAAGAGCAGAGGGAGGAAGGAATAGATGTTCTTCAAAAAAAAATTATGTTTTGATCTTTTCCCTTGAAAAGAAAGAGAAAGGAAAAGCCAAACCCTTTTGGCTGCCTTTTGGGTGCTTTGTTCTTTTCCCTTGTTAGATATTTCTTCTGAGCTGTTTTATCCTGTTGTGTTCTTGAAAATGATTTTTGAAATGTCAAAACTTCAAGCCTCTTTTGTCAGGGCTTAAGCAATTCCACTGAACTTTGGAGGAGACCCCAGCATGAGAGACTTGAACTTCTGACGCTGCCTTAACTCATCCAGCTTTGATCAGTGCTCGGGAAGGAACGGGGGGAGTGGGAAACACACACACACAGAAACCCAAACAAATCAATCCCCTGAGGGGCTGCTGGACCCTGTGGAGCTGGGTTACAGCTGTGTCCTGGTGTTCTCCACGCTGCCCCATGGCATTGGGTGGCTCGTAAAGCCAACAGCATTTCAGGGACATGTCCTGGTGTGGTGCTCCTGGGAGGTGGTGCTGGGTGCAGAGCTGTTGTTTTGCTCCTGTATTCACTCGTTTGGTTGATGGTTGCTTTATCCCGAGACCTAAACATCTCCATTCAAGGGAGATTTCAGCAAGGCTTTGAGTGGGAAGCTTGGAATTTGTGTGTAGGAGCACACCTGGGAGGTTGGCAGCAGAGGACAGCAGGGTGGGCAGTCCCTCCAGGTGTCTGCAGAGTGTCTGTGCTGGCACCTGCTCTGGGCACTGTGGGCAGTGCTTCAAACTGGCTGTGGGGTGATTTAGTAGGATCTGAGGTCCTCGAGGAAGGTTTTAGGAGGGTGGTTTGTAGTGAGTTCTACCCCCCCTCAAATCCCCCATCACTCCCCTTCCCTTCAACCAGAGACTGCAGTTGTGGAAAAAAGATCCAGCTGATGTTCCCAGCAAGCTGAAGGTGTTTGAAACAGCTCTTGCTTAGAAAATGTTTGTTCTTGGTAGTTTCTAAAAGGATTTGTTCCTCAACCTGCCCTTTCTGAGCTTTTCAAGGTGGTTTTGATATGTACATGATGGAACTTTTGAAAACTGTTTTCTATGTGTGGATTCTTTGACAGTGAAGAGAAAAAAAATGTACAAAGACTTTGAAATCATCAGAATTTTAGCTTTCAAAATATTTGTAGAAGGCCTTTTTCTGTTATTTATTTCCCAGGCGAGCCATAAAGGGATCAAGATTGGGGTGTTTGTGTGTTTGTGTTTTCAGTGGAGCGAAGGTGAGGAGGGTGTCTGTGAACATCTCTCAAAATCTTGCCACACATTCAGCTTCAGAGATGTGAGACGTTTCCCTGCTGGAAGTTGTCCCCTCCTTCCTCTGAGGAAGGAAAGGGAAGGAAGGAAGGAAAGAAGGAGGAAGGAAACAAAAACTTTTCCCCAGGTTTGGGTTTTTTTCAGACTTAGGTAGAAAAACCTTCATTTTACAGAGAGCCTGAACTCGGGAATTTTTTGGATTGAAATGTTTTCAGTGCTGCTTTACAAACAAACAAACAAACAACCACCCACAAGCCCTCTGAAAAACCTGATAATGAGGATGATTTCTCAATCAGACTTACTAAAATCAAAGTAAGTAATTAATCTTCAAAATAGCTGGAGCCAGAGAAGGGGCTGAAGCACAAGTCTGATGAGGAGCAGGTGGAGAAAAGGAGGCTTGGGGGGAATCTTCTCACTCTTTATAACTCCTTGACAGGAGGGTGGAACCAGGTGGGGTTTGGCCTCTTCTCCCAGGTAACAAGAAATAGGAGAGGAGGAAATGGCCTCAGGTTCCACCAGGGGACGTTAGGTTGGATATAAAGAAAAGTTTCTTCACAGAAAGGCTTGTCCAGCCCTGGCACAGCTGCCCAGGGCAGCGATGGAGTCCCCGTTCCCGGAGGGATTTAAAAGGCATTTTAAATGTGTGGATGTGGCACCTGGGGACATGTCTGGTTGCCATGGCAGTCCTGGGGGAACAGTTGGATTTGATGATCTGAGAGGTCTTTTCCACCTCAATGATTCCATGTTGGGGAGCTCCAAAGGTCACCCACCTGAGCATGGGCTCTTCCCTGCCCTGCAGCAGGTCCTGGGCCAAGGTCCTGTGCCAGATCCAGCCACCTCCATCTCCTGGAATACGAATGATGTGTCTGGTTTGTGTCGGGTTTGCTTCTGTTACTTCTGAGCTGTATTTTAACCAGAACTGGGGTTCATTAAGTAGGGATTTAATCAAGAGCTGCTGGTTTCACTCTTCAGTCCTTGGGTGCGGAGGGAGTTGTCTGTAGCTGAGTCTCAAAACAACTCTACGTGCTTGCCAAGCCTTGCTCTTTATTAGGGAGCCGCGGAAATCGGGAGGAAAACAAAATTGACAGGTTACCACATAGACACCTACATGTAAATAGTAAACACTCCCAAAGGGTGCTCCATGCAGTTCTGTTTGGGAAAAGAAACCAGCAATTGTTGTTACTGGCATGGAAGGCTATCTTTAAAAATTCATTGAAAAGAATAATTGGAGATAAAACCACGTGGCTCTGAGAAACTTAGTGCTCAGTGTTTCTCTGCTTTCCAGTGGTGCTGGGGGGTTTGCTGGGGGGTTTACCCAGTGATTTACTGCTGCCTTGTGTCTGATTGAGATGTATCCTGCAGCCTTGGTGGGGCAGCTCCTGCCTTGCTGTGTCTCCAGAGCTGCTGGATTGCAATGTCTCATTCTCATTTGCTTGAGCAGTCAGCAGCTTGGCAGCCTCCATTGGCTTTGAGTGAGGAGATGCGCCTGTGAATATGTTTATGGTATATAAACACTCTGAGTGTCAAAGACCTGAGTTTATGGGAAATTAAGGCTGGGATTTGAATGGTGCTCAGATCTTGGGATGCCTGAAAATGAGGTCACTCACTGGGATGCTTGACTTGAGGCTTTGCTTGTTTTATCCTTTGCATGGATAATGTGGCGCAGGATGAGGGTGAGAAGGGCTCCCTCTTGCTAAGCATCAGGGATCCTCTTCAAAAGCAGATCCAGAGTTTGTATTCAGGCAGGTTCATGTGGGGTGGCTGCTGCTGCAGGTTTGTTGTCCTGCTTTTTAAATCTCTTGGCTTTCATCAAAGTAAATTGCTGCTTAAAAGCATGGTGTCGTATTCCTTTACTAAGGGCCATAAGCCTTAAAGTTTCATGACAATAGGCCCTGGATCTGTAGACTTGCTATCCCTGAGTAATCTCTGAGAAGGATTTCAATCTTCAGTGGTTGCAAGTTTTGCCCAAGTTGCAAGTCCTCAGACTTAGTGGAAAGGTGGCTGCAGGTTCCTGGGCTACCTGGCACTTCCCTTTGCCCACTCCTTCTTGCAGGTTTCTTCTCCCTTCTTTTTAGAGGTTTTTACCATGGTAAGTTTTGCAAAACACCACTTAATGGCAGAGGTTTTTTGGCTCCTCTCTGATCTGTGCAGCACTGTTATGGAGGCAGTCTTATAATCAATGTAATTGAAGATCAGAGTTAATGAGGACCTCTGTGCCTGCAAAATCCCCCAAGCGATGCTGGGCCTCAGATGTTAGATAAGGAAATGATTGGGCTGAACTGAAAATCTATTTGGCTAATTAGATGATGCATATTCCCAGATGCCAGTGGGGAAAAATACACTTTGCAAAATAAAGAAGCATAAAATTTTGTAAGAAAATATTTTTGGCAGGAATTCACTTTTAACTCACAGGAGGGAGAGGGTGGGGGAGTGTCTGGTAGGAGACAACTCATACAAGAAGTTGTGTGTTGGGCCAATCCACTCACCTCCAACAAAAGGTGAACAGGCCCTGCTGCTGCTGCCCATCTGTGCCCTGAGCTCCAGATACCTCCAGGACAACGCCTCCCTGAGCTGGGGCAGTGATGCTCTGATTACAGATCAGAGTAATTACACTGGTCCACATCTCTGAAGAGATCTGGGAATCAGATCTCAGTCGTGTAAGGGCAGGGAAGTGTCTGGGCAGAGGAGCTGGTGGACCATGTGCTGGAGCACATTCCTCTGGAGTGGTCAAATGGAGTTCTTTGGGGCCAGCTGTCAGTGAACTCATTATTATTTTGCAGATAATGTCATCACAGCAGCTCCTGAGGAGTGCAATGTTCTGATGTTGGACCAAAATGCATATTTGGGGGTTTCCTTTCAGATTCCACACTGACCTAACACACTTTTCTCACTCCCCCCAGGCAGCAGCTTCGTTGTGAGCGAGGGGAGCTACTTGGACATTTCTGACTGGCTCAACCCAGCCAAGCTGTCCCTGTACTATCAGATCAATGCCACGTCCCCCTGGGTGAGAGACCTCTGTGGACAGAGGACCACCGATGCCTGTGAGCAGCTGTGTGACCAAGACACAGGTAAAGGCAGCCAGGGGAGAGTGAGGACCTTGGAAAGCTGGGAGATGTGAGGGGAAGGTCTGTCACTGGGTATTTGGTGGCCTCTTGGCTCACCTCTGCTCTAGCCTAGTGGTAGGCATGGGGGGCTGAGAGGGACTAGCAGGGTCACAAAGTGGTGACCCTGATCAGCAGAATGTGAAGAAGATGGGCACAAATTGAGGATTTGAAATGGTGGATCTACCAGTTCTTTGGTGTGGCAGCTGCAGGCACATGGAATTTATCTGCATCTGAGTTGAGTTGTTCTGCTGTCCAGCCTGGAAATCCTACCTGTGAGTTTATCCCATCTCCATCCCTTTTCTTTTCTGGCCATGTACATGCAGAGCACCATGATTCCTGCTAGTACTTGTACCTGGTGGCCACCCAGGCTGGATCTGTCCTCCAACCATTCCTGGTGGGGTTGTGAGCTCTGCCATCCCTCCTCCTCTCTAAATGAGTGTTCTGCTGGTGTGCAGTGCCTGCCTGTGGGCAGCAGCCAGCCCTGCTGGGACTCAGGTGTGGGGCTGGGCAAAGGACAGGAGTCACCTTCCCTTCTGTCTTTATTGGATGACACATGGGATGGAGTCTGCAGAGAGCCAAGAGCACAGAACACAGCAAACAACACAGGGTGACAGGAAGGTGGCCTGGGGACTGTGCTGGGTTTTTGTGCTGTGACTCCCCAGGGGCTCACCAGCCTTGTGTTGGATGCCTTCTTGGTGGTGTGCAGACAAGTGTCCCTGGTGGTCCTGGCTTGCTGAGTGTCTGAAGAGCACCCAAACCCCGTCTCCTTGCAGAGAGGTGCCATCCCAGCTTAGTCCCAGCTCTCCCTGTGAGCTGCTCCCCCCTCAGCTATGAGCTTCTTCCCCTCATGTGTGTCTGAGATTCATGGCTGCAGGTAAGGGTGTTGGGTTCTGGTTCTGCCAGAGGGTTTAAAGGATGTCTCACTGTGGAGAAGGCTTTTCCTAAGCCCCCCAAAGCCCCTGACTGTTGTTAATACATGGATTTGAATAAGAAATCCTTCAGAGTCATGAACACCTCATGGGGTGGTAGGGGTGACCATGGTGAACATGGTGACCCTGTTCTCATCCCTTCCTGCTCAGCTGAGATGCAAATACTGAACTTGGTCTTACAAACTCATTTTCCTGGTCAAGACAATCTTCTCTTCTTAGCATTCCTGTTCCTCAAGGCTTGTCTGCACGGAGGCACTGGAGGGCATGGCTGCAGCAGAACGGTGATGCTGGATGAATTCCCTGTGTAGACAGCCCTGGGCATCACCTGAAGTCCCAGGGAGGGCTGGGAGGTGCCAACAGCCACACTGACAGATGGAGATGGTGCAGGAGGAGGCTCTTCTCATCCAGATGTCACACAGCAGAAGGATTTTTGTTTCAGGCACTGGCAAAATGCAGCCACCTCAGTGGGAGAGAGGAGATGCATTCAGCTGTGCCCTGGTTCAGCGGAGGAGAGAAACAACTCTGCCTCCAGCAGAAACCACGGGGAGACCGTATGGAGCCAGACCACGACTGCCCTGTGGGGAGAGCCCTGTGGCTGCCCTCGCCAGCCCCATCCCTGGCAGCAGGCAGGGCTGGCTGGATCCTGGCGTGGCCTCGGCTGCGAGGAGCGGCTGCACTGGGAGCCAGCCCAGCTCCCAGCAGCTCCTGCTGCATCCCCAGCTCCCAGCAGCTCCTGCTGCAGCCCCAGCTCCCAGCCCTGCTGCATCCCCAGCTCCCAGCAGCTCCTGCTGCATCCCCAGCTCCCAGCAGCTCCTGCTGCATCCCCAGCTCCCAGCAGCTCCTGCTGCATCCCCCGACCCTGCTCCTGCTGCATCCCCAGCTCCCACTCCTGCTGCATCCCCAGCTCCCACTCCTGCTGCATATCCAGCTCCCACTCCTGCTGCATATCCAGCTCCCAGCCCTGCTGCATCCCCAGCTCCTACCCCTGCTGCATCCCCAGCTCCCACCCCTGCTGCATCCCCAGCTCCCACCCCCTCCTGCTGCATCCCCAGCTCCCAGCAGCTCCTGCTGCATCCCCAGCTCCCAGCAGCTCCTGCTGCATCCCCAGCTCCCAGCAGCTCCTGCTGGATGCCCCATGCTTGAGCAGGACGTGTCAGATGTCGTTTGCAGGTTAGGGAGTGATGCTCATTGTCCCAGAGCTGCTCTGCCCCAGCGCTGTGCTGCGGCTGAACCTCGGCAGCTGCTCTGGGGCTCCCAGCCCTGGTGCCCACGGCCCCTGCCTGCCCGTGGTGAGGGCACAGCAGCCTGGATCTCAGCCTTCAGGTCCTTCTCCTGAAATCTGTCCATGGGCTCTCCCCCTCTCTCCAGCCTGGCAGTGTGCACATGAATAAACAGCATTTTTCTCATTTCTTTCTGCCAGTTGGATCCGTGTGGATTGAGCAGGACTGGCTGATGGGGCTGCTGCCCTTCATAGCCTAAATCTAAGACTCCCTTAAGAGGTCCAAACTTCACAAGAACTGAAATTAGGCCTTTGGAAGTACCTGCTTGACCCTGTACCCCAGGACATAACCCAGTGCACCTTGTCCATCACCATTGAGCAGCCTTTAACTGGTGAGAAGTTTCCCCACCAGGCTGAGGCAGACTGTAACCCCATGACACACTGCATGCACTTTTAGATTTAGTTTTATTAATGCCATTCTATTTTTAAGGGTGATTTATTTTTATCACCATGAGAGAGGAAGGCCTGTGGTTTTACTGCAGCACATAAATCCTGTCTAGATTTCAACCTTTTCGGGTCAGGGATTTTATCCTCTCTGTGAGCATCCCAAATGATGGGTGCCAGGGATTCCCCTGTCCTCTGCCTTCTCGGGCTGGACAGAGCAACAATGAGAATGACAAACTGAGGTTTGATCTCTCTGGAGGCTGAAAGCCTTCGAAGTTGCCCCTGTGAAGAGCAGCAGAGCCAGCATTGAGGTCCTCCAGCACATTTATGGCCAATGGGACTTCAGCCCTACCCTTGGAGCCATTCCATGGCAGACTGGATCCAGCCTTGTCCCAGTCTTTCTTGCTCCAAGGTGTAGACAGAGCTCTGTGGGCAGGACCTACCCTTGGTGGCAGTGCCATGGGCTCCTGGCACACCTTTGGACAGAGAGCCCCAGGTCACATCTGCTCTCTCTGGTGACACTCTTTGGGTTTGGGTTTTGGATGGGATTTGTCTGTACAATGTACTGACTTGTGACTCCGGACACTCCACGCTCCTTCAGTGTGAAGAATAATTCCCAGTGAAAACAGAGGCTCTGAAACACCAGGGAATGGCAAAATCCACTTTGTTGCCTGACCTTAATTTGCCTTCCCTCGCATCTCTGTCGTGTGACTCACTCTTTAATTAAGTGATTGCTGCCCCCCTGACAAATTTGAAACCTGTGTTGCAAAGCCCCAGCTCATCAGAGCATTTCAGAGGGAGCACTGACATCTGCACACGAGCAAAATGTCATCTCCCTCACCCTCCTGCCTTGGAAACGGCCAGGCTGGTGGGTGTGACTGCAAATCCAGAGACACATGGAGGCTGCTGAGGGCTCCTCCCTGCAGATGTGACACACTGACCATGCCCAGCTGCCACCTCAGGAGGGACAGGCACCCTCCAGGGCAGGATGTGCTCCTTGGCTGGAGGTGCTCAGCCAAAATCCCCCATCCTCCCTGCCTGTGCTGCTGGAGATGAGAACGGGGAAGGTTTGTTGTCTTGTGGGACTGGCTGTCAGCTCTCCTCACTCTCCACATTTTGAAGAGATGTGGGAGCAGTGCTGGTGCTGCTGCTGGTGCCACGCTCTGGGATACCCCTGGGTAAAATCCAGGAGTGCTTGCTGCCTCGCCAGCCTCCCTCACCAGCCTCCACGAGAGCATCCCTTTCCAGCAGCATATGCAAATCCTGATTTGTGAGCACAATTACCTGCTTTGTATGCACAAAACTGATTCACTTGCACATTCTGTGGGCATTGCTGAAGAGACCTGCTGGAGAATCAATCCCTCAGGGCCAAATGCTGGAAGAAACAGCCTCTGATTTTGTGCTGTCAGGCTTGCTGGAGCAGTGGCATAAATGAGATGGATAGCTACCTTGATTAGCAGGTGCAAATGTGTTGAAACTTTTCTTCCCCGTCTATAAATCAGGCGTTTCTTCATCAAAATTCTCTCATT
Organism: Prinia subflava; assembly: GCF_021018805.1. Taxonomy (NCBI): domain Eukaryota; kingdom Metazoa; phylum Chordata; class Aves; order Passeriformes; family Cisticolidae; genus Prinia; species Prinia subflava. The sequence goes on along the minus strand of NC_086258.1, from coordinate 3,675,953 downwards.
GCATCCACAATTGGTAGCTCCCCCCCAACAAAGCAGTAAGCACGAGCTTGAAGGAGCCAGATGAAATGTAGTAGCAAAGGTTCTTTTCTGGAAATTGGCACGAGGAGACTAAAAAAAAAAAAAAAAGTTTTCCATCATCGTCCAAATGGGCCAGTTTGTCACCAGAGCCACAGATGGTTCTGCTGTCTGGGTAGGGCAGGGGTGTGTTGTGGGCCGGAGGCAGATGAAAGTTGTTTTACACAGAGCTGTTTTTTTAAAGGCAACCTGTTAAGGGGATTTGTAGGTTGCAGAGCTGAGCATGTAAATCAGGAGATGACCAACCTTGGCAAGGGTGTATTTGTGTTTATGAAAACAGCCATTCCTTCCTGTAGTTCAGTTTAATACCATGCAGGTTCTGTGCACATCAAGTAATATTTGTTTGTTCTTGTGTACTTGTGCTATTTTCGCCGTTGGAGGATCCCGGTGCCTTTATTGACTTAGACTTTTATAGAATGAGGTTCTGTCTCTCTAAGGTGTGGAGTTTAATAACTTGGTCAAAACCCATGTAATATCCCATTCCTCCTCCTGTGGAGGCACAGCTTGCCTGGTGCACCAAGCAGGGCAGCAGGCAGTTAACTCCCAAGTTAATTTAGCTCCAGGCTGAAGTGTTACACATAAACAGCAATCAAAACTCATGCCTGCGAGGGGCCGAGTTAAGGTTATCTGTGCTGTCTTTGCACTCTCATTTTCTGCCATTAGAGTGTTTAATCCTGCAGCTGCTAATGCTCTTGTAATGGCATTTCCCGTGCTTGTCTAAAGAGCACAGGGAGGAGGGAAGAGGGATGGGTTTGGCTGTGTGGAGCTGCTCCTGAACCCATCCCCCTGACTGGGCCATCCAAACGGTGTTCCAGGGGCTTCTCATCCCTCCGTGGGCAGCTCTGGGGCAGTGCCCAGCCCAGAAGGTGACAGCCATGGCACACAGGCCACCCTCAGGACCTTTCAGCAGCTCATGTGCTCCTTGGAGGTGCGGTGTGGGAGCTGAGCAGATGATAATGAGAATTAAATCTGTGCAGGGCTTTCACTCAGGCACAGTCCTTGGAGGTTAAGCTTGCACTTAAGTGCTGTGATGGATGAGGGTGAGGAGGGTGACTTGCAGCAGGGGTAGAGGAGAGGTAACTGTCACATTCCATCCAGGTTTTCCGTCCATGCTCTGTGCCAGGTCGACAGGGCAGGAGCCACTTTCTTTGTCTTGTTCCTTGAGTGCTAAACTGCTGCTACAAAAGTGGCATTTCTCATCAGGATGAAGCAGAGACTCAGGTTTGGAAACTGCCATCCCTGAAGAGCAGGAACAGCAGGCACCAGGGGTAGAAGAGGAGCTTTTCAAGAGCTTTACTGGCAGGCTGGGAACGTGGTGCTGCAGCTTTGAGGCTCAGTGGCACTGAGGATGCCCTGCTGGGGCTGGTGTGTTCCTTGCAGGGTGTGTGTATGTCCAGAGAGGAGTGGACACAAAAACTGAGCTCTGTATCCCTTGGGGTGGGAGAGGCAGCCCTGAAAGAGCTGTGAGCGTGTTTGTGCAATGCTCACACAGCTGCAAAGGTGTGTGTTTGCAGCCCCACAGCCTTTGGGATCAGGCTGCCACCCCAGCTGGGGTCTGGACCTGTCCCCAGGATGTCCCTGTGCAGCTGGGGCACAGCCCTGGCACAGCAGGGCCCTGCTCCAGGACCAGGGTTGGAGGTGCTGCCACGGAGGAGAGAATCAGGGACATCAGCAGTGCCAGCAGAAGGCTGACAGGCAACACCACTGCCAGAGCTCCTCCAGCTCCTCAAATAAAAGTGCCAGTGACAGCACAGAGCAGCTTCCCTGGGAGCACAGGGACTCTGAGAGCCTCCACATCCTGCTGAGCGCTGGGCTGGATTAGGGGGATTCCTGCAGCATTATCACCACAGATCAGCTCTCTCCATAATGAGGCTAACAGGCTTATCTGGCATGCTGATGGTTCATCCTGCAGCCCTGCTCTGCTGCTCCCAGGCACTGTGGGGACGGGCAGGGAGGGTGTGGGTGCAGTGTGAGACCCCATTCCCCATTCCAGAAACAGCAGCACAGCATGGAGAGTGGAATTCAGCAACTTCTAGCTTTTCTGTAAAAAAAAAAAAAAGAGAGCTAAAGCCTCCACCTGTTTAATAACACACTGGAAATACAATTTGGACCTCCAGAGCTGAGCACTGGGACCTGCCCTCATTTATACTGAGTGAGCAGTGATCCTTCTTTTGGCTGTAACAGCTGAAAAATTGCCATGGATTATCCAACCTGGATTCTGAATCCAGAGGCAGGGGAAGGGCTGTGCCATGGGCAGGGTGAGGGGTGCTGGCAGTGGGAGCAGGATTCTTGTGCTGGGGGTTGGTAGATCCTGATTCATTTGTGCTCCCACAGCAGCTGAACGCTGCACAGAGGCGTGTGCAGGACCTGTGGAAATTGCATCCAGCTCCAGGTGCAGTTATTTGTCAAACTTGGTTACTTTGGTTGACTTTGGCTTCAAGCTCAGCTTGAATCCTAACTTAGCTGCAGCAGGGTTGAGTGGATAACTGCGTTCATCTTGGATGCAGTTGCTTTAAACAAAGACACTTTAGTCTGGCCTTTTGATGGTTTGATTTATTTTAGCAGCGTGTTAAAAAACACACCCTAAAGAGAGTTTAGAGGTATGGGAACTGTGTTTCCCCCACTCCAGGCACTTTATCAGGTGTTTCTCATTCCATGGGGGTTAGCCAGGCTCAGCATCCTCCCTGGCTCAGCGTTGTCTCTGGGAAGGATGGGGACAGACTGAAAACAACAGAGTAGTTCAGGAGGCCAGGGAAGGCAGGTGGATGCTGTTGGGGAGAGGGCAAAAGCTCCCGAGAACCTGCAAGAGCACAGCAGGTTCTGCTGAAATTTTTTGGAAGCCCCACTAATTGTCAGTTCATGGTTCTTGATAGAGGAGTAGATCCTAAACCACCTGACCTGAGGGGATGGAGTCCTCACTCCTCCAGCAGACTGCAGCACTCAGCTGATCTCATGCTTGGGAGCCTTCCTACCCAGTTTCCAAAACCCTGGGAGACCTGTGGAAAGCTAATCTCCACTCTCTCCTGCCCTGCATCTCTCCCCAGCTGGTGCCACCACTTGCCCTCTCACTTACTGAAATAAACCTCCCAATAAACCTCCCAATAAAGTCTTGAGCACCGGCTGTAGCTGCTGAAAGTCCAGGATTGGAGTCGATAAAATCAATATTTCTCCTGGTTGATAGAGTTCCTCCCTCTGATGCCAAACTGATGGAGCAGTAAACAAGCCAGCAGACAAAATAAACCCTCCTGCACCGTGGGAAGGGGTTTTACCACCCAGCACCCCCAGCCATCCATAGTGGGGGAGGTGTTTGGGCCATGGGATGCTGACCTCTGTAGGTGTTTTTTCTTTACTTGCTCTAATTTCTGTGGCAGGAGCCGAGCGTGAGCCAGTGCCCCAAGACTCCCAGCTCTGCTTCGCAAGCACTTTGAGATGTCTCTCATTTGCAGAGCATATATTTGTTATGTAATAAGCGCCAGGAATTAATGATCCACAGCACGGCTGGGGAAACTTGCGTACTAAGCACCCAAGGAAAAAATAACTTTTCTTTTTTTAAAATCACTGATGGAGCCATTAGGACCTGTGTTTTCTTGCACTGAGACCGCCCCAGCCCCCAGGCAGGGAAGAGCCTGAGCAGGGCCAAGCGCTGCCATCTCTCTCCCAACTCTTCCCCTTTGGAGCAGCAATGTTCCTGCCGCTCCTGTTATGAATCATGAGGTTAGCAGCTTTTGACAGATCATAAATCAGTGCTTCGAAGTCGCTAGGACAAATCCCAGGACATTTAATCTTTAATATTAGACGCATTTGAGGCAGTGAATATTTCATGAAGGTGCTGTTGCATTTTAGCACATCATTAGCCGTCTCTTTTTTTCCCCCCACTCTTTCCTTTTTTTGCTGCCTCTCCCTTCCCAGGCGTCTCTTCCTCAAAAAAATCTCAGCGGCTGAATCCCCATCGTGCTCCCTCCTGACAATAATAAAGCTCTTTACTGTAATCCTTGTGAGGCATTTTAAGAACTTGCCTGGCATCCCAGGGAGCAGGCAGGTGGCTGCCAGTCTGCATTGGCACTGAGGGGGGGTACCCACCTCCCCAGCATCCTCCCCAGGTCCCACCTCAGCAGTGTTTACAGCTCAGCCTTGCTGCACCGTCAGGCACGATGGGGAGAGGAGGGGAGGGCGGGGGGGAAACACTGGCAGCAGCTTGTAGCAGAAATTCCACGTGCAAATCCAATTAATCTTTTGATTTTGCTGTTTCTTGCCCCGGGTTATGTATTTCTACCAAACACTGAATCAATTTGGGCCAAGTGCGGTCGGGTTTCTGGTGTGGGAAATGTCTTCTCCTGCTGTCAGAAGAGAGGAGCAAGGGTGAGGCAGCACCCAGAGAGCAGAGGGGAGCAGGGCTCCAGCCCCTTCACTGTGGGATGGGGACACAGCACAGGAACTGTCTGTGGAGGGTGGAGGGTGGGGAGTTCTGCATCTTTCAGTGGAGGTTTGGGCTGCAGGAGGCTCTGCTCTCTTGCCCTGGTGCCAGGTGGCAGAGCAGAGGTGGGAAAGGGACGTGGGATGGGTTTGTGGTGTCCACCTTGGGGATTGCACAGGGTGGACACTGCTCAAGCCAGGTCAAGACCCCTGCTGAGGAGTGAACCCCTGGCTGCAGCACTGCACAGGAGCACTGGTTAAGGACAGACCTTCTGCATCATGAAACCCCATCCCCAGCCACTGTGGGTGCTGGATCATGAAATCCCCTCCCTGAGAAGAACTACGGGTTCCTTACAGCTTTCCACATCTCCTTCTCCACACCTCCTGGGGCTCCTTTCTGGAGTCCAAAGTGCTCCAGAGGCACAGGAGGGGCCGGAGTGGCTGTGACAAAGCAGAGACGGGCAGCAGGGGAGGAGGGCCTGGCTCTGCAGTCACTGACACACCAGAGACATCTCCCCCCTCCCTGCTGTGTTACAGGAGAGTGCAGCTGCCACGAAGGGTACGCCCCTGACCCCGTGCATCGGCACCTGTGTGTGCGCAGCGACTGGGGACACAGCGAGGGGTGAGTGGGGACACAGCGAGGGGTGACAGGGGACACAGCGAGGGGTGAGTGGGGACACAGCGAGGGGTGACAGGGGACACAGCGAGGGGTGAGTGGGGACACAGCGAGGGGTGAGTGGGGACACAGCGAGGGGTGACAGGGGACACAGCGAGGGGTGAGTGGGGACACAGTGAGGGGAGAGTGGGGACACAGCGAGGGGTGAGAGGGGACACAGCGAGGGGTGACAGGGGACTCAGCGAGGGGAGAGTGGGGACACAGCGAGGGGTGAGTGGGGACACAGCGAGGGGAGAGTGGGGACACAGCGAGGGGTGACAGGGGACTCAGCGAGGGGAGAGTGGGGACACAGCGAGGGGAGAGTGGGGACACAGCGAGGGGTGACAGGGGACACAGCGAGGGGAGAGTGGGGACACAGCGAGGGGTGAGTGGGGACACAGCGAGGGGAGAGAGGGGACACAGGGACGGGTGAGAGGGGACACAGCGAGAGGTGAGTGGGGACACAGCGAGGGGAGAGTGGGGACACAGCGAGGGGAGAGTGGGGACACAGCGAGGGGTGAGAGGGGACACAGCGAGGGGTGAGTGGGGACACAGCGAGGGGAGAGTGGGGACACAGCGAGGGGTGAGAGGGGACACAGCGAGGGGTGAGTGGGGACACAGCAAAGGGTGAGTGGGGACACAGGGAAAAGTGAGAGGGGACACAGGGAGGGGTGAATGGGGACACGCTGGGCTGCCTCTGCCCGCTCCCCTGGTGCTGAGCGCTCCCTTGGGTGATCACGGTGCCACTGGCCCAGCCCAGGGATGTGCTCAGCTGTGTTTGCCCTCTCTCCTGCCAGCCCCTGGCCCTACACGACGCTGGAGCGGGGATATGACTTGGTCACGGGAGAGCAGGCGCCAGAGAAGATACTCAGGTGAGTCACAGGAGGGCTCAGCTGGGGAGTTTGGGAAGGGAGAGCCACAAGGACTCTCAGTGGATGCAACCTCTTGGTCAATCCCACCTCATCCTTGTGGGCCTGATATTTTTAGGCCTTAGAGATTTTAGCCTGCTGGTAGCTGCTAACTCCTTTCCCAAGGGAAAAGCTTCTTAGAAAAGCTTCTTCCCAAAACAATCTTGGCCAAACAACTATCCTTTCCCAATACAATCTTTCTCTAGGTGGTGTTTGCCTTTCTGGTTCTCAGAGAAAAACATTTTGGCTGTTTCTCTGATTTAACCAATGGGATTGGGGAGGTGTCAGTCCTGTTCACCAATCCTGTTAAGTCTGTATTGGAACACCTTATAAAATTAGACAATTAAAGGCTTTTTTACGCCTTTTGCCTTCTGAAATATTTGGAGCCTCTCGTCTTTTGTTCATGTCCTATAGCGACACATCCTTGTGCTGGTGAGGGGACAAGTGCCATTTGTCTGTGACACACCTGAAAGATTTGTCCATATTTGGCAGGCAGAGAAGGGTTCCCCTCTTGACCCTTCAGCAAACATGAGGACAGCACGAAACTCATCCTGGAATAAAAAGAAGAGTTTTCCCATCCCCATGTTCTCCTGTCCCATCTCAAGCCATTCCTCTCCCATTTGGCTTTCAGGACAAGACCAAATCACTGACTTATCTCATGGTGCCACCACTGCTCTGGCTCCTGAGCGGGCTGTGGACGGCCACCACTCCCTGTGGACACTGTTCCTGTGTGACATCTCTGTCCTTTTTCCAGGTCCACCTACAGCCTGGGTCAAGGGCTGTGGCTGCCAGTCAGTAAGAGCTTCGTGGTGCCCCCCGTGGAGCTTTCCATCAATCCCCTTGCCAGCTGCAAGACAGATGTTCTGGTGACAGAAGATCCAGCAGATGTCAGGTAGGAAGCAGATTTCTCGTTTTCTTCATGCTTGAGTGCCTGCTCGGCTCTTTAAATTGTTATTGAGGATGCAGTAATTTCTGTGATGATAGGTTTGATTAATTTCCTTTCAATAAGAAATCTGATGGGACTGCTCTCCAGGCTCTTTGGGCTGATGGGAATAGGCCAGGCCTGAGTGTGCAACTGTGAAATCTGCCACTACAGGCAGGTGAATTGGTAGGAACCTGTGGCAAGGCAATTTGAGAGTGGCTTAAATGTAATGTTAGTGCTGAAATGGATGCATTTATTGGGATAGAGGGGCTGTCATGTTCTTGAAACTCATACCTGTACCAAATACACCTGGCCACTGATACCTGCTGGGATGTTCACGAAGGGTGAAAGGACATGTTGCTCATCCAATAATTATACAATCAGAGGTTTTTTGGTTTGTTTTGGTTCAGGTTTTTTTTCCTTTTTGGAGTTCAGTGAATGCCTGGACATTTCACTGATCACCTTGGTGGTGGTTATCCTCTTTGGTCTGGTTTACAAGGGTGTAACTGTAAATTATAAGGGTTTAATTCTGAAGGTATTTAGTGTGCATTCCCCTCTATCCCATTAAATTAAGATTGAGCATGTGACTGTTGAGTGCCAGGGAAACTCCATGTTTCCTTCTTCTCTCCCTTCCTTCTTGCTGCTTTCTCCTCTTGACTCCAGACACAATTTCCTGACTTGCAAATTCTGGGTTTTGTTATGAATCATCTCCCTGGGCTCCAGCAGGATCCTTGTGTGCCCCAGCCCCTTCTGTCTTGTCTTTTCCCAAAGTGATGAGGAATGGATTTCCATTTCTTCTGTCCCCTCATCTTGGCAGGGCTGCAGTCAAAGCAAGTGCCTACAAAAGCTGTGGCAGAGCCAGGACTGGCATCTAAGATGTTCTCACTTCAGTGTGTGTGTTTTTGTTGCTAATTAGTGCTTGTTCCCTTTCTTGTGAGAAGAGACTGGTGGTACATACCCATCCCAGTTTGGCTCTTTTAGGAGCGTTGTTTTTCTTGTCTGCAACAACTTCTGCTTTTCATTTGAGAAAGGGAAGGTTTATGCTAACATTTTCCTAGCCAAAGTGCCAAGAGAACATTATTTCTTTCTTTCCTCCTCATATCTTCATTAAAAGTGCCTCGGTGAAGGTAGAGGCTCAGAAGCTTGTTTTCTGCTCCAGTGCAGTAATTGTCTCTGGGCACTGCTCCTTGTGGAAAAGTCTCTGTCGGGATGGATGCGTGCCAGGCAGGAGGAGGGGAGGTTTTGGCACAAAGCTGTTGCCTGCTCCCCTCATAAATGCAACCTGAACTGAGAATCCCAGGTATAAATATTGGAGTGGCTCAGGTAGAATAAGGGAGGTGTGAGTTCACGGTGCTTGTATCTTACACACAGGAGCTGCTGAATTATTAAAACTTTAATAAACGCAATGATAAATATTTGATGTTGAATTATGGAAGGCTTCGCAGATACAGTAAGAAGTGAAAAGCAATCTATTATTTCTACATTAGAACTGAAACACTTCTCAAACGAGGAGCTGCAAGCTCAGAATCCTCAGCACCCCAGGGTGGGTGGAACCCTCTTCTGAGTATCTTGGGTGCTTTCATGCAGTTAGAAAGGTATTTTCAGAGCTGCTTCTCTTGCAGCTTCTGTTTTATCTCTGGACTGACACAGCAGCTTCTCAGGGGAGCAGTTTGGGTGGTTCAGATGTTCAGGTGGTGATCCAGACTGACATCAGAGGTGCCACGTGCTGTCCATGGTGTGGGTGTTCAGACACAGCCATCCCTCCCTCTGCCTGGAGGCTCCTGTTTCTGCCTCTGGGACTGTGGCAGCACTGCTGTCCCTCCGTGCTGGGAGCTCCTCCAGGTGAATCACTGAATCATTTGGGTTGGAAAAGACCTCAAGGGTTGGAAAAGACCTCAGGGATTGAATCCGACCCGTGACCAACCCCCACCTTGTCACCCAGACCAGTGCACTGAGTGCCAAGTTCAGTTACTTCTTTAATATTTCCAGGGATGACAATTCCACCACCTCCCTGGGCAGCCCCTTCCAATGCTTGACAGCCCTTTTCCAATGAAGAATTCTTCCTGAACCCTCAGTGCTTGGGCTATAATACAGTCCCATCTCCATGCCACGGGGCAGAGCCTGGGCTGAGCTCCCACAGCTGTGCCCCAGTGCCCGGCGTGCCCTGCTTGTCCTGTGACACTGTGATGGTGGCTCAGGGCTGTGCTCCTTTGTGTCTGTAATAACGAGCGTGCTGCATTCCTGCAGACCTTTCATTAGTCTGACACCTTTGCCTCTGGGGTCGCTTGTCTTGAAGAGTTTAATGGAGGGAAATGGCAGAAAGCCTGCTTTGGAGAAAACAAGTGATGAAGTCTTTACAACTCAGAGGGTTAAAGGTTCAAACGTGGCCTTGTGTTTTTATGAAGATGCTTGAGATGCAGAGGGACAGGTGGGGCTCGGCCTTTCAGCAGCTCTCTGGGGAAATGCTGACTCCAGTGCTGCTCTCCGTGTGGTTCACTGCTGGGCAGTGCAACAAGCTGTGCTCTGGTGGATGGGGGTGAAGGGTCCAAACCTTCCCCTGCTACCCCTGAGTCATTAGAGAAACTTCCAGCAAACAGGAACCAACAGGCTTCATGCAAACATCCCCCTAGGATGCTCCAGGGGCCTCAGGGGACAGGACACAGGAGTGTGCAAAACTTGATGCTGGAGGTTTTAGGGCTGTGCGTCATAAATTAGGAATGAGAGTGCTTAGAGTTAATGAAACTGGCATATATAATTTATCAGTGACCACTCTGAGCATCCCTTCCTCGCCCCCAGAGTCTGATCCTCCTCACAATGATCACATCAGTCGCAGCCTGGGACTGTCACAGCCACGCTCATGGTGACGTCTTTGTTCAGATGAGCCTGGCCAGCAGTGCTGCAGGGCTCTCCCCACAGCCTGGTCTTGTCCTTGCAGCACATCCCCTGCCAGGACAACAAACACATCCCAGTCCAACCCTGTCTTGCTTGTTTTCAAGACCCCTCTTTGTTTCCATTCCCATCTCTCTCTCTTACTTGTATTTCTCCCATAACCTGGTGGTAAAAACACAGTTGTCTATAAAATTCTGTTAAACAAATAACTGTTGGGTGTTCAGTCCTTCTGCTGGCCTTCCCTGGACACCTTGCCATCTCCATTCGAGCCTTTGGAAGGTACAGCTTGCCCTGTGAGTCAGGAATTGCTCTAATTGTGGCAGTGACCCACAGCCCCCAGGTCCTACTGCCCCAGCTCCGAGCATCCCTGCAGGGATAATAGAAGTATCTCTGCAGGGGTTAATAAAAGCATCTCTGCAAGGGACAATCAAAGCATCTCTGCAGGGGAAAATAAAAGCATCTCTGCAGGGGACAATAAAAGCATCCCTTGGGGCACACAGAGCTGTGGGGGACCAAGAAGAGAGCTAACCCTGGAGGCAGAGCACAGCACTGGCAGACGCCCAGCGGTCACGGTTCACCGTGCCACCCGCTCTGCAGAAAAGTTGATAATTTCTGTTGAGCAGCTATAAATCAGAGGCACGGGCCTCAGCTGCTGCCTGACATGACATATAGCTCTATCGTTATGGCAACCATAGAAACAAATAAAAGCCTTGCCTTCACTTGACAAGCCTTTGAGATGTCCTGATGGAGAGACAAGTGTTCAGCAGCAGAATGAATTCTCTTGAACTCACCGTCGATTCATCTTCGTTTTGCTCCCAAGTGAGCCCCTTTGCTCTCTGAATTCTTTGCCAAAGTACAATCAAATAGATTTTTTTATTTCTACTTTTTCTTTATTTGTTTGTTGTTTTTATTTTCAATTCTGTCAGAGGCAGAACACTCTGCTCCCCCTCTCTGTGCCCTCATGAGTCCTGTCTTCTGTCAAGGATGGGAGCAAGGCTTTTTCTCTCTGCCCATGGCATTCACCAGCTCAGCTATGCTGTGCTCTTGCAGCCTCACTGCTGCTCCAGCCTTACAGGGGTTTCGAGTGATATTTTGAAGGGGTTTTGCAGTGATTTGGGCACTTGTGATTTTGCAAGTCAGTGGTGATCACTGTGGTGTGAGGCTCCCTGGGAGTGGAGGAGAATGAAAAATGAAGTGGATGAGAAAGGCAAAGGGAATCTGGGACAGGAGAGTGTGGAAACAGCTTTGCTGTCCCTGCTGCAGCAGCAGCAAAGCTCTTCTGTCTGTACCTTAACCTCCTTCCTGATCTGCAGGAGCACAGAGGAATGGCTGCGGCTGCAGGTGAGCATTCCTCAGGGTCAGGAGGTCTGTGGGGATGGGGTATGGCACACAGGCACACCCTGCCAGCTCTCCTTGCCATTTGTGCAGAGGACACCATGGGAACTTGATCTTTTTTCCCTTCTTGTCTTTCTGCTGCCCCCTGGAGCAGAGCAGGCTGTGATTTCTGGGTGCCCAGTGCCACGGGGACCCTCAGCCAGGAGGCTGGGGGAGAGGGGAGCTCCTTTTAGGCTGTTCAGAGCAGGGGCCCGTGGCTCTGCTGCAGAGCCTCCTGCTTCACTGGGGCCAGCAGGAAGGTGTGAGTGGCTGCAGTCCATGGCTATGATGAATGGACAGCTTTGCATGATGGAGCAAATTGATCATTGCTTCAGCAGGCACAGCTCACTCATTTCTGCAGGGAGGGCAATTCATTACTGTGCTCATCACAGAGACACATCATCCCCACAGATAACGTCCCTGTGCTCTGCCCTGGGCTTCCTGTCACCCTGAGATGCTGTTGTCTCCCAGAAAGTGGTGGAGAAGCATCTTTTGGTGCTTAACACTGGGACAGAGGCAGCCTTTGGCCTCATCCTCTGGAGAGCAGGGACAGATGCTTTGCAGAGAGGCAGCCATCAGCCCCTGCCCTGCAGCTGTCACCTGAGCTTGGTCCTGGCTGCTTCCCAGGATTTTTCCTCCTCCCTGCCTCCTGCTGTGATTTATGAGAGCAGGTTAGAAGAGTCAGGTATGTCTCGCTTTGCCGTGGGGTGGCTAAGTGGAGATGTAATCTTGCAGCAGCCACTGAAGGGTGTGAGCAGCAAAATAAGAGAATTAGGGGAGCATTGTGATGGGGAAAGAGAGGAACCTCCCCCCAAAAAGCTGGAGATGAAATCACCCAGGGAGGATCTAGGGCAGGTCAGAATTGAAATGTGGATCACCCAGCACTGCAGGGACAGTGCAGGGCTTTACTGCCCTCAGCCTGTCTCTTGCTGGTCCATCAGCAGCCACAGCATCCTTCATGCCCAGAATCCAGGGGACATTTCAGCCTTCCCTCATCCCAGGCTTTTAGTAACTCCTGCAAGAATGCTGAGCTTCACTCTCTGTGCTCTGCTGTGTGAACTCACTGCATTTTTGGAGGTCTTAATGCTGTGCTGTAAAACTGCACAGAAAATGATCAAACCTCTAAGGGACAGGGGATGTAAATTTGGGCCTGGCTCGTAGGCAAATCCATCACAGGGAGCACCAGCTCCAAGTTTGGCAGCTGAGTGATTGCAGTTCCTCTTGTCCATGGTGCTGCAGAGCCCAGGAGGGAAAAAAAAAAACAAAACCACAAAAACCCAGCAAGTGAACAGATTTTGTTTATATGTTTATTGAGACAATTAAAAATACCCTACACTTGCCAAATCTGCAGAGGCTGTCTCACACCCAGAATGATTCCCTTTGATGTCTCTGGGATCTCCTGTCACCCAGTAGGATTTGGCACTGTAGCTTCTCCATATTCTCCATATGGATCTGCTGTTGTAGCTGTGTGTCCATCCACACATCCACTGCAGTGCTAGAATGGATGCAGTTACTGGCATGGAGGGGCTGTCAGGTTTTTGAAACTCATACCTGTATCACCACTGATATCTGCTGGGATGCTCATGAAGGGTGAAAGGCCATGTTGCTCATCCAATAATTATATAATTAGGGTGGGG